>NC_136971.1:3007500-3015000 GCF_032717465.1 Coenobita brevimanus | reverse complement strand
TTTTCTGTCTACCTTTTCCTTCCATCCCTTTCTCTTTCCTTTTTTCCATCCTTCCTTTACTCTCCCGTTCCTTCCTTTATGCACCCCATTCATCCTCCTTTTCGTCTCTTTCCTTCTGTTCTTTATTCTATCCTTCTGTTCTTTATTCTATCCTTCATGTTATCACCATTCGTTCCACACTTTATCTTCTACCGTCAAGGTCCCGATTCTTTTAACATTTTCCCTCATTCATTCTCTTCCCTTATCATTCATTCAGGGTTAGGTTCATCTGTCTTTATTAAATTTACTTTACCCTATTACATCCTCTCCCTTTTTTGTCACCCATTTCCAGGTCTCATTCCTCCCTCTTTCCCTTCGTTTCCTTGGTATTGTTAATCTTCTCGTCCCTTCTTTTCTTCGTTTTCTTACTCTTGTTTATCCGTCTTCCTTCTTGTTTTCCTTATACGCACTTCCAAGGCCGTCTGATCAATCCCCCTGCCCTCGCTTTATGAGAAACACACCCTCTCTTCCCTCCACCTTTTCCATCCACCCACATTTCCTTTCATTTCCTCGACTTTCATTACCTCCACGGTCACCAAAAATAGACAGGGGGATGTGTGTGTGTGTGTGTGTGTGTGTGTGCGTGTGTGTGCGTGCGTGTGTGCGTGCGTGTGTGTGTGTGTGTGTGTGTGTGTGTGTGTGTGTCTAAGCCCCATTAATCACATGCACTAATTAAAATGGAAATGAGAGGTCATGTGCCCAGTTTCTCCATCCGGCTGTGATGAAAGAAGAATATCAATCTCGCGGGAAAAAAAAAAAAAAAAAAAAAGGTAGTTCTCTCCGCGCCCTTTTTGATTTTCGATTTCCTATGCATTTTAATTGGTATGCTTCTAAAATTTTCAGTTCAGTTCTTCCCCTGCTTCTATCCCCACCTTGTCGATGTTTTTATCCCGTCTCGTTCTGTATTATGCTTTGTTCATTTCAGTGTTCTTACATACGCGGTTGTCCGGAGATAGTGCTCCTCTAGAAACTCACTTGACGGTATCTTGTGTGTTGCAAGGATGGCTCAGTCTGCTGGTGTGGGCGTATGTGTGGCAGTGAAGAAATTATGCAGTTTAGACATTGGCGATATCTGCCTGAGCCGTCGTCCCCGCAACACAAGAAATCAGTGTTCTTTCCTCCATGCCCGTTTACCCCACTCCTCATGTTCTTTCACCTTCATTCCACCTCTCTTCTTTCCCCTCACACCTCATGCCTTCATTCCTTAGTATTCCTTTCCCCTCATACCTTACTTCCTATGCTTTATTCCTTTCATTTTTCAGTTCTTCTTCCCTCATTTTTCCCTTCTCCATAGCCCCCATACCTCACTCTTCCTCTTACCCTCACCTCTTATATCCTACCCACACACCTCGTCTCACCCATCCTCTCCTTATTTCATCTTCCCTTTCCTACCGTCTGTCACCCCCTCACCTCCCCCCTCTACTCTCTCTCTCTCTCTCCCTCTCTCTCTCACATATATACTGTGTGTGTGTATATATATATATATATATATATATATATATATATATATATATATATATATATATATATATATATATATATATATATCACACACACACACACACACACACACACACACACACACACTTCCTCTACACCTCGACTATCCTTCCTGACTCCCTCCCTCCATCCCTCCCTCCCTTCCTGAGCATCTGTCTCCAGTCCCCTTCCCTTCCCTTCCCCCTCCCATTCCCATACTCTTGCCCCCTTCCCCCACTCCCACGATGCTGTCCGCTGGTCAAGGTTATTCAATAAGATCAGCGGTGTTTGAAGGGACGAAAGGTGGTGGGGGGGGGGAAGGAGGGGAAGAGAGGGAAGAGAAGGGATGAGAGGAGAGAGGAAAAGTGAGAAGGGGGGGAGGGGAGGGCTGGAAGAGGGGTCAAAATTCTTTACGAGGGGACCGGCGGGTTATATATATATCTATATATTTTTTTTTTTTTTTTTTTTTTTGATGGGAGAGGCGGTGCTCTTGATATTATGCCTGGCTTTGATGGTCTTGTTAATGGTTGTATTTCTTAATCTTCTTGCATTTTGTTCCATTTTTATTACTTCCCGTCACCGTAAGTGATGACGTTAACACTGTTTTTTTAATTGTTTGATTGATAAATTTACTGACTGGACTGACTGACTGATTGACTGACTGACTGACTAACTGACTGACTGACTGGGTGACTGACAAAGCCGGCGACATATCAAGGTGGTAACTTGATTAATTGCTACAGCATCAACAGCACAACTTCAGAGTGAGAGAGAGAGAGAGAGAGAGAGAGAGAGAGAGACGAATCTTCCGCCTTCTTTTCCTCTCCTTTCATTTTCCTCCGTCCTCCTCCTCCTTTCTCTTTGCCTCTGTTGCCCATTCCCACCTCTCCTCTCATATCTCCCTCCCCTGCTTTCCTCTCCTCTCTTCATCCTCTCCATTCATTTCCCTTATCTTCCGTTCTCGTCCTTTTTCTTTGCCTCTCTTGCCTCTTCCCTCCTCTCAGTCTTCTCTTCCCTCCTTTCCTCTTCCCCTTTCCTTGTCTCCATTCATTTTCCTCCTCTTCCCTCTTTCTTGTCTCCATTCAATGTCTTCCTTTCTCCTTTTCCTCCTCAATTCATTTTCCGCCTCTTTTCATTTCCTCACTCCGTTTCATTGTTTGTCTATTGTCTCTTTTGCATTCGTATTCCTCTCAATGTTTTCATTTGCCGTCCTCATCTCTTCTTTAATCTCTTCCATCATTTAAATTGTATAAGAGAAATCGTACCGTATAAAGATGACTGAAAGATAGACCCATTTGCATGACGTCCTTGATGAAGTGCATGAAAGGGGGAGGGGAAAGCATGTGGGAGGGGGCGTGGAGTGACGGGAGGGAGTAGAGATGAGTGGAGAGAGAGAGAGAGACAGGGGTTATTTTTGTCATAGCTTCCCCAGGAATGGTTGAAAGACATGATGGGGAGAAAATGGAACGTGAAATAAATTAAGGGAAAAAAGTATGTAGAATAAGAAGGAAAATGGAAGGAAAAATCGTGTATGGAATGTAAAATGAAAGGAAAGAAATTGTCATACATTTTTGGTATGCAAGTAAACCTGAATGTGAATTTTGAAATGACAAAAAATAGGAAAGACTTAGAAGAATATGGAGTGTGAAACGCCATGACTGTGATTTGATATGGGATTAGAAATGAATGAGGAAAGCGGGAGAGGAATAATTCGGGAAGGGAGAGAAAGACTGGAAAATATTAAAGACAGAATGGAAATATGGGAGTGAAGAGGATGGAAGATAAAGTCGAAAGGAACTGAGTGGGACAGATGAATATAGAATCGGAAAGGAAAGTAAGTTAATGAAAATAGCTGAATGGAAGCAATGGAATAAAGAAGATGGGAGTAGAGGGATACTAAGATAAAGAGGAAATGAGTTTGGTAGGAATGGAGTAGTATGGAATGCGTGAATTGGATGGGGAGATGGATGGAAGCGGAGAGACTGATAGATGAATGGATGGTTAAATTGATGGATAAAGAGACAGACAAACAAACATGTAGACATAGATGGACTGATAAGATGAAAGAATGGTTGGATGGATGTAGCGATGGAAATGTACAGACAGACAGAAGACAGACGCAGATAGATAGATATATAGACCAACAGATACAGTAGATTACCGAGGCTGTTGTGAGCAGATGGAAAGGTGTATACATAGATTCTTATTCTTATTCTTATTATTTATTTTATTTTATTTATTATTTAGCACGAGGCCTATCCGGACGTTAACCCGATGGACTGTAGGCTGATGTTCCCCTTTTCAGCTGCCTACCATTCTCCTGTCGAGGCATGTGGAGGGAGTTGAGGGACGTAATGTATAAATAACAGGTGATGGAGCGATCTGTTTGTATCAGTGCCACCGCGTGAAGGCCTTCCTGTCCACTACTACTAACGTAGAACAGTTCATATATAAACAGATTTCTTGTGTTGTTAGCAGATAGGGACACAGGGAAAAATAGATATGTTATGGACAGACAGATTACTGGTGTTGTGGGGCAAAGCTCTGGAAATCTGGAAGAGACGGCGGAGTTGATTATATCGCCAACTGGTAAAATGTGGGGAGTGGGGGAGTGGCGGGAGGGTCTCTTAACAACCCCTCCCAAGTTTTAATAAGTTTTAACAACTTGTGGCGTCTTGTTACCTCCGTCTGCCAGCCAAACTCTTCCCCCTCCCCACCTCCTTCCCCCGCCCTTGCCCTCCTCTCTCCTGCCCCAACTCAAGTCTTTCCCCTCCCGTCCTTCCCCCATCCCCTCCCCTTACTCTGCTCTTGTCTTCGCTTTTGCCCACCTCTCCTCTCCTCTCTTCTCATTTCATCTCTTCTCTCCTTACCATTCTTCCTTCGTCACTTTTTTCCCCTTTCTTTATAATTCCCTTCATTTTCTTTGCTCTCCTTCTTATGCTCTCTCACGAAGTTGTTGTTGTGGCATCAGGATCATCTGAACGTGAACCCTGTGGACTGGAGGCTCAGGATGTCCTTACTTTCTCTCCATACCGATATACTGTGTGTGTGTGTGTGTGTGTGTGTGTGTGTGTGTGTGTGTGTGCATACATACATACATACATATGAGAGAGAGAGAGAGAGAGAGAGAGAGAGAGAGAGAGAGAGAGTTTTAGATCAGGACAAAAAAAAGTTCGTTGATGGGAATGGTTTTTGTAAAGAGGAAAGCTTGGAGACGAGAAGGAAGAGTGGAGGGGGAGAGCAGAAAGAGCAAAACTGGGGAGAGTGATGGGAAGGGAGAATAGTGGGGGAGAGGGGAAGAGAAGGGAGAGCAGGCAGGGAAAAGGGAAGGAAGGAAAGAATATTGAGAGAGAAACAGGAGGAGAAGAAGCATAGAAAGTGGGATTGGAGGGGAGGGAGGGGGATGGAGAGCAGAGTTGTGGCTGTGTTGGAAAGGGAGGAGGAAGTTTGAAAGGAGAGAAGGAATGTTTGCAGGAGGGGAGAGGGAGGGGAAGTTTGAGAGAGAGAGAGAGAGAGAGAGAGAGAGAGAGGTGGGGGATATGGCGATAAGTGAAGAGGAAGAAAAGAGTATGAAATATAGGAAGAAGTGAAAAGAAAAGGAATGGGGGAGAGGGGAGAGAGGGATAGAGAGAAGTGGGTTGGGAAGGAAATGTGAGTGTTGGGGGGAGAAAGAGTGGAGAAAGAAAAGCAGGGTGAATATGAGGTAGGGAGAGGAAATTGAGGGAAGACAAAGTGAAGGGAGGCAGGAAAAGAAAAGTGGGGTGGGAAGAGAATTAATGTAAGTTACAGATGGAGAGGGAAGGATATGAGTAAGAAATGGGGAATGAAGAGAAACGGAAGAGATGAATGAGGAAAAGAGAGAGAGGAGGCAGGAACTGAACTGAGGGGAAGAAGGAGAGGTGGGGATGGGGGTAGGGGAAGAGGGAGGGGGGCGGAGAGGCTGAGGCGGAAGGGGAAAAGTTAGGAGATGACCAAATTGATGAGTGAAGGATTTCTGTGGCAGCGAATTTCGAACTGCAGCGGTGGGAAATAATGTCAGGAAATTGTGTTTGGAAATATGAAGGGGAATTTGCAGTTGGAAAATAGTGCTAAGAAATATAGTTGAGAAAGCTTGGAAATTTGTGTTGGAAATAGTTATGGGAATAGAGTTGGGAAATAGTTCTGTGACAGCGTTAGGAAACTAATATGGAAATAAATCATGGGAAATAATTTTGGGAAATGTTACTGGGAACTGTGGAGGGAAGGAAACAGTGGTAAATGCAACTGGAAATTTTGCTAACGGAAAACGGTTCAGAGAAATGTCATTGGAATTTACTGTTGAAACACAGAGTCGGGAAATACAGAGCAAGGAAAATGCCACGTCTCCCCAGCACTGAATAAAATCATCTGATGGTGACATTACAGAACATCAAATACTTCATCGGCTTCAAGTGGTTTATCTATTTATTTCCCGTTTGCATGTTTTTTTTTTATTTAGATTATTTATTTACAGGTACAAGCCCTAGCACTCTGCGAAACGCCGTCCCTGTCGGCCAGGCAGAAAGGGGACATGAAAGCAGAGGGGTTCATTGATGTATACATGGGGCAGATTTTATCATTCTGAGCGCAGTTACGAGTACAATAAGGAAACACGATATTGCATGAAAATGAAATAAACAAATGCAGCAGAAAAACCATACATAGCACATAAATGTCCCTGTAATTGAATATTAAATAAAATGTGCTTTACCTTCTGATTTACAACTTTCTTCCGTACATCTGCCACTCCCATGTTCTTGCACTAATTCGTTGGGATGTCTCCAACTTCCCAAATTAAGCCCAGGCGGGTGTCTCTACTTTTCAGTTAGCCCCTTCTATTTCCAGATAGTTCCCGTTTATCTCCTGAAGTATTTTCCCGTGCTGTTATCAGGAATTTCTAGGGTACACTTCATATTCGTGTCGCTGTTCCTCGATTTCAAACTTATTTCCCGTTCGTCTTTTGTATTTATTTTCTCCTACTATTTCCAGATATTCTCCATTCATTGCTCAAACTATTTTCCCCTTACTGTCTTCATATATTTCCCTCGTATCTTTTCTCCTACCATTTCCCCTGTCATTTCTCACCTACTGTTTCCAGATACAGTATTTCCCTTTCACTTCTCCAAATCATCCCCCCTTACTGTTTTCACATATTTCCCTTATATATCATCCTATATTATTTTTAAGATATTTTCCTGTCATTTCGCCCCTGCTATTTCCACATATTTCCCGTTCATCTCCAAGTATTTCCCTGTCCTCCCGGCCGGCACTGACTGATGGCTGGTTTAGGGTGCCAATCAGAGCGAAGCAAGCAGCGATTAGTGCCTGCTCTTGGGAGATTAATACCAGGCCCCTCAGGAGTCAAGCCACGCCATCAAGCGGATTGCAAGCCACTTAAGCCAGATTGAGGTGTGTCGCTGCGGTCTCTGAAGACGGCGTGCTTTCGGAAATCCATAGAAAAGAAAGATGAACGTGGCGGGAAGGGGCTGGTTGTGTTTTTTGTGGTGGTGGAGGGGGCGGTGTGGGGTGGCTGTGGTTCCTTGTGTGATGGTGGTGGAGGGGAAGAATGGGAAGGTGAGGACTGTAGTGGAAGGGGAGGGGAAGAGAATGAATGTGGAGAAGAGGGAGGGGAGGGGGGATTACTGAAGTGGAGGGAAGGATAAGAAAATCGCTGTGGGGAAGAGGGAGGGGAGGAGAAGGGAAGGGGATTACTGTAGTGGAGGGGGAAGGTAAGAGAATGATAGTGGAGGAGAGGGTGGGGAGGGGGAATTACTGTGGTGGAGGGGGAAGGTAAGAGAATGATAGTGGAGGAGAGGGTGGGGAGGAGGGATTACTGTGGTGGAGGGGAGAGAGTGGGATGATTGTATTTTTATCGGGCGTGTCTGATTGCCTGGATGTTATAGCATGTGTCTGCCTGATTCTCTCTCTCTCTCTCTCTCTCGCTCTCTCGCTCTCTCTCTCTCG
>NC_136971.1:3002500-3005000 GCF_032717465.1 Coenobita brevimanus | reverse complement strand
TAATAATAATAATAATAATAATAATCACTCGAAAGTTGCCGTAGTTAGTGTTGTACAGCAGAAAAATGTGCTGTACAAAAAAAAAATCCATGGGCGTAATAATTTCTTTCATGTTGAAATTGCTGTACAATATGATTGAAAAAAAAAATTGCAGTGAGTTTGAAAAAATTTTGTACGGTGAAGAAAGCTGCAGTACAGACGAAAAAAATGGCCTAAAATGCTCTAGTCGAAAAAATGTTATACAGTCGAAAAATTGCAGTATAGAAGAAAAAAAAAAATTGTGCGGTCGAAGAACGTTGCTCCGAAGCCATAGGAAAAATTGCTCGAGTCAAAAAAAAAAAAAAAAAAAAAAAAAAAAAAAAAGTTCCAGTTCAGCCTTCCCCTCCTCCCCCCCAAAGTAAATAGCTTGAATTAAAATACGACACGCTACAGTCCAGTTGCACCCCGGTCCTTAATTGCACTACTGGGAGAGTAGGTTCTGTCTATCCCCCTAAGTGAACCCCCCTCCCCCCTCCCCTTCATCTTCCCCCCAGTCCCCCCTCTCCTCCCCAGGGATCCACTACAATCAAAATGTATGCCCCTCTTACATCAAGCAGGGTCAGTCTGGAGTTCTTTCTTTGTTCCTTTGTGTTTTTATTGGTGAGAGTTTGAAGAAAGAACCATGGGTAGTGTGTGATGTTACGGGGTACTCTCTTAAAACAATTACCGTCGAATACACTATAGAATGTTCGCTTAGGTTAGATTAGAATGATAACGGACGGAGCAAGGAGTTGAAGACCCCCCCTCCCCCATTTCTTTGCTTACATGTACAAGACGAAGCTTTTGCGACGGAAAAGTCATAGAAAAGACACCTAATTCGGTTAGGCAGTGTCAATAAATAAATACAGTACAACCCGTATCTGTTATGGACCGAAACCTGACTTACCTGCTCACGTTGGTTAAGGAGGTTTTATCGAACTCTTCTTTGACGAATATCACTCACATAGCTGCTTATTATTACACTTGCGTGGACGACGGCCTTGATCACTGAGGCTTTAGTGGGTGTAATCATTTGGAAGTAACCAGACACAAAACTTATCAGAACAATCATTTAGGTATTAAAACACACATATTCAAAAGTTCAAGGATATTCTAATTACAGAGATGTGTACAGTATATGGCGTTATGTGGAGGTGCGAGTAAAAGGAGTCACGCATAACATCCTTACTCAAGCCTCTTCGGCTGCTGATGAAAGGAGCACCTTACATCAGAATCTCCTTCAGGAATTGCTAATTTCAGGACCATTTTAGATTAAAGATGGACGAGGTTACGACTGAAGGACTTTACTTTGATTCCTTTACATTTAGCGTTACTCTCCTTATCTTCTAATATTACTCAGATTGATGAGTCATCAGTAACGAAGAGGAAAGAAATGTAACTCGAAAACAAGGCATTACAGAAGAAAGTTACATTGCCATTGTCAAGCAAATAACATTTGCGTAATTTTAGTCATAATATATATTTGTATATGTTCTGTTCCATTGCAACACAGAAAAAGAAAACGATATGTTGGGCATACTACAGTGTGTTCGTTATTTTTTTGCCTTAGGGGCGTAGCAGGGACCAAAGCCTAGGGTAGTCAAGAAAAAAACTCTAGGGGGTCTGGAGTTTTTCCGCCAGAAATTTGGGATGGTCACAAAGGTGGCCAGGCATATTTCAAGAGTGACCATTGCCATCCACCTCGCTACGTCATTGTTTGATGATCACTTTTGCGATTTTGAAACACCGGAATACTACTTCGTCTCCCATTTTAAAAAGGCATTTTCTGTTCCATTACGGTACACAGAAAACTAACCTCTTGGGTAAGCAAAAGTATATTCACTGGGTTTCACTGCACGCCTCCACGACACAGCATTCACCAGCAAGGACTTCCTTATTTCAGCACGGACACCCACACTCTAACACTCCATTATCACTCACTCCCCTCCCCAAACCTAAACAGTGCAACTGTGGGGCGAGTGAAATGTTTGTGATGATGGGGTTAGAGAGCGTGCTGTAATTTGTGGAGTGTGCCGTGTGAAGGCGTGCAGTGAACCCCAGTAAATATACTTTCGTTTGCCCAAGACGTTAGTTAAACACAAGATCATAAAAACACACTTCAAACCCACGAACACATCAAATCACCAAGACACCTCACTCCTGCATCACACGTCAACAAGCCACACCCCACCACACTTGAACACACAAGTTCCTCTCTAACCATTTTACTGCGGTCACTTTATCAGGATCTGCTGTTACCTGGATTCTGCTTAAATGAAACTCTCTCACAGTTTGCTTTATGCCTATCATCAGTGAGTTAATGGTAGGCCTACATGATATTGAAAAAGAAAAACATGGTCGGGCCTTCACACTTTGCTGTGTGCGATAAAACCAAATGCTCACACACCCAATGTTTATCATAGATTCCCAACGGATAAAGATCGGCAAGTGCTGTTGTGTTTAACTTAAACATTTGGTTATT
>NC_136971.1:2962500-2997500 GCF_032717465.1 Coenobita brevimanus | reverse complement strand
GAAAGGTGGGTAATAAAGTGACAGTAAACATCGGAGAAAAGGGAAGAGAGAGACATACAAAAATAATGATAGAGGTGATGGAAGAAGTACAGTAGGCAGCAGTCCATGGAGTGGATGATTGTGAGAAATAGGAAAAGGGATTGAGAAAACAGAGAAAGAATGATACAGGCGAAGGAAGAACACGCAGCACTACATCAAGTGAGTGAATGATGGTCGGCACCACCTTCCACAACAGTGATTAGTGACTTCATACTTAGTTCTTTGATTTCCTAATATTTTTTGAGGCTGCGAGTGGATAGTGATTGAATTATTTGCGTTTATTTAATTTGTTTGTTTTAAAAATGGCATGAGTTTTCATATTTCCTCTTTTGATTTGTTTTTCTGTTAAGAGTAGTGGCGAGATTGTATTTTTTTTTTCTTTAACGCAAGAAAGACTGAACAAGAGGCCAGGAGCCACTTTTGCCTTTCGTTGTTTATTTAACGGTTTGATTGGCTGCTTCATATCTAGTTCTCTGAATTGATTTTTTTTTTTTTTAAAGGTTACACGCTTGAGTAGTAGCGGAATTGTTAGTATTTAGTTAGTTTTTATTTATTTACTTGTTTATTCAGCGGGTTGCTTGAGTCTTTACTTCATAACAAGCGCCTTGATTTCCTAAGATTTTTCTTGTAGTGAAATGCGGAAAATGAGAGAGTTATAGTTTACGACTGTGACTTGACATCTGGGTCCTTGATTTAGCGAAATGGCATGGGACATGGATACATAGAAGCGATTTGTTTGTGGCTACCCCTTACGGATAAAGGGGTCTGGCAGTCGACGGAATGATATATACATTAGATAGATTTAGTAAGCCTCTCCCTTTTTTCTTTTCAGTAAGCTAATGTAGTGAAACTATTTGACGTTAAATGATTTGGTGCTGAATGATTGTGTTTAACTGTTTGGTGACTTCACACAGGGTTACTGTCTGTCTGTCTGTCTGTCTGTCTGTAGCCAGATGCCATCCCATATGGGGTCGCTGTTTGTCTCTGAATTGGTCGTTTTACGGGGAAGCGCTCTAACCTTCCACCAACCCACTTGTTGACACGTAGACACATATCGATTGATTATAATTATGGTTTACCATCCAGCGTTTTAAATGGTTTCCTGACTTACAGGAAATCATCAAGCTTTCCACTCAATGAAAAGGAGAGAAATGTAATAAATTTGCAGAAAATGAGAGAAATAAGAATTTAAGAAGGTAGACACAGAAAAAGAATGATAGAAGTGAAGGAAGAAGTAGGCAACAATACACTGAGTGAGTGCATGATGGTGAGAAATAGGAAGAGGGGATGGATAAAAAAAAATGATACAGGAGAAGGAAGAACAGGCATTACTTCATCGAGTGAGTGAATGATGGTCGCCACCATTTACCATAAGTGATTATTGATTTAATATTTAGTTTTTTTTTTTTTTTTTTTTCGGCTGCGAGTGGGTAGTGATGGAATTCAGTTATTTGCGTTTTACTAATTTATTTAAAAGATTGCTTGAGTGTTCATATTTTCTGTCATTTGCTTTTTCTGCTACGCGTAGTGGCGGAATTGTCAATTACTTCTTTAATTACGCAAGAAAGAAGGAACCAAAGGCCAGGAGCTCATTTGCGCTTCTTTGTATTTGGCGATTTGATTGGAGACTTCATCTAGTTATTTGATATGCTTTTTTGGTTACATGAATGAGTAGTGACGGAAATGTCAGTTATTTTCATTTATTTACTTGTTTATTTAACGGTTTGCTTGATTCTTGGGTTCATATGTAGCGTCTTGACTTCCTAATATTTTCTCTTAGTGAAATTGCCTCAAATGAGCGAGTTTTATTTGACGAGTTTGACTTAATATTTGGGTCCTTGATTTAGCGAAATGGTGGGGGATAGGGAGACATGTAGGCTATTTGTTTGTGGCTTCCCCTTAGGAGATGAAGGGGTTTGGCAATATATATAGAAATACTGATAGATATATTTAGTAAGCCTCTCCCTTGCTTTCTGTAAAATAAGCTAATTTATTGAAATTAGTTGACGTTAAATAAGTTGGTGCTGAATGATAGTGTTTAACTGCTTGGTGACTTCACACTGAGTTACTATCTGTGTCTGTAGCCAGATGCCATTATCCCATATGGGGTGGCCGTTTGTCTTTGAGTTGGTTGCTTTGCGGGGAGGGGCACTAACTCACCACAAACTCAGTTGGGCAGGGAACATGTGAGTTGGTTGAATAGTTACCACCCGTCGTTTGAAATGGTTTCTTGGCTTGCAGGAAACCATCAGGCTTGGCACTCGGTGTAAAGCCACCTGAAAAGGAAAGAAGGGTAGTGAATTGACAGGAAATATGGGAGAAATAGCAATTGAAGAGGGTAGACGCAGAAAAAGAATGATAGAGGTGAAGGAAGAAGTAGGCAGCAATACATGGAGTGAGAGAATGGTGGTGAGAAATAGGAAGAGGGGAGGGACAAAGGAAAAAGAATTATACTGGCTACGCGTATCGATTGGTTTTATGGTTACCACCCAGCGTTGTAACTAGTTTCCTGACTTACAGGAAAACGTCAGGCTTGCCACTCAGTGTCAAGCCACTTGAAAAAGAACGGTAATAAAGTGACAGGAAAAATGGGAGAAATAGGAAGTGAAGAGGGTAGACAGAGAATGATAAAGGTGAAAAAAGATGTAGGCTGCACTACATAAAGTGCGTGGATGATGGTGGCCACCACTTAAACAGTTACTGCGTTATTTATTTTATTTTAGTTATTTTTTTGGTTTAAGTGAAAAGCGTGTGAAAATCATTACTTCAAAGGAGTCGGGTATTGCGCTGAATTACGTAAGAGTGAGGAGGGAGGGGGAGACCGAGGTTGAGATGGAGGGATGCAGTAGTGAGGTACGAGTATGAGAGGGGCAGCGTAATGGCAGGGGACAGGGCGACATGGAGGCGATTTGTTTGTGGCCACCTCTTACGGGACTAAGGCGTCTGGCTATAGATATATAGATATACATTTTTTAAGTGGTTGTTGTTTATTTTGTAAGCCAGATTAAATAGTATACTAAAATAACCTTTCGTCCTAATATTATTAGTAAGATTAATATAAGTATGTGGCGGGAAGGTTACGTAAGTTAGAGCGATATTCTCGTCGGGTACTGAAGCTCCCAAACACCTTTTCTTAAGTGCTTTATTATTATTTATTATTATTATTATTACTGTTACATCTTGCTGTCCTCTTCCAGTAGCACCTTATTTTGCATAAAGTACCCACGAAATATGAACCAGCCATATCCAAATAATAAGTCGGTAAGGAAAATAGTTTAGGTAGCTTCCTTTACCGATGAAACTACGAACCTTTAGTCGTACATAGTTTTATTGTATTGTCTTAATTTTTCCGGTTATTTTTTCGCTTTTGAAATTCTCATAGGCTGCAGTGGAGAGGTATACGAGAGAGGGGTGTGTAAGCTGGGGGAAGGGCAGTGAAATGGCAGGGGACAAGATGACATGGAGGACTTGTTTGTGGCCACCTTTTACGAGAATGAGGCGTCTGGCTAAATAGATAGATGGATAGATATTAGTAGATAGATATAGGTAGATAGACATAGAAAATGATTCGTAAGAGTTTTCCATGGTGGCTTTTTTTTTACCTAGGATACTGGAGTCTGGCAGTAGATAGACTGGTAAATAAAATTTAAGAGTTCGGGACTGATCGATCTATCAGTCTCTCTCTCTTTATCTGTTAAAGTCTCAGTTTATGTATCTATTTGTATCTATTTGTCTATTAATCTATTTATATATATATTTGTTTATGTGTATTTCTCTACCTTTATTTAGCCATATCTTTTTGTTTATCTATCCGTTTATCTGTATGTAGTTATCAGTTTATCTATCTTTATTGCCAGACTCCATAATTCTTTAATTCGTGCCCGTTTGTCTTTGAGTTAGTTTTACTGGGAGGGGCACTAACCTCCACTTATTGACAGGTAGGGAAAACGTATAGGTTGGTTATATGGTTACCATCCAACGATCAAAATGGTTTCTTGGCTTACAGGAAGCCAATAGGCTTGTCATCAAATGTTAAGGCACATGAGGAGAAGAGTAATAGAAAGTGACAGGAAAGATGGGAACAATAGGAAGAGAGGAGGGCAGACATAACAAATGTGAGATAAAGGTGAAGGAAGAAGCAGGCAGCACTACAACAGAGTGACCATATGGGGCTGTTTTCTCTGTAGAGGGGGGTACGGTTATATGAGTGGGATATGATGATGGGGGACTGCTTGAACAGTCGAAACCTCTATAGTGGATAAAGAAAAAAAAAAAAAAAAAACTACTGTCCATCCATCAATCATCCAGTCCTATGTCGCCCCACAAGGTGCGTAGGAGGCCGGGGCTAGGGAAGTTGGTCTTGACGTTAAGATGAGTGACCAGCCTCTCACATCCCTGAGTGGCATAACGTGAGCGATAAACCCCAACCATCCCTTGGATATAAACCTACACGGGCTCAATCCGACTGGGGCACCTTAATTACCCACAAAACCACCACGGACCATTATTTGGTTATACAGCATGGTTACCACCCAGCGTAGTAAATGGTTTCCTGGTGTACAGGAAACCATTTCCCTTGTCACTCGGCGTAGAGTCGCCTTTATGCAGAAGGAAGAGGAAAGAATGAAGGAAAAACTCTTACACCATATTATCGATGTCCCTATTTGATTTAAAACACCGTACTGGTTGAACCTTAACTGCGGTTAGTGATGCAAAATTTGCTCATGGGCATGCACATGGACATGCACACACCCACTCACTCACACTCTCACACACTCACACTCGCACATATATATGCACGCACGCACGCACGCACACAGACCAGCAAACATTTGGTGTGGATAGTGCCTAATGTTTATTTGGTTCTAATAAATTCTAAAAGATTCAGGTCAGGATTGGTGGCTAGCACACGAGCGGATGGTGATGTGTGGGATGGTTGGTCGGGTCCCCGAAGGCACTGCTTGATCTCTAGCATCCTCTGATTTAGGTCCCTTAACCTTGGTCAGTGTTTGATCTCATCCCAAGTCTATTTTGGTCTGCCTATCACCTAGACCCTCAACGTTTACACATCTTGCCCTCGGTACCCAGTTATCCTACCTCCTCTCAACGTGCTTCACTTCACGTCTGTTAGCTCGTATTCCAATTAGCATTAAGCCACATAGAATAGGGCCTGTCTGTCTTCTCTTCCTCTACCATCTGTGTTTCTCAGTTTTCTGTTTTTCTCCTTGCCTTCTCATCTTTCATTTTATCAAGTCCACTCATACGACAGAGTATTTGCAAGTCCTCCCTCCCTGAATTACATGAAAGCCTGTATTGTTGGCTACAGTGGTGGATGATTGGGCACCACCAGGGTCTCCAAAAGCCTGATTCCGTGCAAATCCAAACGGAACTCCATCAGGCAGTTTCACACACTGTCTGACACAAGAACGGATAAGTTAACCCTTCTGTTCTTGAATCAATGGCGGTCTTGTAATCAATCATGTTATCTTTTAATTTGTTAAACCTCCGGTTAAATTACACATTTTACGTAGAATTTAAAGAACCTTTTAAGTTTCGATTTTACTGTTAATTATTTTATTTGGCATGTCCAGTAACCTATCTTCCTCCTCTTGCTGGCAGTTAGGCTAGATAGAAGAGGTGTTTCAAGGTCGTTTTTATCCTGCTAGGTGGATGGGTGGCCAGGGAAGGGGATGAAAGAATAAGGGAAACTGTAGTAATTTTAGCTTTTATGTAGAATGTGACAAGGTACTGGTAGGAGTATGCAATCACCATCCCATGATCAGTACCACACCACCTGCTTCTGTTTTCTGCTAACCCAATCTTTAACACTGAAGGAGTCAAAAAATGTAGGATGACTGCAAAACTTGTTGGCTTTTTCATGGCTTTTAATTGCTTGGTTTTTATATTTGATTGCTTTGCCTAATTACCGTCATCCCTTTCCAGACTAGTTTTGCCACTGATGACACCTACTTTGACATGCATATGGGCTTTAAAATTACCCCTGGGGAAAAAAAAAAAAAAGGTATGTGCGGCCAGAGTCCTTGGTTGGGAGGAGATTTTTGGTTTAATGTATGGGATATGATTTAGATTTGTTTTTTTTCCATTTAATGCCAAGTGTCAAGACTGGAAAGATCTGTCATGTAGTTGGCCAAGATTGAAATGATCTAATACCACGTATTGTGGCAAGACTGAAACGATCTAATACCACGTATTGTGGCAAGACTGAAACGATCTAATACCATGTATTGTGGCAAGACTGAAACGATCTAATACCATGTATTGTGGCAAGACTGAAACGATCTAATGCCACGTACTGTGGCAAGACTGAAACGATCTAATGCCACGTACTGTGGCAAGACTGAAACGATCTAATGCCACGTACTGTGGCAAGACTGAAACGATCTAATGCCACGTACTGTGGCAAGACTGAAACGATCTAATGCCACGTACTGTGGCAAGACTGAAACGATCTAATGCCACGTACTGTGGCAAGACTGAAACGATCTAATGCCACGTACTGTGGCAAGACTGAAACGATCTAATGCCACGTACTGTGGCAAGACTGAAACGATCTAATGCCACGTACTGTGGCAAGACTGAAACGATCTAATGCCACGTACTGTGGCAAGACTGAAACGATCTAATGCCACGTACTGTGGCAAGACTGAAACGATCTAATGCCACGTACTGTGGCAAGACTGAAACGATCTAATGCCACGTACTGTGGCAAGACTGAAACGATCTAATGCCACGTACTGTGGCAAGACTGAAACGATCTAATGCCACGTATTGTGGCAAGACTGAAACGATCTAATGCCACGTATTGTGGCAAGACTGAAACGATCTAATGCCACGTATTGTGGCAAGACACGTGATTCCTGAGTGTCAGTAGGTTGGCGGAGGGTTAGTGCTTTCCAGTAAAATAGCTCAGACAAACGGCCCCTTTTTTTTTTTTTTTTTTTTTTTTTTTTTTTTTAAGATTAAAAGATATCCTTCATCCATATCTTTTGCCTAAGTTATAATAGTTTCAGGATCTGCCCCTAGGATGGATTGGATATATAAGGATGGGTAGATGAGAGGGCCACAATCTCTACATAGTGGAGAGGGTGTAAGTGCAGTGGTTAAAAGGTAAGAGCCCTTAAGTGGGAGGACATTTTTGGTTTTACATGTGAAGTGAAAAATTGACACTGAGACGCATACTGTACTAAAACTTGAACTTTTTGAAATTGATAACATTCATGCATGTCTTTTGTCTGAATATATATATATATATATATATATATATATATATATATATATATATATATATATATATATATATATATATATATATATATATATATATATATATATATATATATATATATATATATATTTATATATTTATATTTATTCATTTTCGGGATCTTCGCTTGGGATGGACTTGAGGATGAGAGGGTGGAGGATGGGTAGAGGACTAGAGGGCCCCCATCTTCCCTGCTTATTGGAAGAGGGGTTAATCTGCCTGTTAATATATTATTTTGTCTTCATTTACTTATAAGCTTTTTTGTGTAGTAGATTTTAGTATTCACAGACCATAGATAGACAGAGAAAAACAGATGTATACCCCATTGTGTATAGCCTCATGGATACCCCATTATGCATTCAATATAACTCGGTATACCTTTGTGTATATCCTTATGAATGCCACATAATGCATGATTTAACCCAGTGTTCACTTATGCATCCCCAATTTTACATATTATATAAAGCAGTATTATTTTTATACTCCATTTTTATATATCCTCTTATGCATGCCCCATTATACATACAATATAACTTTGTATACCATTTTGAGTATATCCTCATGCACACCCAAATATGCATGATATAACCAAGTAAAATTACTTGGTGTATACCCTCTTATGCATACCCCAATGTGCATAAAATCTATTTCGAGACGCCTTAATCTCGTAAGGGGTGACCACAAACAAATCGCCTCCTTGTCGCCCTGTCCAATGCAACTTCACTCTCTTGCTCCCAGGTCACATCCCCCTCTCTCGTATACCTCTCCACTCCATCCTTCCAACACATCCTCGGCCTCCCCCTCCCATTTTATTTTTGCTAAGTATATTTCATTAATTCTTTTTAAACGCCAGTTTCGTCCTTCATTGTCAAAACAGAAAATTTATAGTTTCACCCTTTGTCTGTTAAGAATTTCAACGTCTATCTATCTATCTATCTATTGCCGGACTCCTTAATCCTGTAAGGGGTGGCCCCAAACAAACTGCCTTCACGCCGCCCTGTCCCCCACTATTTCGCTGCCCTCACCCCAGCTCACACACCCATCTCTCGCATTAGCTACCTCTCCACGCCATCCCTTCATCTCATCCTTGGCCTCGTCCTCCTAATAGTTACCAAGGATGTAGGTATATCACAAAGCTTCATTCATGTCTCTGAATGGTACGTGTGGTAGTGTGTGCAATACTATCACTGAAATTTCCTTGCATCCATGTACTAACCTACCTAATCCGATTATGTGGTTTCTTTAGGCTTTAATTAGACTTTAATGCTTGCTGGGGATGGATTCGAGCCCTCGATTAGAGGCTTGCAGTGCTCTGTCCTGCCCTGCCCTGGTGTGTCGTGCTCTGCCCTGCCCTGCCCTGCCCTGCCCCGCCCAGGTGTGACGTGCCGTGCCGTGCCCTGCCCTGCATTGCCCTGCCCTGCCCTGGTGTGACGTTCCCTGCTCTGTCCTTCCCTGCCCTGGTGTGACGTTCCCTGCTCTGTCTTGCCCTGCCCTGGTGTGACGTGCCCTGCTCTGTCTTGCCCTGCCCTGGTGTGACGTGCCCTGCTCTGTCTTGCCCTGCCCTGGTGTGACGTGCCCTGCTCTGTCTTGCCCTGCCCTGGTGTGACGTGCCCTGCTCTGTCTTGCCCTGCCCTGGTGTGACGTGCCCTGCTCTGTCTTGCCCTGCCCTGGTGTGACGTGCCCTGCTCTGTCTTGCCCTGCCCTGGTGTGACGTGCCCTGCTCTGTCTTGCCCTGCCCTGGTGTGACGTGCCCTGCTCTGTCTTGCCCTGCCCTGGTGTGACGTGCCCTGCCCTGTCCTGGTGTGGCCTGCTCTGCCGTGCCCTGGTAGAAGTAAAACAACTGAAGTATTATCTGAAACCTACTATATGAAATATTGTAACATGAAAAAACAATTGCTGCAGACTTACGATATTTTGATGTACAACAGGCAATGATAATAATGAGAGGGTCACAATCTCCCCTGTTTAGTGGAGAGGGTGTAAGTGCAGTGGTTAAAAGGTAAGATTCCTTGATTGGGAGGACATTTTTGGTTTTACATGTGAATTGAAACATTATGAAACTATTTGAGACGCAGACTGTACTGAAACAAACCTTTTTGAAATTGATAGCCTTAATCCGTGTCGTTTGTCTGAAGTTGTAATATTTTTTCAGGATCTGCGCTTGGAATGGACTTGTGAGGATGAGAGGGTTGAGGATGGGTAGAAGAGGGCCCCCATCTTCCCTGCTTATTGGAGGACGGGTTAGTCAGCCTGTTAATTCGGTGCTTTGGCTTCGAATAACTTAGACTATTTTGACGAGTAAATATTAGTATTCATAGACAATAGACAGATACATAGATAAACAGATACGCGTTGGTGTATAGCCTCATGCATGCCCCATTATGCATGCAATATAAACCAGTATACCCTTGTGTATATCTTTATGCATACAACATTATGCATGAATTAACCCAGTGTCCAATTATGCAAACCCAATTTTACATATTATATAAACCAGTAGTATTTGTATACCCCCATTGTTATGCCCTGTTATGCAAACCCCATTATGCATAAAATATAACTTTGTATACCGGTACCATTTTGCCTAGATCCTCATGCATACCCAGATATACATGATATAACCAAGTAAAATGGCTAAACCTTTTTGTGTATACCCTCTTAGACATACCTTAGTGTGCATAAAATCTGTCTATTGCTAGACTTATTAATCTCTTAAGGGCAAGACTGAAATGGTCTGTCATGTTTGGGCAAGATTGAAGTGATCTAATGCCATGTATTGTGGAAATATTGAATCGAGATAATGCCATGTACTGTGGCGAGACTGAAACGACTTAATACAGCGTATTGTGGTAAGAGTGAAACGATCTAATGCCCGGTACTGACATGACTAAAATGATCTAATGTCATGTATTGTGGCAAGACACGTGTTTCCTACGTGTCTGTAGGTTGGCGCAGGGTTATTGCTTTCCAGTAAAATAGTAAACTCGGACAAACGTTCACCATTTTTTGAGAGTAAGACATCCTTCATCCATATATTCTGCCTAAGGTATAATTGTTTCAGGATATACCCTTAGGATGGACTGGATATATGAGGAAGGGTAGAAGAGAGGACCACAATCTCCTCTGCTTAGGGTGTAAGTGCACTTGTTAAAAAGGTAAGGTTTCTTGATTGGGAGGATATTTTTGGTTTTACCTATGTGAAGTGAAACTTTATGAAACTATTTGAGACGCTGGTATATTTAACATACTGTACATTTTTGAAACTGATAATCTTTATCCATGTCTTTTGTCTGAAGTTATTATTACTATTGTTTTTCAGGATCTGCTTCTGGGATGGACTTATAGGGATGGGAAGAGGATGAGAGGGTTGAAGACTATGGGGCCCCTAACTTCCCTGCTTATTGGAGAACGAGTTAGTCTACCTGTTAATACGTTATTATTGAATTATATAACTATTAAGTATTTTAAGGATAAAATTGCAGTATTCAGAGACTATAGATAGATAATGATAAACAGATACCCCTTGGTGTATAGCCTCATGCATACCCCATTATGCACACAGTATAACTCGGTATACCCTTGTGTATAGCTTTCTGCATACCACATTACTCGTGATTTAACCCAGTGTACACTTACGCATACCCTATCTATCTATCTATTGCCAGACGCCTCAATCCCGTTTGGGGTGGCCACAAACAAATCGCCTCCAAGTCGCCCTGTCCCCCGCCATTTCACTCCCCTGCTCCCAGCTCACACCCCCCTCTCTCATATACCTCTCCACCCCATCCCTCCATCTCATCCTCGGCCTCCCCCTCCCTCTTTCCCCCTCGACCTCACTCACATACACTCTCTTCGTCAGTCTTTCACCCTCCATCCTCTCCACATGGCCAAACCATCTCAGTGTGTTCCTCATAACGCTTCCTATCACATACACATCAACACCACAACGCTCCTTTATATCCTCATTCGTCAGCCTGTCTCTCCATATGACTCCACAGGCTCCTCTTAAATAACTCGTTTCCACTGCTCTCACTCTTGACTTGTGTCCTTCCAACAACATCCAAGCTTCACTTCCGTACGTTAGAGTTTGTATCACAATACTGTCATGTAGTAACTTTTTCACTTCCATGCTCACTTCCCTGTTTCTTATCACTGCTTTCAAGGAACCAGCAACCTTTCTTCCCTGCTGTACCCTTTCAAGCACTTCACCCTCCAAACCTCCATCCTTACTCATCACACTACCCAAGTACATAAACGTACTCACACTTTCCAATTCCTCGCCATCCAACCTCGCTGTACATTCACTGACTTCACCTCTCTCAAAGACCATCACTTTACTCTTCCCTACATTCACCTTTAGATTCAGTTTCTTACACACTCTCCCAAACTCATCCACCAAGCCTTGCAGCTCTCCTTCGTCTTCACTCAACAACACAGTATCATCTGCAAACAACAGTACAGGGAGTTTCCAAACACTATCCTCTCTCACCATGGCCACTCCAACATCCACTACCCTACCTTGTACCTCTTTTATTACCCCATCCATGTACAGATTGAACAACCATGGAGACATGACACATCCCTGTTTCAACCCAACCTTCAAAGAGAAAAATTCATTTAGATCACCATCCACACACACTGCAGCCTTCGCACCATCGTACATACTCTTCACAGCATTCAACAACTTTCCATCTACTCCATATATTCTTAACACTTTCCACAATCCTTGTCTATCCACCCTGTCATATGCTTTCTCCAAATCCATGAATGGCGCATACAACTTCTTTCCCTTCTCTAGAAACTTTTCCTCTAAAGATCTGAGAATGAATATCTGATCTACACAACCTCTTCCCTTCCTAAAGCCTCCCTGTTCTTCTCCAACTAATTTCTCTGTTCTTTCTCTAACTGTGTCAATAAGTATCCTACCATACACTTTTCCTATTATACTAAGAAGACAAATGCCCCTATGGTTACCACACACTTCTTTTTCCCCTTTTCCTTTGTACAAGGGAATAATTATACCTGACTTCCAATCCTCTGGGACTCTACCTTCCTCCCAGGCCAATCTGCACATCTTCCACATCCATTCTACTACTATCTCTCCCCCATGCTTCAGCATTTCACCACACACTCCATCAATTCCTGGGGATTTCCCCGATTTAACTTTCTTCATTGCATCCACAACTTCTATCCTACTGATTTCTTCCTGTCTCGGCTCCCTCCTTCTCCCAGCCATTCCCCAGCCACTTAAACTCGCATTACTTCCATCCTCTACGTTCAACAATTCCTTAAAGTGTTCTCTCCATCTGCTCACTTTTTCTCCCTTCTCCACTAGTAATCTACCATTTTTATCTTTCACTCCCCTGCTAACTTCACTTCCACCCTGTCTTACTCTTTTCACCTCTCTCCAGAACATTTTCTTACAGTCCCTCCACTTTACACTCAAATTTCTTCCAAATTCCTCATCCACTCTCTTCTTACTCTCTCTTACTAATCTTTTCACCTCTCTTCCTTTCTACATATAACTCTCTCTTCCGCCTCTCAACCTCTTCCACGCCCCTATTTCTCATCCATTCATTGTATGCTTTCTTCTTTTGTGTCACAGCCTGTTTCACCTCTTCAGTCCACCACGCTGTTCCTTGCACCCCCCTCCGTCTTCTCTTCCTTCCACACACCACATCACATGCTGCACATAATTCTTCTGTAAATATTCTACACACACCTTCCACGTCTCCCATCTGCTCCAATTCATATTTGCCCAATCGTTCCTCCACTTCTCTCTTATACTCTGCCTTTTTCTCATCCCCCTGTAACCTTTCCACTCTCCTTGCAACTACTCCTTCCTCTCGTCTTTCCCTTCTTCTATTCCTCCAACTTTCTTGTACTTTAATTCTGGCCATCACCAAGTAGTGGTCAGAAAGTCCACTCCCCCAACCTCTATACACTCTTGCATCCATTACACATCTTTTTTTTTTCCACCACACACACATAATCAATCATTGCCTTCCTTTCATTCAGTTCACCACCCACCCTTCTCATCACTCGCCATGTATACCTGTGAATCATTTTATGCCTGAAGAGGGTATTGGCTATCACCAACCCCCTCCCAGCACAAATGTCTACTAACGCACTCCCATTCTCATCTATCTCAGCAGGCACACCCCACTCACCAACTATTCCATCCACCTTCACATTCCCAACTTTACCATTCATATCACCAATCAAAAACACTCTCTCATTCCTTCCAAACTTTTCCATGCACACTTCTACATTTGTCCAGAACTCTTCTCTCACTCTCCTAGCACGATCTTGCGTTGGCGCATACACACACACAATCGCCCACATTTGTATTCCAACTTTCAACTTTACCCACACAATCCTTGACCCAACTGATCCATACTGTCTTATGCTCCTCTTCCATCTTTTACTCACAACTATACATACTCCTTCCTTTGCCCTTTCATTCTCACCTACTCCTGCACATATACCCCATCCATACTCGCATTCTCTCACACTTTCTCCTCTCCATTTTGTTTTAGTTATTCCACATACATCCACTTTCGCATCCTCAAGCACCTGGACAATCTCTCTCTCTTTCACCTCGTCATTCGCTCCCCTTACATTCCAGGTTCCAATTCCAATGTCCTTTGTCCGGTCCTTGTGCATATCCCATTATGCATACAGTATAACTTTGTATACCATTTTCCGTATATCCTTATGCATACCCAGATATGCATGATAAAACAAAGTAAAATCTCTATACCTTCTTATGCATACCCTAGTTTGCATAAAATTTATCTGTCTATTGCCAGACTCGTTAATCTCGTAAGGGAAAGAATGAAATCATGTCATGTAGTTCGGCAAGACTGAAACTATATAATGCCATATACCGAGGCGAGACCGAAATTATCTAATGTCATGTACTGTGGCGAGAGTGAAACTAACTAATGCCGCGTGTTGTGGTAAGACTGAAACGATCAAATGCCACGTGTTTTGGTAAGACTGAAACGACCTAATACCACGTATTGTGGTAATACTGAAACGGTCAAATGCCCAGTGTTCAGACATGACTGAAATGATTTAATGCCATGTATTGTGGCAAGACGCTTGTTTTCTCCTTGTCAGTAGGTTGGCGCAGGGTTAATGCTTTCCAGTAAAACTGCTCTGATAAACGACCATTTTTTTTTAAGATCAAAAGATATCCTACATCCCTATATTTTGCCTAAGTTATAATTGTTTCAGGATATACCCTTAGGATGGACTGGATGCATGAGGAAGGGTAGATGAGAAGGCCATAATCTCCCCTGCTTAGTTAACAATAATAGATTAGTAGTAGGGGAAGAGTAACCCTAGTCTCCTAGTAGACCCATGGACGATAATTGCAGTCACCCCTGGAGGGCTGTCGCATACAGTAAACCGATGTGCCCTTGTTGTGTACAGTGTAGGAGAGTGTGTTAAATTAAAAAAAGAAAAAGAAGAAGAGTGCGTAGGTGTGTGAAAGTTGAGCTGCTGGGTGGAAACTGCATTTGCATCTGTCTACCCAGTTAACAGGGACACCATAGCAGTCTCCACTCACGCAGTTATTTGGTCATATGAATATCGGGCAGAATTGTAAGTGGTTCGCTGGGTTACAAGAAAACAGGGTTGTCACTCAGTGTAGGGTTGGTTAAGGAAGAGGTAGGCAGCATTACATCAATTGGGTGGATGATGGTTGCCATAACCTAGCACATAAAATAAACGAACCTCGCACCAATGCACTCAGCCTGTTTTTGATTGAAAATTATTACTAATTATACTTTGTATCCTGTAATTATTTGAGGCGCGAAATTGTGCTGTTTGATATGTTATTGAAAATACGAATTCCTAACCCTTTTCATCTTAACTTGGCCAGAATATAGACCTTCTTTAGCTTTTCAGGGAGCTATGTGCTAGAGAAAATACCTTGTCTTGCCTAGGTCTCCTACTCCAGAACTACCATCCACCCGCCACGGCCATGACCACCACCAGCACCATCGTACCATCGCCACCACCAGCACCATCGTACCATCGCCACCACCAGCACCATCGTACCATCGCCACCACCAGCACCATCGTACCATCGCCACCACCAGCACCATCGTACCATCGCCACCACCAGCACCATCGTACCATCGCCACCACCAGCACCATCGTACCATCGCCACCACCAGCACCATCGTACCATCGCCACCACCAGCACCATCGTACCATCGCCACCACCAGCACCATCGTACCATCGCCACCACCAGCACCATCGTACCATCGCCACCACCAGCACCATCGTACCATCGCCACCACCAGCACCATCGTACCATCGCCACCACCAGCACCATCGTACCATCGCCACCACCAGCACCATCGTACCATCGCCACCACCAGCACCATCGTACCATCGCCACCACCAGCACCATCGTACCATCGCCACCACCAGCACCATCGTACCATCGCCACCACCAGCACCATCGTACCATCGCCACCACCAGCACCATCGTACCATCGCCACCACCAGCACCATCGTACCATCGCCACCACCAGCACCATCGTACCATCGCCACCACCAGCACCATCGTACCATCGCCACCACCAGCACCATCGTACCATCGCCACCACCAGCACCATCGTACCATCGCCACCACCAGCACCATCGTACCATCGCCACCACCAGCACCATCGTACCATCGCCACCACCAGCACCATCGTACCATCGCCACCACCAGCACCATCGTACCATCGCCACCACCAGCACCATCGTACCATCGCCACCACCAGCACCATCGTACCATCGCCACCACCAGCACCATCGTACCATCGCCACCACCAGCACCATCGTACCATCGCCACCACCAGCACCATCGTACCATCGCCACCACCAGCACCATCGTACCATCGCCACCACCAGCACCATCGTACCATCGCCACCACCAGCACCATCGTACCATCGCCACCACCAGCACCATCGTACCATCGCCACCACCAGCACCATCGTACCATCGCCACCACCAGCACCATCGTACCATCGCCACCACCAGCACCATCGTACCATCGCCACCACCAGCACCATCGTACCATCGCCACCACCAGCACCATCGTACCATCGCCACCACCAGCACCATCGTACCATCGCCACCACCAGCACCATCGTACCATCGCCACCACCAGCACCATCGTACCATCGCCACCACCAGCACCATCGTACCATCGCCACCACCAGCACCATCGTACCATCGCCACCACCAGCACCATCGTACCATCGCCACCACCAGCACCATCGTACCATCGCCACCACCAGCACCATCGTACCATCGCCACCACCAGCACAAATGGTGTGCCTGTGAGAGTACATAGGGTAAGATATTAAGCTTTTGTTTTATATTTGTAATGATTTTTTTTTTTTTTTTTTGGTCACAGTAACTGCCGTTTTGATTTGACTACTGAATTTTATAAAGAAATATTTGGGTATGAATTTATGTTTTTAAGAACATAGATAATGAACATAACATATTAAGAACAACGTTAGAGCAGATTACTCTTGAAGTGGTAGGGAAAGGATGTAGACCTAGAGCCTTCTTTGTCTGTCTGTGTCAAACATAAAAATGAAGAATCTCTGTGGCAAAGTGAAATGAATAAAATGGTGAATAATTTGAAATAATGTTTATATCTTATTAAACGACTTGACTCCCTACAGGATTCAGCACAAACCCAAGAGGATCCAGTGGGCCTTTCTTGGCTATGAAGGACTGCTTAAACCTGCTTGCCTACCGTCGGCCTCCTACCACAACCACCACCACAAGAAATGCTGTATCTCTGAGACTACACATGGTGAGTAATAAGTTTTGATGATGGTATGTTTTTATTAATAAAATTCCATGCTGCTTGATCTACAGCAGTCTCCCTATTCAGTCCCTTATCCTTGAAGTCACACTTGACAACCTCATCGCAAGTCTCTTTAGGTCTGCGTCTCTCAACCCTACCCCTGATGTTCAAACCTCTCACCCAGTTGTCATCCTGTATCGTCTGTACATGGCCAAAACCTGACATGTATTTCTAACGCTTTGGGCTACACTGAACCAATCTTTAGAGTTCTGAGAATTAAAGCTAGATTCTCTCTCTCTCTCTCTCTCTCTCTCTCTGCCTTTTTTTTTTTTTTGTTCTGTGTGTTTTTTGTTTTTTTTCCTGTTTTTGTCTTTCCATTTCTCATTGTCTTTATTTTGATATGTTAATTTTTTTTTTGTCTGTCCTTTTTTTTTTTTTTTTGTCAGGTCTGTCCTTGTATGTCATTCTCTTTCTGTCATTCTGTCTGTCTGTCGTTCTCTCTCTCTCTTGCTGTCTGTTGATCTTGTTCTCTCCTCTCTATTGCTCTCGTTCTTTCTCCTGTCCACATTCATTAAGTTTTCATCTAATCCTGTGTTGCCCCATGATGAGCGTAGAGGCAGGGGCTAGGCAAGTTGGTCCTGACATATAAGACGAGAGTGAAGAGGCTCTGACTGAGTGGCATTAAGTGAACAATGAACACCAACGACCCGTTGGATATAAACCTACACAGGCTCATTCTGATTGGAGAGGCTTAATTATCCCTGAAACCACCAGGCGCCATAATTTAGTTATATGGTTACTACCCAGCGTAGTAAATGGTTTCCTAGTGTAAAGGAAATTATTTGGCTTGACAATGGGTGTAGAGTCACCCATAGGCAAAAGGAAGAGGAAAGAGAGGGAGGGAGTGTAAAGTATCCCGTAGGCAGAAGATAGAGGAAAGAAGGAAGAGAGGAAAGGGCAGACACCCAAAGCAGTACTACATCGAGTGAGTGGATGGTGAGCGCCCTCACCCACGACACACAGTACTTGATATATAATTATTACTGTAGATTGTTACTAGTTAGTCTCTCATTTCTTATTGCTTGGTTTATTGACATAATAATTTCCTCCTAAGTACATTGGTTTTCTTGTACACGCGAGTTTCCTTAAGCACCATGTCAAATAGGTAATTTGTGTACCCGCACACACACTATTCACTCCCTGTAAATTAAACTGCCCTCACCCACCTAGTATGAGCCATCCTGACCTGTACCTAATTTATCTGGAAACTTTTTACATGCCACCCTGTGCCCTGACATTTCCATACCCTACCATCTATTCCCCCCCCCCCCATCTCATGTACCTCTTCATTCCATCCCTCCATGTTGTCGTTGGTCTCCCTTCCCGTTCCACTTCATTCACATACATTCCTAGTTAGTGTCTCACGCTCCATTCCCCCAACTTACATCCTCATGTACAGTCGTCAGCACAAATTCGCTGCAAGCCTGCTCGTGTGATGTGGGTCGTTTTGTCTGGCAACAGTGTATGGGAACTAGTTGCCACAGAGGCTTTTAAACGCATTAAAAATGTTTGTAAGAATTATTAATACAAATCGGCCAGAATGAAATAGTCTGTACATCTCATTAGGCCAAAAATGTGCGAAAGACGAAAGAATAATGTCGAATGATGACACTTCCGCTCTCTCTTCGTTCCCCCCCCACCGGATGATCATCCGCAGCCTACCTCTCACCACACCTCACCCCCTGCTCTTCTTTTTCTCCACTGCCCTCTCTCCTTACCCTGCCCACCTCATTATTTTTTATTCACCGCACTAACCTACGTAATTAACCGCATTCTTGTCTGTTTGTCGTCCAATCCTGTAACTTTATTGTTTCTGTACAATCGTGAGATTCTTGCCATGGCACAGTCTTTTCTCACTCCTTACTCCAACCATGATGCATAAGTTTGAAAAAATAATGATTCTGATACTGCTTAATGAATCAGTGAACAGTATGAGGAGAATGAGAACATCTTCCTAGGGAAGAGAGAGGGTGAGAAGTAGGAGGAATGGGCACAAATATTTTAATAACGCCTAGTGAAATAATAGCCACCGGCTGCCAGGCTCACTCAAAGAAACACTAGTTAGGAATACATCACAAGAACGAGGCTTCAATGCTTCTATATCTTCTGGCTGCTGATAGTGACAGAGGGTGGAGAAAAGAAAGACAACTGGAATAAAATAAGTGGGAAAGAGACGGAGAGGGTGAGAATGGGAAACGAACAGGAAGGGATATTGATAATTAGCCTTGTATATAGGTGGCAGTACTGCGAGCAACTGGCAATAGGGCAGACTGGGTTTAGTAAACAGTCGCGAGAGAATTGCGATGCGCCAGTGGAGTTAGTGCCGTGGATAAACGAATGAAGGTAGAGAGGGTGAGGAGGAGGAGTCAGAGAGGCAAGAAAGTGAGTGGGGGTAGGAGGGAGAGGGATGGATGGGGCGGACATCAAGAGGAGTAATGGGAAGGGAGCTTAGGTACGGTTATAATAAGGAATATCGAACTATTATGGTCATTCGTTATTCCATAATAATTCTTCTGTCAGTTCTTGCACTTTTTAAAATAATCAAAAACGGTCTACAGAATATTGTACTCTGGGCAGTCACTCTTACCACGTATAAAGTATAAAAAAGCCTATGTGGCAACTAGTGCCCTTACACTGTTGGCAGAGAAAAGGGCTCACACCACACGAGTAGACTTGCAGCGAATTTATGCTGACGACTGTACCTCTCTACTCCAACCCTCCGTCTTACAGTCCTATCTCTCCCCCCACGCCATTCGCATACACTCCTAGGTAGTCTGCCACTCTCCAGCCCCGTAACTTACGTTCCCATGTCCCATATAGCTCTCCTTGCTATCCCTACATCTCTCCGTCTCCACCCCACTGACAAACACTGAGTTAGTTGCTCCCTGGCCATCCCTGTATCTCCCCCCATACAGTGCTAGTTAGTCTTTCGCGCTCCAGTCCCCAACTTAACGTTCCCCTCTCCCACATACCTCTCCAGTCCATCCCTCAATGTCACTCACATACACTGTAGTTAGTAAGCAGTGGCTGTTTAATTTTTTTTTCTTTCTTTTATGCGAGGAAGAAGGAACCAAAGGCCATGGCCCGCAGTAACAGTTCCCTCCAAGAGAAAAACAAAATACAAGAGAGAGCCAAATTCAAGATCCGATCATTTTGAGATGCCTGGACACACTGCGTTTGAAAGACTGGAGATCATAGGCAGCAGGAAATACAGACAGAGGGAGACAGTTCCAGAGCTGACCTGTTGCATAAATGAAAGACTGGGAGTAACGGTTAACTCTTGCATTAGAGAGTTGGACATAAAAGGGATGAGAGTTTGCTGCCAGACGGGTGCTACGCGCCCGTCGTAGAGGTGGAGGAATGCAAGCAGACAATTCAGCGGAGCAGTGACCATTAAAGTAGCGATAGAAAAGAGATAAAGATGCAACAGTGCGGCGAAGAGACAGAGGTTGAAGGGAGTCAGTAAGAGGAGGAGAGTTAATGAGACGAAAAGCCTTTGACTCCACCCTATTGAGAAGAGCTGCATGTGGGGAGCCTCCCCACACATGAGAGTTGTACTCCACACAGGGGCGGATAAAACCTCTGTATAGAGTCAACAATTGTGCCGGGGTAAAGAAAGAGCGGAGTCGGCTTAGCACACCCAATCTCTTGGAAGCAGATTTTACAAGAGATGTAATATGGTCTTTCCAAGATAAGTCCCGAGTAAATGAAACCCCAAGCATGTTCAAGGATGATGCAGGATTAAGCTGAATATTATTAAACATTAATGGGAATACCTGTGGAAGATTTTGTCGGGTTGATAGGTGTAAGAACTGAGTCTTAGATGCATTAAAGACAACCATATTATTTTACCCCAGTCAGTGATACGAGCCAAGTCAGACATTAGGTGTGCCATAGCCTCATCCCTTGTTTCTTGAAGTAACTGTTGAGATGGGCGTTGCGGGAACCGAATGGAAAGGTGAAGGGTGGAGTCATCAGCGTACGAGTGGATAGGGTTAGATGTACAGCTTAGAAGATCATTGATGAATAAAAGGAAGAGAGTTGGTGATAGGACAGAGCCCTGAGGAACACCACTGTTGGTAGATGTAGGAGAAGAACGATGGCCGTCTACAACAGCGGCTATAGAACGACCAGAAAGGAAGCTAGCGATGAAGGCACAGATAGAAGGATAGAAACCGTAGGAGGGCAGTTTGGAAATTAAAGATTTATGCCAGACTCGATCGAAAGGCTTTGAGATGTCGAGTGCAATGGCAAAGCTTTCGCCAAAGTCCCGAAAGGAGGATGATCAGGAGTCTGAAAGGTAGGTGAGAAGATCGCCAGTGGAGCGTCCCTGACGGAACCCATACTGACGATCGGAAAGAAGGTTGTGATAGGAAAGATGCCTTAAAATTTTTCTATTAAGAATTGACTCGCAAACTTTTGAAATACAGGACGTTAAAGCAATTGGACGATAGTTGGAGGGTTGGGAGTGGTGACCCTTCTTTGGGACTGGCTGAATGAGAGCAAACTTCCAGCAAGAAGGAAAGGTAGGCTACAAGTTGACAGACAAAGGCGAAAGAGTTTGCCTAGGCAGGGTGTAAGCACAGAAGTACAGTTCTTGAGAACAACCGGAGGGACCCCATCAGGCCCATATGCCTTGTTAGTGCTGAGGCCAGTGATGGCAGAAAATACATCAACTGAAGAAATTTTAATGTCGGCCATGAGGAAGTCAGAGGGGAGAAGTGATGGAGGAACAGCCCCGGAATCGTCTAAGGTGGAATTGGAGGAGAAAGTCTGTGCAAAGAGCTCTGCTTTATCAGTAGAAGAAATAGCTACAGAACCATCAGAGTAGAAAAGAGGAGGGAAGGATGATGAGGTAAAGTTGTTAGAAAGATTTTTGGCAAGGTGCCAGAAGGAGCGGGAAGAATTCGAGTTGGAGAGTTGAGAGCATTTAGTATGGATGAAAATATTTTTAGTAGAGCGAAGAACAGACTTAGCACGATTCCGGGCAGAAACGTAAAGATGATGTGAATCAGGGGTGGGTTGGCTCCGGTACCGACACAATGTAAATGTGTTATAAGACAACACTGGCGCTATCTTAGAACGCGCTGTATTATCAGTGCGAAATTATCCAGGGGCTCGTAGGAACGCAGTCTTATTTATCCCATCTCTCTAAAGCAAAATGTTCTTAATAATTACCTTTGAATGGACAAAATAACAGAAATTGAGAACGTACCGTATATAAGAAAAGTATCGACAGCTTGGGCTCGGATAGGATTTGAATTGCTTCGTGTCAGGTTGAATCGGTAGTGTTGGCAGGCCTAAAAAAAAAAAAATAAAGTGATAGAGTAGGCATATAGTACAATGTTATTATGAGGGATCCGTGTCTATATCTGTAAAATATTAGATAAAAGGACCAATGAAGGATACGAATGGACATAATCGTGACATTTAGGCTGAATCACTGGCCGTGTATCAATGGTTCGGATACTTTTTGTTATGTAGGTTACTTACCAGCCAATAGCAGTTAATACTTGTTGTACCGAAATGAGAATTTTGTACTGTTTATGTAGAAGTTAATTGGCTCTGGGTGGGTTATTATTCCTTTGATGATTAAAGTATGTAAATCGTACTGGAAAACGTGAGGAAGACTGACGTCACAACTAGTGTGGAATGCGCGGCCACTGCCCCCTGGCGGCCAGCACGATAGTTGGTGAAAAGGAAATGGCGACGGGAGGTGGTGGTGCCGAGAGGCGGTCTACCTTTCCCTCCCATTTCAACCCATTGCTGGTTTGTAACGATTTATTTAGCCATAAATTGAACACCTTAAGGGTATGAAGGTGGCATATGTTTAGTAGATTGATGTGATTAGACAAAACATAACATATGTTTACGAGCTATCATGTAGTAAGTGCCAATATCTTTTAATTGGGAAAGCGTATAATTTTGTTAAATTATTTTGAAATCAGCTATTTAATATTGTTCATGCCACTGTTGCAGGCAGAAGACAATAATTGTAATGATAGGCTTTCATGTCGTTATGTAGCGATGGGAATTATTTACTTGAATGTTTGAATAAAAAATACATGACAGTAATTAGATGTTTATAACAGTAGAATTTAGTGGAATTAATTTTTTTTTTTTCTTCTTTCAGGTTAGTGAGCTGTTTGTGTGTTGACCAGAGACTGGTCGAGGAGGATTGGAGCTATGTTTATGATGAGCATTTTTGTTTTCTCTCTCTGCCCTCTACCCACTTAACCTGACGAAGGTCGGCGAAGTGTGAACTCGTACCTCTTCCCCACGGCATGCAGTGGAGGCAATGTCCTGTAGCTGATGGGAGACGCAGGGAGTCAGGGTTGTTTTCTGGGCTTCAGGTTCTGTTTGTCTTGTACTAAAAACCTTTCACCCAGTAGCCCTGGTGGACGGTACCAGGCAGACTGGTTTCTGTCTGGGACCTAAATCTCCCGGAGGTGTTGTTGCACGGGCAGAGCGTGGATTCAGGGCCGACTTGGGACTAGGGCAAGTGCCGAGCCGCTGGGGGATCCCGTGAGCGTGCAGGAGGAGCCTCAGTTAGGGTGTCGCAGGCACTTAGTATAAAAGTGGAGCCTTTTGTAATCGACTGAAAACACGGCTTTTGTGCCCTGAGTGTCTTGAAACACTTGTTTCTGTGATGTGAGTGTCTTAAGACAGGGTTTGTTTTCTGCCCTGAGTTTCTTAAAACACGTTTATCTTTCTCTGAGTGTCTGAAAACACGGCTTTTGTGCCTTGAGTGTTTGAAGACATGGCTTTTATGCCCTGAGTGTCTTAAAGGCCGTTTTTCTTGTTGTGAGTGTCTGAAAACACGGCTTTTGTGCTCTGAGTGTTAGAAAACAGGTTATTTTGTCGCCTTAGTGTCTGAAAACACGGCTTTTCTACCCCGAGTGTCTTTGTGTGAGTGTCTGAAACCACGGCTTTTGTGCCCTGAGTGTCTTGAAGCACGTTTGTTTTTCTGTGACTGTTTGAAGACACGGCTTTTGTGCCCTGAGTGTCTTAAAACACGTTTTTCTTTCTCTGAGTGTTTGAAAACACGGCTTTTGTGCTCTGAGTGTTTTAAAAGGCTTTTTTAATTTTTCTGTCAGTATGTGGAAAGACGGCTTTCGTGCCCGTAGTGTTAAAAAAAAAACAAAAAAATTGTATCTGAAAAGACTGCTTTTGTGCCCTGAGTGTCTTAGAATACGTTATTCTTTCTGAAAACCCCCTTTTTTTTTTTTTCCCTGAGTGTCTTAAAACACGTTTTTCTTTCTCTGAGTGTTTGAAAACATGGCTTTTGTGTCCTGAGTGTCTTAGAACACGTTTGTCTTTCTGAAAACACTGTTTTTGTGCCCTGAGTGTCTTAAAACACGTCTTTCTTTCTGGAAACACTGCTTGTGTGCCCTGAGTGTCTTAAAACACGTTTTTCTTTGTGTCTGAAAAGACGGCTTTTGTGCCCTGAGTGTCGTAAAACACGTTTTTCTTTCTCTGAGTGTTTGAAAACACGGCTTTTGTCCCCTGAGTGTCTTAGAACACGTTTTTCTCTCTGAAAACACGGCTTTTGTGCCCCGAGTGTCTTAAAACACGTTTTTCTTTTTAAAAACACGGCTTTTGTGCCCTGAGTGTCTTAAAACATGTTTTTCTTTCACAGAGTGTCTCAAAACACGGCTTATGTGCCCTGAGTGTATTAAAAGACGTTTTCCTTTCTGAAAACACGGCTTTTGTGCCCTGAGTGTCTAAAACCAGTTTTTTTTTTTTTTTAAACACGGCTTTTGTGCCCTGAGTGTCTAAAAACACTTAATATTTTTTCAAAACACGGCTTTTGTGCCCTGAGTGTCTTAAAACACGGCTTTTGTGTCCTGAGTGTCCTAAAAAACGTTTTTCTTTTTGAAAACACGGCTTTTGTGTCCTGAGTGTCTTAAAACACGGCTTTTGTGCCCTGAGTGTCTTAGAACACGTGTATCTTTCTGAAAACACGGTTTTTGTGCCCTGAGTGTCTGAAAACACGGCTTTTGTGCCCTGAGTGTCTGAAAACACGGTTTTTGTGCCCTGAGTGTCTGAAAACACGTTTTTCTGTCTCTGACTGTCTGAAAACACGGCTTTTGTGCCCTGAGTGTCTGAAAACACGGCTTTTGTGCCCTGAGTGTCTGAAAACACGGCTTTTGTGCCCTGAGTGTCTGAAAACACGGCTTTTGTGCCCTGAGAGTCTTAAAACACGGCTTTTGTGCCGTGAGTGTCTGAAAACACGGCTTTTGTGCCCTGAGAGTCTTAAAACACGGCTTTTGTGCCGTGAGTGTCTGAAAACACGGCTTTTGTGCCCTGAGTGTCTTAAAACACGTTTTTCTCTCTGAAAACACGGCTTTTGTGCCCTGAGTGTCTTAAAATAGGTTTTTCTCTCTGAAAACACGGCTTTTGTGCCCTGAGTGTCTTAAAACACGGCTTTTGTGCCCTGAGTGTCTTAAAACACGGCTTTTGTGCCCTGAGTGTCTTAAAACACGGCTTTTGTGCCCTGAGTGTCTAAAAACACGTTTTTCTCTGAAAACACGGCTTTTGTGCCCTGAGTGTCTTAAAACACGGCTTTTGTGCCCTGAGTGTCTTAAAACACGTTTTTCTCTCTGAAAACACGGCTTTTGTGCCCTGAGTGTCTTAAAACACGGCTTTTGTGCCCTGAGTGTCTTAAAACACGTTTTTCTCTCTGAAAACACGGCTTTTGTGCCCTGAGTGTCTTAAAACACGTTTTTCTCTCTGAAAACACGGCTTTTGTGCCCTGAGTGTCTTAAAACACGTTTTTCTCTCTGAAAACACGGCTTTTGTGCCCTGAGTGTCTTAAAACACGGCTTTTGTGCCCTGAGTGTCTTAAAATACGTTTTTCTCTCTGAAAACACGGCTTTTGTGCCCTGAGTGTCTTAAAATACGTTTTTCTCTCTGAAAACACGGCTTTTGTGCCCTGAGTGTCTTAAAACACGTTTTTCTCTCTGAAAACACGGCTTTTGTGCCCTGAGTGTCTTAAAACACGGCTTTTGTGCCCTGAGTGTCTTAAAATACGTGTTTCTTTCTCTGAGTGTTAAAACACGGCTTTTGTGCCCTGAGTGTCTTAAAACACGTATTTTGTGAAAAGACGGCTTTGTGCCTGAGTGTCTTAAAACACGGCTTTTGTACTGGGTGTGTCTGTGAAAACACGGCTTTTGTGCCCTGAGTGTCTTAAAACACGGCTTTTGTGCCCTGAGTGTCTCAAAAGACGATTTAGTGTCTGAAAACACGGCTTTTGTGCCCTGAGTGTCTTAAAACACGTTTTTCTCTCTGAAAACACGGCTTTTGTGCCCTGAGTGTCTTAAAACACGTTTTTCTCTCTGAAAACACGGCTTTTGTGCCCTGAGTGTCTTAAAACACGGCTTTTGTGCCCTGAGTGTCTTAAAACACGGCTTTTGTGCCCTGAGTGTCTTAAAACACGGCTTTTGTGCCCTGAGTGTCTTAAAACACGGCTTTTGTGCCCTGAGTGTCTTAAAACACGTTTTTCTCTCTGAAAACACGGCTTTTGTGCCTTGAGTGTCTTAAAACACGGCTTTTGTGCCCTGAGTGTCTTAAAACACGTTTTTCTCTCTGAAAACACGGCTTTTGTGCCCTGAGTGTCTTAAAACACGGCTTTTGTGCCCTGAGTGTCTTAAAACACGGCTTTTGTGCCCTGAGTGTCTTAAAACACGGCTTTTGTGCCCTGAGTGTCTTAAAACACGTTTTTCTCTCTGAAAACACGGCTTTTGTGCCCTGAGTGTCTTAAAACACGTTTTTCTCTCTGAAAACACGGCTTTTGTGCCCTGAGTGTCTTAAAATACGTTTTTCTCTGAAAACACGGCTTTTGTGCCCTGAGTGTCTTAAAACACGTTTTTCTCTCTGAAAACACGGCTTTTGTGCCCTGAGTGTCTTAAAACACGTTTTTCTCTCTGAAAACACGGCTTTTGTGCCCTGAGTGTCTTAAAACACGGCTTTTGTGCCCTGAGTGTCTTAAAACACGTTTTTCTCTCTGAAAACACGGCTTTTGTGCCCTGAGTGTCTTAAAACACGTTTTTCTCTCTGAAAACACGGCTTTTGTGCCCTGAGTGTCTTAAAACACGGCTTTTGTGCCCTGAGTGTCTTAAAACACGGCTTTTTGCTCTTCTGAAAACACGGTTTTTGTTCCATGAGTGTCTGAAAACAGGTTTTTTGTGCCCTGAGTGTCTTAAAACACGGCTTTTGTGCTGAGTGTCTGAAAACACGGCTTTTGTGCCCTGAGTGTCTTAAAACACGGCTTTTGTGCCCTGAGAGTCTAAAAACACGGCTTTTGTGCCCTGAGAGTCTTTAAACACGGCTTTTTTCTCTGAGTGTCTGAAAACACGGCTTTTGTGCCCTGAGTGTCTTAAAACACGGCTTTTGTGCCCTGAGGTGTCTGAAAACACGGCTTTTGTGCCCTGAGTGTCTTAAAACACTGGCTTTTTCTCCTGAGTGTCTGAAAACACGGCTTTTGTGCCTGTGTGTCTTAAAACACGGCTTTTGTGCCCTGAGTGTCTTAAAATACGCTTTTTTCTCTGAAAACACGGCTTTTGTGCCCTGAGTGTCTTAAAACACGTCTTTAGTTTAAAAAACACGGCTTTTGTGCCCTGAGTGTCTTAAAACACGTTTTTTTATCTGAAAACACGGCTTTTGTGCCCTGAGTGTCTTAAAACACGGCTTTCTTTGTCTGAGTGTCTGAAGACACGGCTTTTGTGCCCTGAGTGTCTTAAAACACGGCTTTTGTGCCCTGAGTGTCTTAAAATACGTTTTTCTCTCTGAAAACACGGCTTTTGTGCCCTGAGTGTCTTAAAACACGGCTTTTGTGCCCTGAGTGTCTTAAAATAGGTTTTTCTCTCTGAAAACACGGCTTTTGTGCCGTGAGTGTCTTAAAACACGTTTTTCTCTCTGAAAACACGGCTTTTGTGCCTTGAGTGTCTTAAAACACGGCTTTTGTGCCCTGAGTGTCTAAAAAAAGAAATTTTTCTTGAAAACACGGCTTTTGTGCCCTGAGTGTCTTAAAATACGTTTTTCTCTCTGAAAACACGGCTTTTGTGCCCTGAGTGTCTTAAAACACGGCTTTTGTGGGCTGAGTGTCTTAAAACACGTTTTTCTCTCTGAAAACACGGCTTTTGTGCCCTGAGTGTCTTAAAACACGTTTTTCTCTCTGAAAACACGGCTTTTGTGCCCTGAGTGTCTTAAAACACGTTTTTCTCTCTGAAAACACGGCTTTTGTGCCCTGAGTGTCTTAAAACACGTTTTTCTCTGAAAACACGGCTTTTGTGCCCTGAGTGTCTTAAAACACGGCTTTTGTGCCCTGAGTGTCTTAAAATACGTTTTTCTCTCTGAAAACACGGCTTTTGTGCCCTGAGTGTCTTAAAACACGTTTTTCTCTCTGAAAACACGGCTTTTGTGCCCTGAGTGTCTTAAAACACGTTTTTCTCTCTGAAAACACGGCTTTTGTGCCCTGAGTGTCTTAAAACACGTTTTTCTCTCTGAAAACACGGCTTTTGTGCCTTGAGTGTCTTAAAACAGGTTTTTTTCTCTGAAAACACGGCTTTTGTGCCCTGAGTGTCCTAAAACACGTTTTTCTCTCTGAAAACACGGCTTTTGTGTCTTAAAACACGGCTTTTGTGCCCTGAGTGTCTTAAAACACGTTTTTCTCTCTGAAAACACGGCTTTTGTGCCCTGAGTGTCTTAAAACACGGCTTTTGTGCCCTGAGTGTCTTAAAATACGTTTTTCTCTCTGAAAACACGGCTTTTGTGCCCTGAGTGTCTTAAAACACGTTTTTCTCTCTGAAAACACGGCTTTTGTGCCCTGAGTGTCTTAAAACACGTTTTTCTCTCTGAAAACACGGCTTTTGTGCCCTGAGTGTCTTAAAAAACGTTTTTCTCTCTGAAAACACGGCTTTGTGCCTGAGTGTCTTAAACACGTTCTCTCTGAAAACACGGCTTTTGTGCCCTGAGTGTCTTAAAACACATTTTTCTCTCTGAAAACACGGCTTTTGTGCCCTGAGTGTCTTAAAACTTTTTTTCTCTCTGAAAACACGGCTTTTGTGCCCTGAGTGTCTTAAAATACGTTTTTCTCTCTGAAAACACGGCTTTTGTGCCCTGAGTGTCTTAAAACACGTTTTTCTCTCTGAAAACACGGCTTTTGTGCCCTGAGTGTCTTAAAACACGTTTTTCTCTCTGAAAACACGGCTTTTGTGCCCTGAGTGTCTTAAAACACGTTTTTCTCTCTGAAAACACGGCTTTTGTGCCCTGAGTGTCTTAAAACACGTTTTTCTCTCTGAAAACACGGCTTTTGTGCCCTGAGTGTCTTAAAACACGGCTTTTGTGCCCTGAGTGTCTTAGAACACGTGTATCTTTCTGAAAACACGGTTTTTGTGCCCTGAGTGTCTTAGAACACGTGTATCTTTCTGAAAACACGGTTTTTGTGCCCTGAGTGTCTGAAAACACGTTTTTCTGTCTCTGACTGTCTGAAAACACGGCTTTTGTGCCCTGAGTGTCTTAAAAAACGTTTTTCTCTCTGAAAACACGGCTTTTGTGTCCTGAGTGTCTTAAAACACGGCTTTTGTGCCTTGAGTGTCTTAAAACACGGCTTTTGTGCCCTGAGTGTCTTAAAACTCGTTTTTCTCTCTGAAAACACGGCTTTTGTGCCCTGAGTGTCTTAAAACACGTTATTTTTTCTGAGAGTGTATGAAAACACAGCTTTTGTCCCCCGAGTGTCTTGGAACACGTTTTTCTCTCTGAAAACACGGCTTTTGTGCCCTGAGTGTCTTAAAACACGTTTTTCTCTCTGAAAACACGGCTTTTGTGCCTTGAGTGTCTTAAAACACGGCTTTTGTGCCCTGAGTGTCTTAAAACACGTCTTTAGTTTAAAAAACACGGCTTTTGTGCCCTGAGTGTCTTAAAACACGTTTTTCTCTCTGAAAACACGGCTTTTGTGCCCTGAGTGTCTTAAAACACGTTTTTCTCTCTGAAAACACGGCTTTTGTGCCCTGAGTGTCTTAAAACACGGCTTTTGTGCCCTGAGTGTCTTAAAATAGGTTTTTCTCTCTGAAAACACGGCTTTTGTGGCCTGAGTGTCTTAAAACACGTTTTTCTCTCTGAAAACACGGCTTTTGTGCCCTGAGTGTCTTAAAACACGGCTTTTGTGCCCTGAGTGTCTTAAAACACGTTTTTCTCTCTGAAAACACGGCTTTTGTGCCCTGAGTGTCTTAAAACACGTTTTTCTCTCTGAAAACACGGCTTTTGTGCCCTGAGTGTCTTAAAATACGTTTTTCTCTCTGAAAACACGGCTTTTGTGCCCTGAGTGTCTTAAAACACGTTTTTCTGTCTTAAAACACGTTTGTCTCTATTAAAACACGGCTTTTGTGCCCTGAGTGTCTTAAAACACGTTTTTCTCTCTGAAAACACGGCTTTTGTGCCCTGAGTGTCTTAAAATACGTTTTTCTCTCTGAAAACACGGCTTTTGTGCCCTGAGTGTCTTAAAACACGTTTTTCTCTCTGAAAACACGGCTTTTGTGCCCTGAGTGTCTTAAAACACGTTTTTCTCTCTGAAAACACGGCTTTTGTCCCCTGAGTGTCTTAGAACACGTGTTTCTTTGTGAAAACATTGCTTGTGTGCCCTGAGTGTTTTAAAAAACGTTTTTTGTGGCCTGAGTGTCTTAAAACACGTTTTTCTCTCTGAAAACACGGCTTTTGTGCCCTGAGTGTCTTAAAACACGTTTTTCTCTCTGAAAACACGGCTTTTGTGCCCTGAGTGTCTTAAAACACGGCTTTTTGTCTTTTTCTCTCTGAAAACACGGCTTTTGTGCCCTGAGTGTCTTAAAACACGTTTTTCTCTCTGAAAACACGGCTTTTGTGCCCTGAGTGTCTTAAAACACGTTTTTCTCTATGAAAACACGGCTTTTTGTGCCCTGAGTGTCTTAAAACACGTTTTTCTCTCTGAAAACACGGCTTTTGTGCCCTGAGTGTCTTAAAACACGTTTTTCTCTCTGAAAACACGGCTTTTGTGCCCTGAGTGTCTTAAAACACGTTTTTCTCTCTGAAAACACGGCTTTTGTGCCCTGAGTGTCTTAAAACACGTTTTTCTCTGAAAGCTGAGTGTCTTAACATGTTTTTTTCTCTGAAAACACGGCTTTTGTGCCTTGAGTGTCTTAAAATACGTTTTTCTCTGAAAACACGGCTTTTGTGCCCTGAGTGTCTTAAAACACGGCTTTTGTGCCCTGAGTGTCTTAAAACACGTTTTTCTCTATTAAAACACGGCTTTTGTGAGTGGTCTTAGTGTCTTAAAACACGGCTTTTGTGCCCTGAGTGTCTTAAAATACGTTTTTCTCTCTGAAAACACGGCTTTTGTGCCCTGAGTGTCTTAAAACACTGCTTTTGTGGCCTGAGTGTCTTAAAACTCGTTTTTCTCTCTGAAAACACGGCTTTTGTGCCCTGAGTGTCTTAAAACACGTTTGTCTCTATTAAAACACGGCTTTTGTGCCCTGAGTGTCTTAAAACACGTTTTTCTCTCTGAAAACACGGCTTTTGTGCCCTGAGTGTCTTAAAACACGTTTTTCTCTCTGAAAACACGGCTTTTGTGCCCTGAGTGTCTTAAAACACGTTTTTCTCTCTGAAAACACGGCTTTTGTGCCCTGAGTGTCTTAAAACACGTTTTTCTCTCTGAAAACACGGCTTTTGTGCCCTGAGTGTCTTAAAACACGTTTTTCTCTCTGAAAACACGGCTTTTGTGCCCTGAGTGTCTTTAAAACACGTTATTTTGTGTTTTCTTAAAACTCTGAAAACACGGCTTTTGTGCCCTGAGTGTCTTAAAACACGTTTTTCTCTCTGAAAACACGGCTTTTGTGCCCTGAGTGTCTTAAAACACGTTTTTCTCTCTGAAAACACGGCTTTTGTGCCCTGAGTGTCTTAAAACACGTTTTTCTCTCTGAAAACACGGCTTTTGTGCCCTGAGTGTCTTAAAACACGGCTTTTGTGCCCTGAGTGTCTTAAAATACGTTTTTCTCTCTGAAAACACGGCTTTTGTGTCCTGAGTGTGTTAGAACACGTGTATCTTTGTGAAAACACGGCTTTTGTGCCCTGAGTGTCTTAAAACACGTTTTTCTCTCTGAAAACACGGCTTTTGTGCCCTGAGTGTCTTAAAACACGTTTTTCTCTCTGAAAACACGGGTTTTGTGCCCTGAGTGTCTATAAACACGTTTTTCTCTCTGAAAACACGGCTTTTGTGCCCTGAGTGTCTTAAAACACGTTTTTCTCTCTGAAAACACGGCTTTTGTGCCCTGAGTGTCTTAAAACACGTTTTTCTCTCTGAAAACACGGCTTTTGTGCCCTGAGTGTCTTAAAACACGTTTTTCTCTCTGAAAACACGGCTTTTGTGCCCTGAGTGTCTTAAAACACGGCTTTTGTGCCCTGAGTGTCTTAGAACACGTGTATCTTTCTGAAAACACGGTTTTTGTGCCCTGAGTGTCTGAAAACACGTTTTTCTGTCTCTGACTGTCTGAAAACACGGCTTTTGTGCCCTGAGTGTCTGAAAACACGGCTTTTGTGCCCTGAGTGTCTGAAACCCGGCTTTTGTGCCCTGAGAGTCTTAAAACACGGCTTTTGTGCCCTGAGAGTCTTAAAACACGGCTTTTGTGCCGTCAGTGTCTGAAAACACGACTTTTGTGCCCTGAGTGTCTTAAAACACGTTTTTCTCTCTGAAAACACGCTTAAAGCCCTGAGTCTTAAAATAGGTTTTTCTGAAAACACGGCTTTTGTGGCCTGAGTGTCTTAAAACACGTTTGTCTCTATTAAAACACGGCTTTTGTGCCCTGAGTGTCTTAAAACACGTTTTTCTCTCTGAAAACACGGCTTTTGTGCCCTGAGTGTCTTAAAACACGGCTTTTGTGCCCTGAGTGTCTAAAAAAAGAAATTTTTCTTGAAAACACGGCTTTTGTGCCCTGAGTGTCTTAAAATACGTTTTTCTCTCTGAAAACACGGCTTTTGTGCCCTGAGTGTCTTAAAACACGGCTTTTGTGCCCTGAGTGTCTGAAAACACGTTTTTCTCTCTGAAAACACGGCTTTTGTGCCCTGAGTGTCTTAAAATACGTTTTTCTCTCTGAAAAGACGGCTTTTGTGCCCTGAGTGTCTTAAAATACGTTTTTCTCTCTGAAAACACGGGTTTTGTGCCCTGAGTGTCTTAAAACACGTTTTTCTCTCTGAAAACACGGCTTTTGTGCCCTGAGTGTCTTAAAACACGTTTTTCTCTGTGAAAACACGGCTTTTGTGCCCTGAGTGTCTTTAAACACGTTTTTCTTTGTGAAAACACGGCTTTTGTGCCTTGAGTGTCTTAAAACACGGCTTTTGTGCCCTGAGTGTCTTAAAAAACGTTTTTCTCTCTGAAAACACGGCTTTTGTGCCCTGAGTGTCTTAAAATACGTTTTTCTCTCTGAAAACACGGGTTTTGTGCCCTGAGTGTCTTAAAACACGTTTTTCTCTCTGAAAACACGGCTTTTGTGCCCTGAGTGTCTTAAAACACGTTTTTCTCTCTGAAAACACGGCTTTTGTGCCGTGAGTGTCTTAAAATACGTTTTTCTCTCTGAAAAGACGGCTTTTGTGCCCTGAGTGTCTTAAAATACGTTTTTCTCTCTGAAAACACGGGTTTTGTGCCCTGAGTGTCTTAAAACACGTTTTTCTCTCTGAAAACACGGCTTTTGTGCCCTGAGTGTCTTAAAACACGTTTTTCTCTGTGAAAACACGGCTTTTGTGCCCTGAGTGTCTTTAAACACGTTTTTCTTTGTGAAAACACGGCTTTTGTGCCTTGAGTGTCTTAAAACACGGCTTTTGTGCCCTGAGTGTCTTAAAAAACGTTTTTCTCTCTGAAAACACGGCTTTTGTGGCCTGAGTGTCTTAAAATACGTTTTTCTCTCTGAAAACACGGCTTTTGTGCCCTGAGTGTCTTAAAACACGGCTTTTGTGGGCTGAGTGTCTTAAAACACGTTTTTCTCTCTGAAAACACGGCTTTTGTGCCCTGAGTGTCTTAAAACACGTTTTTCTCTCTGAAAACACGGCTTTTGTGCCCTGAGTGTCTTAAAATAGGTTTTTCTCTCTGAAAACACGGATTTTGTGCCCTGAGTGTCTTAAAACACGTTTTTCTCTCTGAAAACACGGCTTTTGTGCCCTGAGTGTCTTAAAACACGTTTTTCTCTCTGAAAACATGGCTTTTGTGGCCTTAGTGTCTTAAAACACGTCTTTTGTGCCCTGAGTGTCTTAAAACACGTTTTTCTCTCTGAAAACACGGCTTTTGTGCCCTGAGTGTCTTAGAATAGGTTTTTCTCTCTGAAAATACGGCTTTTGTGCCCTGAGTGTCTTAAAATAGGTTTTTCTCTCTGAAAACACGGCTTTTGTGGCCTGAGTGTCTTAAAACACGGCTTTTGTGCCCTGAGTGTGTTAAAATACGTTTTTGTCTCTGAAAACACGGCTTTTGTGCCTTTAGTGTCTTAAAACACGGCTTTTGTGCCCTGAGTGTCTTAAAACACGGCTTTTGTGCCCTGAGTGTCTGAAAAGACGTGAATTGGGTGTGTAATGCAGTTTTTTATTTCAGCGTGTTATGTTAGGTACTGTGGAATAATAGTGGCTAAAAGAGTAGCTGTTATTATTTTATGTGCCTATTTCTGTCTGCTCGTAAAATACTGTTTCTGCTTTGGTGATTTGCTATCTTGGTCTGGATTGGATTGTTTTGTACCTTCTCTGAAAGTATAATACAAGCCATGATGGACTTGGATAG
>NC_136971.1:2837500-2955000 GCF_032717465.1 Coenobita brevimanus | reverse complement strand
GGGTTTAGGTACAATGTGGCAACAGCTGTGTAGGGGAGGGCGAGGCGGTGGAGAGTTGGGTATGGGGGTGACCAGAGCTGTATGGAGAGGTTGCTGGGTGGATGGGTAAGGTTGTGGCCAAAGGTATATTGGGGACTCAGTGGATGGCCGGGCAACCGTATGCCCAAACATGTATGTGGCGGTCGGTGGGTGCCTGGGTAACGATGTGGCCAGAGCTATATGGCAGAGGTCGGTAGGTGCCTGGATAAGGATTTGGCCAAAGGTGTATGTGTAGATCGGTGAATAGCTGGGTAAGGGTGTACTCAGAGGTGTATGTGTGAGTCAGTGGGTGGCTGGGTAAGGGTGTGGACAGAACCGTATAGGTGAGTCGGTGGGTGGCTGGGTAAGTGTGGCCATAGTTGTAAATGGGAGGACGGTGGGGGGCTCAGTAAGGGTGTGGCCACAGGTGTATTGCGGAGGGGGGCCTTCGTAGCTGGGTAAGGGTGTGGCTAGAGGTGAATGGGGGGGTCGGTTGGTGCCTAAGTAACGTGTGGCCACAGGTAATTAGGGGAGATATTTGGGTAGCTGGGTAATGGTGTGGGCGCCTGTGGTTTGGCATGTGGGTCGGCAGACGCGGATGGGTGTGTCACTTAATGCATGAGTGCGTGACTTAATGTATGGATGTTGGTGAGTGAATGTGTGCATTATGGTCGTTGGGTGGGTGGGTGGGTGGGTGGGAGTATGGGTCAGGATGTGAATGGGTGAGTCGTTTGGTAAACGTGTGAGTGAGAGGGTGGACGAGTAAGGGTGTGAGTGGTTGCCTGAATAGATAAGGGACTTGGTGGGAGGGCGTCTAGGTGAAGATCTCGGTGAAGGTGTGGCCGGAAAGGTGTATGAGTGGGGGTGTGGGTCGTATGGTGTCTGGGTGGTGTGGGTGGAAAGGTGTATGGGTGGTGTGGGTGGAAAGGTGTATGGGTGGTGTGGGTGGAAAGGTGTAATGGTGGGGGTGCGGGTGGATTGGTGTATGGGTGTGGGTGTGGGTCTGGGTACGATGGTGTAAGGGTAAGGGTGTGAGTGGATTGGTGTATGAGTAAGGATGGGGCTGGGATGGAGTATCGCTAAACGTATACGTACGATGGTGTATGGCCAAGAGTGTGGGTAGGATGCTGTATGGGTAAGGGTGTGGGTGGGATGGTGTATGGGTAAGGATGTGGGTGGGATAGTGTATGGGTAAGAGGGTGAGTCGGATGGTGGAGGGCCATCGATATGGGTAAGATGGTGCAAGGGTGAGGGTGTGGGTGTGATGGTGTATGGGTGAAAGTAAGGGTGAGGGTGTGCGTGGGATGGTGTATGAGTGACAGTAAGGGTGAGGGTGTGGGTGGAATCATGTATGGGTGAGAGTAACGGTCAGGGTATCACTCGGATGATGTATGGCTGACGGTGTCCGTGAGATGGGGTATGGGTGAGGGTGTGAGTACAATGGTCTAAGGGTGAGTGAGTGGGTGGGGGGGGGAATATGATGTAAGAGTGAGGGTGGGTGGGATGGTCTATGAGTGAGGGTGTTGGTGGGATGGTGTAAGCGTGCGGGTGTGGATCATATGGTGTAAGGGTGAGGGTGTTCGTAGAATGCTGTAAGAGTGGGAGTGTGGGTAGGATGGTGTATGGGTAAGGGTGTGGTTACGATGGTGTAAGGATGAGGGTCTGGGTGGGATGGTGTATGGGTGAGGGTGTGGGTACATAGATGAATGCTTAGGTGTGGGGAAGTGGCCCAGTGTCAATGGATGGGTCAATAGGCAAAGATGGGGATAGCTGAGAATGTGAGTGGGTGTATCTGTGGATGTAGATGCATGGGTATGTGCACAGATGGGTAGATGGGTGGGGCTGAGGTACGTAGGCACGTCTGGGTGGGTGTGCTTATGGAAGTTAGCATGAGTGGGGAGGGTCAGTGAGTGTCGGTGGGTAGGTGGGTGATTGGTTAAGTCGGGGTGTGGGTGTGGGTGTTGCTTGGTTGGTGGCTCGATGATTAAGAGTGCGTGGGGTCAGTGGGTGTGTGAAAGTTGGCGTGTGTATGCATGGGTGATTGGGTGTGGAAGGAAATGTGGGTGTGGATCAATGGGAATGGGAGTGGGTAGCTGGTTGTGAGTGAGTGTGGATAGCAGGTTGTAGGTGGGTGTGGTGCCTGGTTTTGGGTCTATGGTTGTAGGTAGGTGGGTGAATGGGCGTACCTACTTCTGGGTGGGAGTGTATGGCATCGATAGTATAGGGGTGAGGGTATGGGTGGGATGCTGTATGGGTGAAGATATGGGTGGGATGGTGTATGCATGAGGGCCTCGGCGGGATGATGTATGACTAAAGATGTGAGTGAAATGGTGTGTCGATCAGGGTGTGGATGCCATGGTGTATGGTTAAGGATGTGTGTAGGAATTATTTATCAATGAGGGTGTGGGTGGAATAGTGTTGCGTGTCGGTGCAATAGTGTATGGCCATGGGTGGGTACTTCTCTGAATAAGATTGCTGGTGGGTGTATGTGCTGAAGTGGGTAAGGGGGGATGTAGATAGATAAATGGGTATTTGGATTGGAATACAATTATGTATCGAATGTATATATTAAATATATATAATAAATATATATTAAATATTTATGTCTATGATATACGGTATACATATTATATGTACACCAATAATATATATACATAATATAGATATTTTATACACAATATATATGATAAATATATACAGCTGGATCGGTATGTATGCAAACAGGTGTGGGCATGTGGGTGGGTGCGTGAATAGGGGTACCTGGTTGTCGATGGGTGGATAGGTGAGGATGGGAGTTAGAAGTTACACTATATGGCCTGGACTCTGTATGGGTGACAATGTCGGTGCGATAGTATATAATTCGTTCTACTATATAGGTAAGGGTGTGGCTGGATGGGTTTGTGATTACATATGGGTGGGTGGCTGGATATAAAGGCAAATGAATATGTTGACAGCTTGGTCTACATATAGATGGGTGTGCAAACAGGTGTAGGTGGAAATGTTTGTGAACAGGTGTGGGTGAAAATTTATGTGGACAGGTTTGGGTGGGTCCTATGTGGACGGGTGTCGGAGGTCCTATTTGAACTGGTGTGGGGGGTTCCTATGTGGACAGCTGTGGGTGGAAATTTATGTGCACAGGTGTGGGTGGGTCCTATGTGAACAGATGTCGGGGGTCGTATGTGGACAACTGTCGGGGGCTCGTATGTGGACAAGTGTGAGTCGGTCGTACGTGGACGGGTGTAGGTGGGTCGTACGTGGACATGTGTAGGTGGAAATGTATGTGGACAGGTACGGGTACGTCGTATGTGCACAGGTGTGTGGGGGTCGTATGTGGACAGGTGTGAGTGAGAGGAACGTAACAGTAAAGGTGGGGGAATTTGTGCGTGTGTGGGCTTACATATGACTGGATAGGTATATTTGAGTGACTTGAGTGATTCAGTGAATGACTAGGTGAATGTGTGGGTGTGAGGGTGTAAGTATATGTGTGGGTACCGCTGGGGGTTTCTTGGTGACGGCGTCAGAGAGTGCGTTGGTTGTCCCATCGGTGGATAAGTGGGTATTCGTAGTTATATGCCTGAGTGGTTAGGTGTGTGTGTGTGTGTGTGTGTGTGTGTGTGAGTTCGGGTAAGGGTCGGTGTGATGCTGAGTGAGTAGATGGGTAAGTTGTTGGTCAATGTGGGTACATACGTTTGTGGACACATGGTTAGATATGTGAAGTGGTCGGTGGGGTATGGGTGAGGTAAGGCCATATAGGTGAGGGCGTGGGTGAGTGGTTGGATAGACGAGGATGTGGGTTTGGGTGATATGTGTGACTGGTCCAAAATAGAAGTTAGGGTGTGGGTGGAATGGTGTATCGTTGAGGATGTGGGTGGGATAATGTATGAGTGAGGGAGTGGGTAAGCATAATTTTGCGATGACCCTGTGCTTGGGATAGTGTATGGCTGTGGGTGGGGGATTCGGTGGGTGAGAGTGTTGGTGGGTGTACGTGCTGAAGTGGGTAAATGGGTATATAGACAGATGAGTGGGTGCTGGGTAGGTATGCCAAGAGGTGTGACTGGATAGGTATGTGGACAAGTCTGGGTGGACAGCCATGAGAAGAGGTCTTGGTGAGCAGCTATGTGACCAGGTAGACGTGGGGAAATATAGCTTTGTGTGTGGATAGGCATGTCACTGTATGGTTGGGGATGTGGACAGCTGTCAGTGTAAGGTGGGGAACGGGATATGAAGGTGTGGTGAGTAGAAACTAATATGTAACAGTGGGTAAATGTGTCTCTGGGTGGCGTAGGTATGTGGATAGGTGTGTGTGTGTGTGTGTGTGTGTGTCTGTGTGTATTAGGTGTTGGTGTCCCATATGGGGGAGGGGTGGATATGGGTAGAATGGATAGGTTGTTGGGTGTTGGTCAATCGCTGGATATGACTTAAATTGAGTATGTGAATGTGGGTGGGTCAGGTGATGGATGTTAGTTGGTGGATAGTTGTATGGGGAAATATAAAACTTTGGGGTCAGTACTACTAAGTGAATATGTGGGTGGGTGGGTCGGGTTTGTCTAAGTGGATGGATGTAGGTCGCTAAGAATATGGTTTGGCATTATTGGATATGTGGATGGGGTGAGTGATAATATGGATAGGTTTCCGTGACTGACAACACTGAGAGGTATGGGGGAGTTGGTGGATAGCTATGTCTCCATGGGTGTGTGAATACATTTACGTGGACAAGTATGTGGATAGGTTTATGTATTGGGACAGGTATATGTGACTGTATCGATAGACATGTCTCTGAATATGTGCACAGGTACTGGGTGGGAGGCATGTGAAGGTGTCGGGTGGGAGGCATGTGAAGGTGTAGGGTGGGAGGCATGTGAAGGTGTAGGGTCGGAGGTATGTGAAGGTCTTGGGTATGAGGCACGTGAAGGTGTGGGTGAGGAGAATGTGGTGTTGGTATGCATTGGTAGAGTACGAGAGTGACTTTGTCGGTGTGGGTGTCTGTGTAAAAATGTGTGTTGGTGGGTAGGTGTGTCGGTGTAGGTGGGTTTATATTAACAAGCGGTTGAGTACATCTGTGGATGTGGGTGGTCGCGTAAGTGAGTGGGTAGTTCCGTTACTGTATGGGTGGATGGTTGCGTGGGTACTTGGGTGGGTGAGTATGTGAGCATATGGGTGGGTAGGTATGTGAGCACATGGATGGGTAGGTATGTTAGCACATGGGTGGGTAGGTACGTGAGCATATAGGTGGTTCTAGGGTTCAAGGATTGGGTCAGTGTGGCTGTTGGTTGTAGGTAGATTGGTGGGTAACCTGGTAGCATATCGCCTTTATGTATTACGGTTCAGCACCTCCGCCCTCAGCCAGGCAGCCGTACTATAGTGGGATAGGTTAACGCTAGGCTAGGTTAGGTTAGGTTAATATAGGTATTTGTGCCTGTGAAACACATTCAGCATATTTCAAAGAAAAACCTATGGAGAGTTTTGAAACGACGAGGCGAGCGTCATTCCTAGCTGACATCCCGATGGACGTGCTGAACCGTAATACAGAAGGGAAATATGTGACCGGGTAGCCAGGGATCGGAGGGGTGAGTGTAGCAATGTTAAACAGGTGGGTGTTTGAGTATGTAGGTTGGGGTCGCGGTGCCTGAAGTTTCACTTGGAGTAGGGGTAGGCGGGTGAAGGTGTGTATGGCCAAGGGGGGGTAAGTGAATGTGTGGCCATGGGTGGATAGGTGAATGTGTCGCTGTGGGTATGGGTGGGTGTCCAAATATGTGGGTATAGGCGGAGGGATGTGTAACTTAATGCATGGGTAAGTGACTTAATGTGTGGATCTGGATGAGTGAATCCGTGCATTATGGTGGTTGCATGTGTGAGTGGGGGGCTGTATAGGTGAGAGTATGGATGGGTGAGTGGATAGCCGAAGGTGTGAGTGCAAGCATGTATGGGTCAGGGTGTGGGTGGGTGGTTGCATAGGTGAGGAAGTTGGTGGGTGGGTGGTTGCATAGGTGAGGAAGTTGGTGGGTGGGTGTATAGGTGATGATATGGGTAAATGTGTGGGTCGAGAGTTGTAGGGGTGAGAGTGTGAGTGGCATGGTGTATGGGTGAGGGTGTGGGTTGGATGGTATAAGGGCGAGAGCATGGGTAGGATGCTAGATGAGTGAGGGTGTCGCTGTGATGGTGTATGGGTTTGGGTAGGATGGTGTATGGGTTTGGGTAGGATGGTATAAGGGTGGGAGTGTGGATGGGATGGTGTGTGGGTGGGATGGTGTGTGGGTGACGGTGTGGGTACATGGGTGCATGCTTAGGTGTGTTTGAGTGGCCCAGTGACAATGGGTGACATTGTGAGTGGGTGTACCTGTGGATGTGGGTGCATGGCTATGTGCACAGATGGGTAGGTGGGTGTGGGTGTGAGTGAGTTAGGTACGTAGGTCTGGGTGGGTGTGCCTATGGAAGTTAGCATGAGTGGGGAGGGTGTGTCAGTGTCGGTGGGTAAGTGGGTGATTGGTTAAGTATGGGTGTTGGTTGGTGGCTCGGTGATTACAAGTGGGAGGGGTCAGTGGGTCTTTGAAAATAGGGTTGTCGATGCATGGGTGATTGGGTGTGGAAGGAAATGTGGGTGTTGATCAATAGGTGGGTAGGTGTGGGTACCTGGTTGTGGGTGAGTGAGGGGAGCAGGTTCTGGATGGGCGGTTAGGTGTGGGTATCTACTTGTGGATCAGTGGATATGTGTGGGTACCTAACTGTGGGTGTATGGGTGGGTGTGGGTACCTAGTTGTGCGTAGGTAGGTGGGTGTGCGTACCTAGTTGTGCGTGCCTAGGTGGCTGTAGGTACCTAGTTGTGCGTAGGTAGGTGGGTGACCGTACCTGGTTGTAGATCGGTAGTTCTGGGTAGGTTTGTGGGTGATGGGTAAATCATGGGTGGGATGGATTTGAATGTGAAATAATTGTGTGTGTGTGTGTGTGTGTGTTGGTGGTGGTGGTGGTGTTGATGGTGCTGACTTTGGTACCTTGCTCTGTGGGTGAGTTAGTATGGGTGGGGTGGATAGTAGGTTGAGTGGTGGTGAATGGATGGTATGTGTACTGCTGTGGATGTCAATGTGGGTGAGTAAAGAGATGCGTGTAAGTAGGTACATAGGTAGGTAGACAGGGAAATATAAAACTGTGGGTCAGTGTTGGTAGATGATTAGGTGGGTCGGTATGTGTGTAGGGTGGGTGATTAGTTGGGTATATGGCAGTTAATGGATGCCTGTTGGTGGGTAAATAGATCGTTTCCAATAATGTGGATAGGTATAAGTAGAGAATGTACATAGGCAAGTGCTTATTAGTGGATACCTATCTCCAAAAGTTGGTGGATTGCTATATGTGAATGAGTATGTACATAAGCATATGTCACTGTGAGACGGGTAGGTGGGTAGGTGGGTGGGTGGGTGGGTGGGTAGGTGGTTGCAGTTGAGGAGTGAATATGGGTGAGGTAGGTTGGTAGGTAAGTCATTAAATGTGGATGTTGGTGAAGGGGTGGATGCTGGTGCGTAGGTCGGTAAATAATTTGCCATGGATTGGGTTAGTGGGTGTGTGAATGTCCGTGTGCTGGTAGAGGAACAGTGGATGGATGGGTGACTGGGTATGGGTGGGGAAAATGTGCGTGTGAGTTGGTGTATGGCTGAGTGTTGGGATGCTGGTGCGTAGGTTGAGGAACTGTGGGTGGGGGGAAGTGTAGGTGAGGCGTCAAGTATGGGTCAGTATGTGGATGCTAGGGTCATAGTGTGGTTGTCGATGTTGTTGGCTAGGTGGGTCAGTGGTTAGCTGTAGGTGTAAATGGTATGGGTGGGTAGGTAGGTATGGTGGTGAGGTAGGATGGTGTGGGTGGATCAATATTTCTGACCTGGAGAGGTGGATGAATATTTTGGGATGGGGTAGGTAGATGAATATTTGGCGGTGGTGTAGGTGGGTGAATGTTTGAGGATGGGGTATGAAGGTGAATATTTGGGGGTGGGGTATGAAGGTGAATATTTGGGGGTGGGGTATGTAGGTGAATACTTCGGGGTGGGGTAGGTGGGTGAATGTTTGGGGGATTGGGTATGAACTGAATCTTTGCGGGTGGGATAGAGGGGTAAATCTTTGCTTGTAGGTGGATGGGTATGTCATAGTAAATATCTGGATGCATGGGTCCTTGGTTGGATGTGGAGGAACGGATGTGGGTGGATAAATAAAACAATATAGGTTACTGGACATGTTGATGGGTCGGGGCAGTGGTTGTTCGATGGTTATTTCGATAGGTGTATGTCAGTATGTGCTTAGGTGTTGGTTGAGAGGAATGTAAATGTGTTACTTGATACGAGTGTCAAGGTGTTGGTTGAAAGGAATTTGAAGGTGTCGGTTGGAGGGAATGTGAAGGTCTCACTTGGGGGGAATGTGAAACTCTTGGTGGAGGGCAATGTGAAGGTGTCAGGTTGGGGGAATGTGAAATTGTCACTTGGGAGCAATGTGAACGTGTCGGTTGGGAGTTTATGAAATGGCCACTTGAATGGAATGTTAAGGTGTCAGTGGTAGGTATGCTAATGTGTGGGTCGGTGCATCAATGCGTCAGTAGGTCGATGAATGTGTAGGTGTGGGTGTCAGCGGGTGAATGATTGGCCAAACGTGTGGATGGGTGGGAGTGTAGGTGCAGATGGGTGTGTGTATGAATGGGTATGTGCACAGATGGGTTGTATATCATGCTGTTGGTAGGGTGGATAGGTGGATGTCTGAAATGGGTAGGTAAGTCTGTGAGATGTGGAGGTGGGTAAATGTCTGTCTGAGGTGAGTAGGTGGGTCTGTCGGGGATGGATAGGTGGGTCTGTGAGGTGGGCAGGTGGGTGTGAGGTGGGCAGGTGGGTGTGAGGTGGGTAGATGGATCTGAGGTGGGTAGGTGATGTGGATCTGTGAGACTGGAGGGTAGGCAGGTTAGTCTGGCTGGGGTGGGTGGGTAGCTGGTAGCAGTTGTGGAGTTAATATGGATGGGGTGGATTGGTAGGTGAATAAGGCAGGACGAAGGGTGAGAAGGATAGGTGACTGAGGTACGAGTAGTTGGGTAGGCTGGTGCCTACGGTGGGGTGCAGATAGGGGTGGGTGGCTAGGGGTGGGTGGCTAGGGTGGGGTGGAGATAGGGGTGGGTGGCTGAGTTGGGGTGGAGGTAGAGGTGCTTGGGTGGGTGCCTGTGGTTGAGGTACTGGCATGTGTGGGTACGGTAGGGCCCTGGGGAAGGAGAGGTCCTGGGGTACGAGTAGGTGCGTGTGGCAGGTGTGGGTTTGGTGGCTGAGGTGGAGGGAGGTACTGTAGGGGTGAGTGGTCAGGCCTGGAGTAGGGGCAGGAGGAGTGAGTGGGGTAGGAGGTTGGAGGTATGGGTGAGGTAGGAGTAGGGGTGCAAGCAGAAGAGGTGTGTTACGTAGGGTAGGGGTGTATGAGGTAGGGTAGGGGTGTGAGCGGTAGGATAGGGGTGTGTGGATTGGGGTAGGGTGGATAGGTGTGAGGTAAAGTAAGGCTGTGTGGGGTATGGTAGGGGTGTATGGGGAAGGATAGGGGTGTATGGGGAAGGATAGGGGTGTATGGGGTAGTATAGGGGAGTGTGAGGTACATTAGGGGTGGGTGGGTGCATTAGAGTTAGTGATGGGGGGGTAGGTGGTGTGGGTGTAGGGGTTGATGAGTGGGTGGTGTAGGTATAGGGGTTCATGAATGGGTGGCGTGGGGCTAGGGGTGGACAGCTGTATGTGAATCAGTATGTGGATGGGTATGTCAGTGGGCACATGTATACGTATGTGAACAGGTATATGTGCGTGAGTATGTGGCTTAGTATCTCATCGTGACTATGTGTACAGGTGTCGGTTGGAAGCAGTGTGAAGGTGTTGGTTGTGGGTATATGAAATTACCACTTGGAAGGATTCTGAAGATGTCAGAGGAAGGCATGTGAATGTGTGGGTCTGTGCAGTAGTGTCAGCTGGTATGAGAATATGTAGGTGTGGCGGTCAGAGGATGCGTGAATAGGTAAAGGTGTCCATGGGTGGGGTTGTAGGTGTATGTATGCATGGCTATGGCAACAGATGGGTAGGTATATGAAGCTGTGCCTTGGGTGGGGTAGGTGGGTCTGTCTGAGGTGGGTAGGTAGGTCTGTGTGAGACAGGTAGGTGGGTCTGTCTGAGATGGGTAGGTGGGTCTGTCTGAGATAGGTAGGTGGGTCTGTCTGACATAGGTAGGTGGGTCTGTCTGGAGTGGGTACATGGGTAAGTCTGAAGTGGGAAGTTAGGTCTATGTGAGGTGGGTAGGTGGTGTGGGTGGTTAGGTTGGACTGCGTGAGGTAGGTGGAGGGGTGAGTAGATGCGTGTAGTTGTGGAGTGAGAATGGATGGGGTGTTGGGTAGGTAAGTGAGTCGTTAAGTGTGAGTGAGGGTTTGGGTGTGAATGTTGGTGGGTAGGTGGGTCAGTGGTTAATCATAGGTGGGGTCAGTGAGTGTATAAATGTAGGGGTTTCGGAAAAGGAAGTGTGGTCGGATGGATAACTCGGTGTACATGGGAGAAATGTGGCTGTGAGTTGGTGTATGGGTGTGGATGTGGGTATGTAGGCAGAGGAACTGTGGCTGGGGGAAGTGTGGATGTGGTGTCGTATATGGGTCAATATGTGAATGTAGGGGTCAAAGTGTGTGTGTGGATATGGATGGCTAGGGCCGTAAGTGATTAGAAGTGGGTGTGGATGGTATCGGTGGGCAGGTAACTGTGGCAATAGGGTAGGATAGTCTGGGAAAGGGCTGGGTGGGTGAATGTTTGGGGGTTGAGTATGTAGGTGAATATTTCATGGTGGGTTAGATGGGTGAATGTTTCGGGGTGAAGTAGGTGGATCAATGTTTGGTGGTGGGGTAGGTGGGTGAATGTTTGTGGACGAGGTAGTTGCACTAATGTTTGGGAGTGGAGTAGGTGCATGAATGGTTGGGGGTTGGGTAGATGGCAGAATATTTGGGGGTGACGTTCGTCGGTGAACGTTTGGAGGTTCAGTATGTCGGTGAATATTTGAGGGTCGGGTAGATGTGTGAATCTTTTGAGTTGAGGTAGATGGGTGAATGTTTGGAGTTGGGGTAGGTGGGTGAATGTTTCGAGTTAGGGTAGGTGGGTGAATGTTTGTGGGTGGGATAGGTGGGTGAATATTTGGGGCTGGGGTAGGTGAGTAAAGATTTCGGCTGGGGCAGGTGGGTGAATGTTTTGAGGTTGAGGAAATAGGTGAATGTAATCAGGTTGGGGTTCATGGGTGAATGTTTGAGGGATTGATTTATGGATCAATGTTTAGGGGTGGGGTAGGTGGGAGAATCTTTGTGTGTAGGTGGATGAGAATGGGTTAGTAGATATGTCGATGCTTGGGTCCATAAATAGGTGTGGATGGGCGAGTATGGGTGGATTAATCAAAAGGTGTAATATACTGGATATGTGGTTGAGTCAGTGCAGTGGTTGCTGGATGGTAATGTCGATAGGTATATGTCAGTGAGTATGCGAACAGGTGCTGGTTGATGGGAATGTAAAAGTGTCAGTTGAAGGTAATATGAATGCGTCGGTTGGGCCGAATGTTAAAGTGGTCGGTCTGGGGGGAATGTGTAGGTGTCGTTTGGGCCGAATGTTAAGGTGGTCGGTCTGGTGGGAATGTGAAGGTGTCGGTTGGGGGAAACTCATAATGTCTGTTTGGGTAATGTGCAGGTGTCGGTTGGGGTTATATGAAATTATCACTTTGAAGGAGTGTGAAGGTGTCACTGGTAGGTATGTGAATGTATGGTTCGGTGCATGAACGTCTCAGTGGGTGGGTGAATGCGTAGGTGTGGGTGTCAGTGGGAGGGTGAACATGTAAAGGTGTGAATGGGTGGGGCTATATGTGTACGTGGGTGTAGTATGGATGAGTATGTAGATAGACTGATTGGTAACTGAAGCTGTAGGTGGGGTGGATAGGTGGGTCTGTCTGAGGTGGGCAGGTGGGTCCATGTGAGGTAGTACAGCAGGTGGTGTGGATCTGTGAGGTGGTAGGCAGCGTGGGTCTGTGAAATGGGTTGATAAATACGTGGTTCTCTGCGAGGTGGGTGGATAGGTGGGTGTGGTTGTCTATTGTGGATGTGTTGAGTGGTTGGGTAGGTAACTGACTTTTTAAGTGTGGGTGTGTGTGTGCATGCTGTTATATGGGTGAGTTAGTGGTTAGCCATGGGGTGGGAGGTCAGTGGGTGTGTGAATATAGGGGTGTACGTAGATGTGTGATGCATGGGTGAATCGGTATGTGTGGGAGAAGTGTGGGTGTGGGTTGGTTTATTCGTTAGTATGTGGATGTGTGTGTGTGGGTAGAGCAAGTGTGGGTGGGGGAAATGTGACGGTGTCAGGTGGCGGTACAGTGAAGGTGTCGGTTGGTAGCAATGTGAAGGTGTCAGTGGTAGGTATGCGAATGTGTGGGTCAGTGCATGAATGTGTCAGTGGGTCGGTGAATGTCTAGGTGTGGGTGTCAGTGGGTGAATGCATGGCCACACATGTGGATGAGTGGGAGTGTAAGTGTAGGTGGGGGTGTGTACAGTTGGGTATGTGGACAGATGGGTAGGTATATGATACTGTAGGTAGGGTGAGTAGGTGGATGTCTAAAATAGGAAGGTAAGTCTGTGAGACGGGTAGGTGAGTGAGTGGATGTGTCTGAGGTGTGTAAGTGGGTCTGTCTAGGATGGATAGGTTGGTCTGTGGGGTGGGTAGGTGGGTCTGACATGAATAGTTGAGTCTCACGTGGGTAGGTCGTTCTGAGGTGTGTAGGTGGTTCCGAGGTCTGTAGCTTGGTCTGTGAGGTGGGTAGGTGGTATGGGACTGTGAGACGGGTAAGTGAGCAGGTTGGTCTAGGTGAGGTGGGTGGGTAGGTGGTTGCGGTTGAGAAGTGAGTATGGGTGAGGTGAGTTGATAGGTAAGTTAAATGTGGATGTTGGTGTAGGTGTCGATGCTGGTGGGTAGGTGGGTTAGAGGGTCTGTGAATGTTTGTTGTCCTGGTAAAGAAAAAGTGGGTGGATAGGTGACTGGGTATGGGTGGAGGATATGGGCGTGTGAGTTGGTGTATGGGTGAGTATATGGATGGTAGTGAGTAGGTGAAGGAACTGTGGGTGGGGGAATTGTGGGTGAGGTGTCATGTATGGGTCGGTATGTGGATGTTGGGGTCAGAGTGTGGGTGTGGATGTTGGTGCCTAGGTGGGTCAGCAGGTAGCTGGTATGGGTGGGTATGTAGGTGGTGCGGTGAGGTAGGATGGTGTTGTTGGGTCAATGTTTCAGGCCGGGATAGATGCATGAATCGTTAAGGGTGGGATAGGTAGGTGACTTTGGGGGTGGGATAGGTAGGTGACTCTTTGGGGGTGGGATAGGTAGGTGACTCTTTGGGAGTGGGATAGGTAGGTGACTCTTTGGGGGTGGGATAGGTAGGTGACTCTTTGGGGATGGGATAGGTAGGTGACTCTTTGGGGGTGGGATAGGTAGGTGACTCTTTGGGAGTGGGATAGGTAGGTGACTCTTTGGGGGTGGGATAGGTAGGTGACTCTTTGGGGGAGGGATAGGAAGGTGACTCTTTGGGGGTGGGATAGGTAGGTGGTTCTTTGGGGTGCGATAGGTAGGTGGTTCTTTGGGGTGCGATAGGTAGGTGGTTCTATGGGGGTGGGATAGGTTGGTGGTTATTTAGGGGTGGGGTAGGTAGGTGACTATTTGGGGGTGGGATAGTTAGGTGACTATTTGGGAGTGGGATAGGTTGGTGAATATTTGGGGGTGGGATAGGTAGGTGAATATTTAGGGGAAGGGGGGCAGGTAGGTGAATATTTGGGGGTGAGGTAGGTACGTTCATATTTGGGGCTGAGGTCAGTAGGTGAATATTTGGGGGTGGGGTAGGTAGGTGAATAGTTGGGGGTAGGGTGAGTGGGTGAATATTTGGGGGTAGGGTGACTGGGTGAATATTTGGGAGTAGGGTGGGTGGGTGTACGTTTGGGGATTTGGTATGAACGTGAATGTTTAGGGGTCGGGTAGGTGGGTAAATCTTTGGATGTAGGTGGATGAGTATGGATTTGCATATTTGTCGATGTGTAGGTCCATAAATGGGTGTGGCTGAGTGGATGTGTATGGATAAATAAAATGCTGTAGGTTAGTGGATAAGTGGATGAGTCGGTGCAATGGTTGCTGGATAGTAATGTCAGTGAGTATGTGCACAGGTGCTGATTGACAGGAATGTGAAGGTGTCAGTTGGGGGGAATGTGAAGATGTCGGTTGGAGGGAAGGTTAAGGTGTCGGTTGGGTGGAATGTTAAGGTGTCGGTTAGAGGGATGTTAAGGTGTCGGGTGGGAGGAATGTTAAGGTGTCGGGTGGGAGGAATGTTAAGGTGTCGGTTGCAGGAAATGTGATGGTGCCTGTGGGGGGAATGTGATGGTGCCTGTGGGGGGAATGTGATGGTGTCGGTGGGTGGGAATGTGATGGTGTCGGTGGGTGGGAATGTGATGGTGTCGGTGGGTGGGAATGTGATGGTGTCGGTGGGTGGGAATGTGATGGTGTCCGTGGGTGGGAATGTGATGGTGTCCGTGGGTGGGAATGTGATTGTGTCGGTGGGTGGGAATGTGATTGTGTCGGTGGGTGGGAATGTGATGGTGTCGGTGGGGGGAATGTGACGATGTCGGTGGGGGGAATGTAAAACTGTCAGTGGGGGGAAATGTCATGGTGTCGGTGGGGGGAATGTAAAACTGTCGGTGGGAGGAATGTGAACGTGTCGGTGGGTGGGAATGTGAAGGTGTCGGTGGGTGGGAATGTGAAGGTGTCAGTGGGTGGGAATGTGAAGGTGTCAGTGGGTGGGAATGTGAAGGTGTCAGTGGGTGGGAATGTGAAGTCATCGATTGGGAGGAATGTGAAGTCTGGCATTAGACAGACAGGTGTGTAAATATGTAGGTGTAGATGAGTTGGTGGGTGGGTATGGATGAGTTGGTCGGTGGGTATGGATGAGTTGGTGGGTGGATGTGAATGTGGGTGGTTACATAGGTGGGTTGGTAGATGAGTGGTTGGGTAGGTTGGTGTATGGGTGGGTAGCTGACCATGTGGGTGAGTAGGTCAATGTGTGTGTGGGTATATTGGTGGATAGGTAGGTGTGGGGAACTGGTTGTGGGTGAGTGGGTGGGTGGATATGTGGTTAGCCATGGATGGGATGGGTGAGTGTGTGAGTGTAAGGAATGTAGGATGTGTAAATATTGATGGTGTTGGTATATGTGTGTAGGGGGGTTAGGATGTGGTGGGTTGGTGAATGACTGTGTGTGGCCATCCGTGGGTGTGTGAATGTGTGGGTGTAGAGATAAGTACGGAAGGTGTGGGTGGGTAGCTGAGGGAGTAGTTAATTATGGGTGTGAGTGTGGGTGTGGATGTTGGCTGGTAGGTAGGCAAGTGGTCAGCGATGGGTGGAGTGAATGTGTGAGTGTTGAGGTGAGGATGCATGGGTGTTATGGGGTATTTGGGGGTGGGGGTGGATGTGAAGTGTGGATGAGGAGGTGGGTGGATGGGAGGGTGAATGGGTGAGTGTATCATATTTGGGTAAGGTGTGTGGGTGTCGGTAGGTGGATGTGTGTGTGGGTGGATGGGATAGGATGGAGATAGGGGGAGGTGGGTAGGGTTGGGGTTGGGGTATGGGTGAAATAGGAATTGGAGGGGTACGGGTAACGATTGACGAGGTAGGGGTTGAGGGGTTTGTGGGGTAGGGGTTGGAGGGATGAGTGCATTTCGGGTAGAGATTGAAGGGCTGAGTGGGATATGGGTGGGTTAGGTATGCATGGGTATGGTAGGGGTATGGGTTGGAGGGGTGGGTGGGGTGAGGGTATTGGTTAAAGACGTAGGTGGGGTAGGGGCAGGAGAGGTGGTGGAATATGAGTAGGTCGGTGGAGGGAGTAGGGGTAGACTCAGAAGGGGTAATTAGGGGTGAGAGGGATGCGTGAGTGACGTACGAGATGGTGGGTAGGCTGGTGGCTTGGGTAGGGTGTAGTTAGAGGTGGGTGGCTAGGGTGGGGTCGAGATAGGGGTGGCTGTCTGGGGTAGGGTGGAGATACAGGTGGGTGTCTGTGATCGGGTCGAGATAGGGGTGGGTGGCTGGGATGGGGTGGAGAAAGGGGTGGGTGGCTGAGGTGGGGTGGAGGTAGGGGTGGATGGGTGGGTGGCTGGGGTAGAGGTACAGGCAGGTGTGGGTAGGGTAGGGCGTGGGGAACGAGAGGTGGTGGGGTACTATTAGGTGGGTGTGGCAGGTGTGCGTTTGGTGGCTGGGGTGGAGGGAGGTACTGTAGGGGTGAGTGGTTAGGCCTGGCGTAGGGGCAGGAGGAGTGAGTGGAGTAGGAGGTTGGAGGTGTGGGTTAGGTAGGGGTAGGGGTGCAAGCAGAAGGGGTGTGTGAGGTAGGGTAGGGGTATATGAGGTAGGGTAGGGGGTGTGAGAGGTAGGGTAGGGGGTGTGAGAGGTAGGGTAGGGGGTGTGAGGGGTAGGGTAGGGGGTGTGAGGGGTACGGTAGGGGGTGTGAGGGGTACGGTAGGGGTGTGAGGGGTACGGTAGGGGTGTGAGGGGTACGGTAGGGTAGGTGTGTATGGGGTAGGGTAGGGTAGGTGTGTATGGGGTAGGGTAGGGTAGGTGTGTATGGGGTCGGGTACGGGTGTGTGGAGTAGGGTACGGGTGTGTGAAGTAGGGTAGGTGTGAGGTAAGGTAAGGTAAGGGTGTTTGGGGTAAGGTAAGGGTGTATGGGGACGGATAGGGGTGTATGGGGTAGGATAGGGGAGTGTGAGGTACATTAGGGGTGGGTAGGTGCATTAGGGTTAGTGATGGGTGGGTGGGTGGTCTGGGTGTAGTGGTTGATTAGTGGGTGGTGTGGGTGTAGGTGTTGATGAATGGGTGGTGTGGGGCTAGGGGTGGACAGCTATATGTCAATCAGTATGTGGATGGGTATGTCAGTGGGTACAGGTATACGTTAGTATGTCAACAGGTATATGTGCGTCAGTATGTGGATTAGTATGTCATAGTGAGTATGTGCACAGGTGTCGGTTGGAAGCAATGTGAAGCTGTTGGTTATGGGTATATGAAATTACCACTTGGGAGGAAGCTGAAGATGTCAGTGGTGGCATGTGAATGGGTGGGTCGGTGAAGAAGTGTCAGTTGGTAAGAGAGTATGTAGGTGTCGGTGTCAGAGGGTGCGTGAATAGGTAAAGGTGTCCATTGGTAGGGGTGTAGGTGTATGTTTGCATGGGTATGGCAACAGATGGGTAGGTATATGAAGCTGTACGTGGAGTGGGATAGGTGGGTCTGTCTGAGGTGGGTAGGCGTGTCTGTCTCAGGTGAGTAGGTGGGTCTATCTGAGGTAGGTAGGTGGGTCTGTCTGAGGTAGGTAGGTGGGTCTGTCTGAGGTAGGTAGGTGGGTCTGTCTGAGGTAGGTAGGTGGGTCTGTCTGAGGTGAGTAGCTGGGTCTGTCAGAGATAGGTAGATGGGTCTGTCAGAGATAGGTAGGTGGGTCTGTCTGGAGTGGGTACATGGGTCAGTCTGAGGTGGGAAGCTAGGTCTATGTGCGGAGGGTAGGTGGTGTGGGTGGTTAGGTGGGTGTGGGTGGTTAGGTGGGTCTGGGTGGGGTAGGTGGGTCTCAGTGGAGGGGTGAGTAAATGTGTGTAGTTGTGGAGTGAGAATGGGTGGGTTTTGGGTAGGTAAGTGAGTCGTTAAGTGTTAATAAGGGTTTGGGTGTGAATGTTGGTGGGTAGGTGGGTCAGTGGTTAATCATAGGTGGGGTCAGTGGGTGTATAAATGTGGGGGTTTCGGAAAACGAAGTGTGGTCGGTTGGATGACTCGTGTAAATGGGAGAAATGTGGGTGTGAGTTGGTGTATGGGTGTGGATGTTGGTATGTAGGCAGAGGAACTGTGGGTGGGGGAAGTGTGGATGTGGTGTCGTGTATGGGTCAATATGTGAATGTAGGGGTCACAGTGTGTGTGTGGATATGGATGGCTAGGGCCGTAAGTGATTAGAAGTGGGTGTGGATGGTATGGGTGGGCAGGTAGGTGTGGCAGTGGGGTAGGATAATCTGCGAATGGGCTGGGTGGGTGAATGTTTGGGGGTTGAGTATGTAGATGAATATTTCATGGTGGGTTAGATGGGTGAATATTTCGGGGTTAAAATGTTTGGTGGTGGGGTAGGTGGGTGAATGTTTGTGGACGAGATAGGTGCCCTAATGTTTGGGGGTGGAGTAGGTGCATGAATGGTTGGGGGTTGGGTAGATGGAGGAATATCTGGGGGTGACGTTGGTGGCGGAATATTTGGGGGTGACGTTGGTGGCGGAATATTTGGGGGTGACGTTGGTGGCGGAATATTTGGGGGTGACGTTGGTGGCGGAATATTTGGGGGTGACGTTGGTAGCGGAATATTTGGGGGTGACGTTGGTAGCGGAATATTTGGGGGTGACGTTGGTAGCGGAATATTTGGGGGTGACTTTGGTGCCGGAATATTTGGGGATGACGTTGGTGAGTGAATGGGTGGAGGTTCAGTATCTCGGAGAATATTTAAGGGTCGGGTAGATGGGTGAATGTTTTGAGCTGAGGTAGATGGGTGAATGTTTGGAGTTGGGGTAGGTGGATGAATGTTTGGGAATGGGATAGATGGGTGAATATTTGGGGCTTGGGTAGGTGAGTAAAGGTTTGAGGCTGGGGTACGTGAGTGAATGTTTTGAGGTTGAGGAAATTGGTGAATGCATCAGGTTGGGGTTGATGGGTGAATGTTTGATGCATTAATTTATGGATCAATGTTTAGGGGTGAGGTAGGTGGGAGAATCTTTGTGTGTAGGTGGATGGGAATGGGTTACTAGATATGTCGATGCTTAGGTCCATAAATAGGTGTGGATGGGTGGGTATGGGTGGATAAATCAAAAGATGTAAGATAGTGGATATGTGGTTGAGTCACTGCAGTGGTTGCTGGATGGTAATGTCGATAGGTATGTGTCAGTGAGTATGCGAACAGGTGCTGGTTGATGGGAATGTAAAAGTGTCAGTTGGAGGGAATATCAATGCGTCGGTTGGGGCGAATGTTAAGGTGGTTGGTCTGGGGGGAATGTGTAGGTATCGGTTGGGGCGAATGTTAAGGTGGTCAGTCTGGGGGGAATGTAAATGTGTCGGTTCGGAAAAGTGATAAAGTCTGTTGGGGTAATAAGTAGGTGTCAGTTGGGGTTATATGAAATTATCACTTGGAAAGAATGTGAAGGTGTCACTGGCAGGTATGTGAATGTATCGTTCGGTGCATGAACGTCTCAGTGGGTGGGTCAATGTGTAGGTGTGAGTGTCAGTGGGTGGGTCAACAGGTAAAGGCGTCGATGGGGGGGGGGGATGTAAGTTTAGGTGAGTGTACTGTATGTATGGATCAGTATGTAGATAGATGGGTTGGTATATGAAGCTGTCGGTGGGGTGGATAGGTGGGTCTGTGGGTCCATGTGAGGTGTTACAGTAGGTGGTGTGGGTCTCTGAGTTGGTAGGCAGTGTGGGTCCTTGAGATGGGTTGGTCAATACGTGCTTCTGTGTGAGGTGGGTGGATAGGTGGGTGTGGTTGTCTGTTGTTTATGGGTGGAGTGGTTGGGTAGGTAATTAACTTTTTAAGTGTGGGTATGCATGCTATTATATGGGTGGGTCAGTGGTTAGCCATGGGGTGGGGGGAGGTCAGTGGCTGTGTGAATGCTGGAGTGTGCGTAGATGTGTGATGTATGGGTGAATTGCTATGTGTGGGAGAAGTGTGGGTGTGTGTTGGTGTATTGGTTAGTATGTGGATGTGGGTGTGTGGGCAAAGGAAGTGTGGGTGGGGAAACGTGGGTTGGTGTTTGGGGGTGTCATAATCGTTGAGTGGATGGTGATGTGGGTGTGCATATAGATGGCTAGGTGGGTCAGTGGTTAGAAACGGATGTCGATGGTGTAGATGGGTACGTAAGTGTGGCGGAGGGGGTAGGATGCTGTGGGGATGGGATGGGTGGGTGAATGTTTCGGACTGGGGTAGGTGAATGAATCTTTGGGGGTGGGGTAGATAGGTGAATGTCTGAGGGTTGGGTATGTAGGTGAATGTTTCGGGTGGAGTAGGTGGACGAATGTTTGGGGTGGAGTAGATAGGCGAATATTTGGAGATTGTGTATGTAATTTTTTTGGGGGGTGGGATAGATAGTTGAATAATTGGGGGTGAGGTAGATAGGTGAATATTTGGGGGTTGGGTATGTAGGTGAATATTTGGGGGTTGGGTATGTAGGTGAATATTTGGGGGTTGGGTATGTAGGTGAATGTTTGGCGGTGAGGAAGATGGGTGAATGTTTGAAGATTAAGTAATTTGGCAAATTTGGGGGATTGGGTAGATGGGTGAATATTTCGGGATTGGGTTGATTGGTGAATATTTGATGGTGAGGTAGGCAGGTGAATGTTTGGGGGTTGGATATGTAGCTGAGTATTTTGGGGTGGGGATGGTGGATGATCTCTGGATGTAGGTGGATGGGTATGGATTGCTATATATATGTGGATGCATGAGCCCATGAGTGGGTGTGGATGGGTGGATGTGGGTAGATCAATAAAACAATGTAGGTTATTGGATATATGGATGAGTCGGTGCAGTGGATGTTGGATGGGAATGTCAATAGGTATATGTCAACATGTACATAGGTCTTGGTTGACAGCAGTGTGAAGATGTCGGCTGGGGGGGGAATGAAAAGGTGTCAGTAGGGGGAGTTTCAAGATGTCGGATGGAGGGAATGTGAAGATAGTTGGAGGAAATGTGACGGTATCAGGTGGCGATAAAGTGAAGGTGTCAGTACATGAGAGAGGGGGGAGTGAGCTGGGAGCAGGGTAGTAAAATGGCGGGAGACAGGGCTCCTTGGAAGCGATTTGTTTGTGGCCTACCCTTATAGGATTAAGGAGTCTGGTATTAGACAGACGGGTGTGTAAATATGTGGGTGTGGATGAGTTGGTGGGTGGATGTATGTGAATGTGGGTGTTTACAATGGGTGGATGGGTGAATAAGTGGTTGGGTAGGTTGGTGTATGGGTGGGTAGCTGAGCATGTGGGTAAGTAGGTCAGTGTGTATGTGGGTATGTTGGTGGATAGGTAGGTTTGGGTAACTGGTTGTGGGTGGGTGGGTGGATATGTGGTTAGCCATGGATGGAATGGGTGAGTGTGAGTGTAAGGAATGTAGGATGTGTAAATATTGATGGTGTTGGTATATGTGTGTAGGGGGGTTGGGGTGTGGTGGGTTGGTGAGTGTCTGTGTGTGGCCATCCGTGGGTGTTTGAATTTGTGGGTGTAGGGATACGTAGGGAGGGTGTGGGTGAGTAGTTGAGGGAGTAGTTAATTATGGGTGTCAGTGTGGGTGTGGATGTTGATTGGTAGGTAGGCGAGTGGTCAGCGATGGGTGGAGTGAATGTGTGAGAGTTGAGGTGAGGATGCATGGGTGTTATGGGGTAGTTGGGGGTGGGTGTGGATGTGAAAAGTGTGGGTGAGGAGGTGAGTGAGTGGGAGGGTGTATGGATGCGTGTTTCATCTTTGGGTAAGGTGTGTACTGTAGGTGTCAGTCGGTGGGTGGGTGTATGTGTGTGGGTGGATGGGATAGGATGGAGGTAGGGGGAGGTGGGTAGGGTAGGGGCCGGGGTTTGGGTGAGATCGGAATTGGAGGGGTTGGGGTAAGGATTGAATAGGTAGGGTTTGAGGGGTTTGTGGGGTAGGGGTAGGGGTATGGGTTGGAGGGATGGGTGTATTTCGGGGAGAGGTTGAAGGGCTTGGTGGGATATGGGTGGGTTATGTATGGATGGGTGTGGTAGGGGTATGGGTTGGAGGGGTGGGTGGGGTAAGGGTATTGGTTGAAGACGTAGGTGGGGTAGTGGCAGGAGAGGTAGTGGAATATGGGTAGGTGGGTGGAGGGAGTAGCGATAGACTCAGAAGGGTTAATTAGGAGAGGACTAGGGGTGAGAGGGATGCGTGAGTGAGGTACGAGATTGTGGGTAGGCTGGTGGCTGGGGCAGGGTGGAGTTACAGGTGGGTGGCTTGGGTGGGGTCGAGATAGGGCTGGGTGGCTGGGGTGGGGTGGAGATAGAGTTGGGTGGCTAGGGTAGGGTGGGGATAGAGATGGGTGTCTGTGTTGGGGTCGAGATAGGGGTGGGTGACTGGGGTGCGGTGGAGACAGGGGTGGGTGGCTGAGGTGGGGTGGAGGTAGGGGTGGATGGGTGGGTGGCTGGGGTAGAGGTACAGGCATGTGTGGGTAGGGTAGGGCCTGGGGAAGGAGAGGTTGTGGGGTACGAGTAGGTGGGTGTGGCAGGTGTGGGTTTGGTGGCTGGGGTGGAGGGAGGAACAGTAAGGATGAGTGGTCAGGGCTGGCGTTGGGGCAAGAGGAGTGAGTGGAATAGGAGGTTGGAGGTGTGGGTTAGGAAGGGGTAGGGTTGCAAGCAGAAGGGGTGTGTGAAGTAGGGTAGGGGTGTATGAGGTAGGGTAGGGTTCTGTGGGGTAGGCTAGGGGGTGTGAGGGGTAGGCTAGGGGGTGTGAGGGGTAGGGTGGGGGGTGTGAGGGGTAGGGTGGGGGGTGTGAGGGGTAGGGTGGGGGTTGTGTGGGTTGGGGTGGGGGGTGTGAGGGGTAGGGTGGGGGGTGTGAGGGGTAGGGTGGGGGGTGTGAGGGGTAGGGTGGGGGGTGTGAGGGGTAGGGTGGGGGGTGTGAGGGGTAGGGTGGGGGGTGTGAGGGGTAGGGTGGGGGGTGTGAGGGGTAGGGTGGGAGGTGTGAGGGGTAGGGTGGGGTTGTGAGGGGTAGGGTAGAGATGTGGGGGGTAGGGTAGAGGTGTGGGGGGTAGGGTAGAGGTGTGGGGGTAGGGTAGAGGTGTGGGGGGTAGGGTAGAGGTGTGGGGGGTAGGGTAGAGGTGTGGGGGGTAGGGTAGAGGTGTGAGGGGTAGGGTTGGGGTGTATGGAGTAGGGTACGGGTGTGTCGAGTAGGGTACGCGTGTGTGGAGTATGATATGGGCGTGTAGAGTATGGTATGGGCGTGTGAAGTATGGTATGGGCGTGTGGAGTAGGGTAGGTGTGAGGTAAGGAAAGGGTTTGTGGGGTAAGGTAGGGGTGTATGGGGAAGGATAGGGGTGTATGGGGTAGGATAGGGGTGTATGAGGTACGATAGGGGAGTGAGAGGTACATTAGGGGAGGGTGGGTGCCTTAGAGTTAGTGATGGGAGGGTGGGTGCATTAGAGTTAGTGATGGGAGGGTGGGTGCATTAGAGTTAGTGATGGGAGGGTGGGTGCATTAGAGTTAGTGATGGGTGGGTGGGTGGGTGGTGTGGGTGTAGGGGTTCATGAGTGGGTCGTGTGGAGGCTAGGGGTGGACAGCTGTATGTGAATCAGTATGTGGGTGGATGTGTCAGTGGGAACAGGTATACGTTAGTATGTCAACAGGTATATGTGCGTCAGTATGTGGATTAGTATGTCATGGTGGGTATGTGCACAGGTGTCGGTTGGAAGTAATGTAAAGGTGTTGGTTGTGGATATATGAAATTACCACATGGAAGGAATCTGAAGATGTCAGTGGTAGGCATGTGAATGTATGGGTCGGTGCAGAAGTGTCAGTTGGTGGGAGAATATGGAGGTTTCGGTGTCAGAGGGTGCGTGAATAGGTAGTGTCCATGAGTAGGGGTGTAGGTGTGTGTATGCGTGGGTATGGCAACAGATGGGTAGGTATATGAAGCTGTGCGTGGAGTGGGTAGGTGGGTCTGTCTGAGGTGGGTAGGCGGGTCTGTCTGAGGTGGGTAAGTGGGTCCGTCTGAGGTGGGTAAGTGGGTCCGTCTGAGATAGGTAGGTGGGTCTGTCTGAGATAGGTAGGTGGGTCTGTCTGGAGTGGGTACATGGGTCGGTCTGAAGTGGAAAATTAGGTCTATGTGAGGTGGGTAGGTAATTTGGGTGGTTGGGTGGGTCTGGGTGGGGTAGGTAGGTCTGGGTGGGGTAGGTGGGTCTGAGTGGAGGGGTGAGTAGATGCGTGTAGTTGTGGAGGGAGAATGCGTGGGGTGTTGGGTAGGTAAGTGAGTCGTTAAGTGTGAATGAGGGTATGGGTGTGAATGTTGGTGGGTAGGTGGGTCAGTGGTTAATCATAGGTGGGGTCAGTGGGTGTATAAATGCAGGGGTTTCGGGAAGGGAAGTGTGGTCGAATGGATGACTCGGTGTAGATGACAGAAATGTGGGTGTGATTTGGTGTATGGGTGTGTATGTGGATGTGGGTATGTAGGCAGAGGGACTGTGGGTGGGGGAAGTGTGGATGTGGTGTCGTGTATGGGTAAATATGTGAATGTAGGGGTCAGAGTGTGTGTGTGGATGGATGGCTCGGGCCGTAAGTGATCAGAAGTGGGTGTGGATGGTATGGGAAGGCAGGTAGGTGTGGCAGTGGGGTAGTATAGTCTGGGAATGGGCTGGGTGGGTGAATGTTTGGGGGTTTAGTATGTAGGTGAATATTTCATGGTGGGTTAGATGGGTGAATGTTTCGGGGTGAAGTAGGTGGATGAATGTTTGGTGGTGGGGTAGGTGGGTGAATGTTTGTGGACGAGGTAGGTGCACTAATGTTAGGGGGCGGAGTAGGTGCATGAATGATTGGGGGTTGTGTAGATGGGGAAATATTTTGTGGTGACGTTGGTGGGTGAATGTTTGGAGGTTCTGTAAGTCGTTGAATATTTGAGGGTCGGGTAGATGGGTGAATGTTTGAAGGTGGAATAGGTGGGTAAATGTTTGGGAGTGGGGTAGGTGGGTCAATGTTTGGGGGTGGGGTATGTGAGTGAATATTTGGGACTGGGGTAGGTGTGTAAAGGTTTGAGGGTGAGGTAGGTGGGTCAATGTTTAGAGGTTGAGGAAATAGGGGAATGTTTCGGGTTGGGTAAAATGGGTGAATGTTTGAGGGATTGATATGTGGATCAATGTTTGAGGGTGGGGTAGGTGGAAGAATCTTTGTATGTGGGTGGATGGGTATGAGTCAGATGATATGTTGATGCTTGGGTCCATAAATAGGTGTGGATGGGTGGATATGGGTGGATAAATGAAAAGGTGTAAGATAGTGGATATGTGGATGAGTCAGTGCAGTGCTTGTTGGATGGTAATGTCGACAGATATACGTCAGTGGTAGTTGACAGGAATGTAAAGGTGTCAGTTGGAGGGAATGCTACTGTGTCGGTTGGGCCGAATGTTAAGTTGGTCGGTCTGGGGAGAATGTGACGGTGTCTGTTGGGGGAAAGTCATAATGTCTGTTGGGGTAATGTGTAGGTGTCGGTTGAGGTTATAATTATGAAAGTTTCACTTGGAAAGTATGTGAAGGTGTCACTGGCAGGTATGTCAATGTAAGCTTCGGTGCATGAACGTCTCAGTGGGTGAGTGAATCTGTAGGTGTGAGTGTCAGTGGGTGGGTGAACAGCTAAAGGCGTGGATGGGTGGGGGTGTAGGTGTGGGTGGGTGTATGTATGAACGAGTATGTAGATAGATGGGTTGGTATATGAAGCTGTAGGTAGGGTGGATAGGTGAGTTTGTCCGAGGTGGGTAGGTAGGCCCATATGAGGTGGTACAGTAGGTGGTGTGGGTCTGTGAGTGGTAGGCGGTGTGGGTGTGTGATGGGTTGGTTGATAGGTGTTTCTCTGTGAGGTGGGTGGATAGGTGGGTGTGGTTGTCTATTTTGTATGGGTGAAGTGGTTGGGTAGGTAATTGACTTCTTAAGTATGGGTGTGGGTCTACATGCTGTTATATGGGTGGATTAGTGGTTAGCCATGGGTGGGGGGAGGTCAGTGGGTGTGTGAATGTAGGGGTGTGCGTAGATGTGTGATTCATGGGTGAATCGGTATGTGTGGGAGAAGTGTGGGTGTGGGTTGGTTAATTCATTTGTATGTGGATGTCTGTGTGTGGGTAGAGGAAGTGTGGGTGGGGGAAATGTGGGTTCGTGTTTGGGTATGTCAATGTCGTTGTGTGGATATTGATATAGGTGTTGAAATGGATGGTTAGATGTGTCAACCGTTAGAAACGGGTGTCGATGGTATAGATGGGTACGTAAGTGTGCCGGAGGGGTAGGATGCTGTGAGGATGTGATGGGTGGGTGAATGTTTCGGACTGGGGTAGGTGAATGAATGTCAGGGGGTGGGGTAGATACGTAAATGTTTGAGAGTTGGGTATGTAGGTGAATATTTCGGGTGGGGTAGGTGGACGAACGTTTGAGGGTGGGGAAGATAGGGGAATATTTGGTGAATGAGTGTGTAAGTAATTTTTTTGGGGGGTGGGGTAGATGGTTGAATATTTGGAGGTGAGGTAGATAGTAAATATTTTGGAGTTGGGTATGTAGGTGAATGTTTGGCGGTGAGGTAGATGTGTGAATGTTTGAAGATTGAGTATGTTGGCAAATTTGGGGGATTGGGTAGATGGGTTAATATTTCGTGATTGGGTTGATTGGTGAAAATTTCATGGTGAGGTAGGCGGGTGAATGTTTGGGGGTTCGATATGTAGCTGAATATTTAGGGGTGGGGATGGTGGATGATCTCTGGATGTAGGTGGATGGGTATGGATTACTATATATATGTGGATGCATGAGCCCATGAGTGGGTGTGGATGGGTGGATGTGGGTATATCAATAAAACGATGTAGGTTATTGGATATATGGATGAGACGGTGCAGTGGTTGTTGGATGGGAATGTCAATAGGTATATGTCAGCATGTACATAGGTCTTGGTTGACAGCAGTGTGAACATGTCGGCTCGGGGGGAATGAGAAGGTGTCAGTAGGGGGAATGTGAAGATGTCGGATGGGGGGAATGTGAAGATGGTTGGAGGAAATGTGACGGTCAGGTGGCGGTAAAGTGAAGGTGTCGGTACATGAGAGAGGGGGGGAGTGAGCTGGGAGCAGGGTAATAAAATGGCAGGGGACAGGGCTCCTTGGAAGCGATTTATCTGTGGCCAACCCTTATAGGATTAAGGAGTCTGGCATTAGACAGACGGGTGTGTAAAAATGTGGGTGTGGGTGTGGATGAGTTGGTGGGTGGATGTGAATGTGGGTGTTTACATGGGTTGGTCAGTGGATGAGTGGTTTGGTAGGTTGGTGTATGGGTGGGTAGCTGACCATGTGGGTAAGTAGGTCAGTGTGTGTGTGGGTATATTGGTGGATAGGTACTGGTGTGGGTATATTGGTGGATAGGTAGGTGTGGGTAACTGGTTGTGGGTGGGTGGGTGGATATGTGGTTAGCCATGGATGGGATGGGTGAGTGTGAGTGTAAGGAATGTAGGATGTGTAAATATTGATGGTGTTGGTATATGTGTGTAGGGGGGTTAGGATGTGGTGGGTTGGTGAATGACTGGGTGTGGCCATCCGTGGGTATGTGAATGTGTGGGTGTGGGGATAAGTAGGGAAGGTGTGGGTGGGTATCTTAGGGAGTTGTTAATTATGGGTGTGAGTGTGGGTGTGGATGTTGGTTGGTAGGTAGGCGAGTGGTCAGCGATGGGTGGAGTGAATGTGTGTGTGTTGAGGTGAGGATGCATGGGTGTTATGGGGTAGTTGGAGGTGGGAGTGGATGTGAAGTGTAGGTGAGGAGGTGGGTGGGTGGGAGGGTGTATGGGTGAGTGTATCATCTTTGAGTAAGAAGGTGTGTGGTTGTGGGTGGGTGTATGCGTGTGGGTGGATGGGATAGGATGGAGGTAGGGGGAGATGGGTAGGGTAGGGTAGGGGTTGGGGTATGGGTGAGATAGGAATTGGAAGGGTAGGGGTAAGGATTGAAGAGGTAGTGGTTCAGGGGTTTGTGGGGTAGGCGTAGGGGTAGAGGTTGAAGGGATGAGTGCATATCGGGTAGAGATTGAAGCGCTGAGTGGGATATGGGTGGCTTAGGAATGCATGGGTGTGGTAGGGGTATGGGTTGGAGGGGTGGGTGGGGTAAGGGTATTGGTTGAAGACGTAGGTGGGGTAGCGGCAGGAGAGGTGGTCGAATGAGTAGGTGGGTGGATGGAGTAGGGGTAGACTCAGAAGGGATAATTAGGGAAGGACTAGGGGTGAGAGGGATGCGTGAGGTATGAGATGGAGGGTAGGTTGGTGGCTGGGGTAGGGTGGAGTTAGAGGTGGGTGGCTAGGGTGGGGTCGAGATAGGGGTGGGTGGCTGGAGTGTGGTGGAGACAAGGGTGGGTGGCTGAGGTGGGGTGGAGGTAGGGGTGGATGAGTGGGTGGCTGGGATAGAGGTACAGGCATGTGTGGGTAGGGTAGGGCCTGGGGAAGGAGAGGTGGTGAGATAAGAGTAGATGGGTGTGGCAGGTGTGGGTTTGGTGGCTGGGGTGGAGGGAGGTACAGTAGGGGGGAGTGGTCAGGCCTGGAGTAGGGGCAAGAGGAGTGAGTAGAGTAGGAGGTTGGAGGTGTGGGTGAGGTAGGGATAGGGGTGCAAGCAGGAGTGTGTGAGGTAGGGTAGGGTTGTGTGGGGTAGGGTAGGGGTGTGAGGGGTTGGGTAGGGGTGTGAGGGGTAGGGTAGGGATGTGAGGGGTAGGGTAGGGGTGTGAGGTAGGGTAGGGGTGTGAGGGGTAGGGTAGGGGTGTGAGGGGTAGGGTAGGGGTGTGAGGGGTAGGGTAGGGGTGTGAGAGGTAGGGTAGGGGTGTGAGGGGTAGGGTAGGGGCGTGAGGGGTAGGATAGGGGTGTGCGGGGTAAGGTGTGGGTGTCAGAGGATGCGTGAATAGGTAAAGGTGTCCATGGGTGGGGGTGTAGGCATATGTATGCATGGGTATTGCAACACATGGGTAGGTATATGAAGCTGTGCGTGGGGTGGGGTAGGTGGGTCTGTCTGACGGGTGTAGGTAGGTTTGTGTGAGGCAGGTAGGTGGGTCTGTCTGAGGTGGGTAGGTGGGTCTGTCTGAGATAAGTAGGTGGGTCTGTCTGGAGTGGCTACATGGGTCTGTCTGGAGTGGCTACATGGGTCAGTCTGAGATGGAAGTTAGGTCTATGTGAGGTGGTTAGGTGGTGTGGGTGGGTAGGTTGGGCTGGGTGGGATAGGTGGGTCTGAGTAGAGGGGGTGAGTAGATGCGTTTAGTTGTGCGGTGAGAATGGGTGGGGTGTTGGGTAGGAAAGTGAGTCGTTAAGTGTGAATGAGGGCTTGGGTGTGAATGTTGGTGGGTAGGTGGGTCAGTGGTTAATCATAGGTGGGGTCAGTGGGTGTATAAATGTAGGGGTTTCGAGAAAGGAAGTGTGGTCGGATGGATGACTCAGTGTAGATGGGAGAAATGTGGGTGTGAGTTGGTGTATGGGTGTGTATGTGGATGTGGATATGTAGGCAGAGGAACTGTGGGTGGGGGAATTGAATTGTGGACGTGGTGTCGTGTATGGGTCAATATGTGAATAGAGGGGTGAGAGTGTGTGTGTGGATATGGATCGCTAGGGCCGTAAGTGATTAGAAGTGGGTGTGGATGGTATGGGTAGGCAGGTGGGATGGCAGGTAGGTGTGGCAGTGGGGTTGGATAGTCTGGGAATGGGCTGGGTGGGTGTTTGGGGGTTGAGTATGTAGGTGAATATTTCATGGTGGGTTAGATGGGTGAATGTTTCGGGGTGAAGTAGGTGGACGAATGTTTGGTGGTGGGGTAGGTAGGTGAATGTTTGTGGACGAGGTAGGTGCACTAATGTCTGGGGGTCGAGTAGGTGTATGAATGGTTGGGGGTTGGGTAGATGGCGGAATATTTGGGGGTGACGTTGGTGGGTGAATGTTTGGAGGTTCAGTATGTCGGTGAATATTTGAAGCTCGGGTAGATGGGTGAATGTTTATAGCTGAGGTAGATGGGTGAATGTTTATAGCTGAGGTAGATGGGTTAATGTTTGGAGGTGGGATAGGTGGGTGAGTGTTTCGGGGTGGGGTAGGTGGGTGAGTGTTGAGGGGTGGGGTAGGTGGGTGAATGTTTCGGGATGGAGTAGGTGGGTGAATGTTTCGGGGTGAGGTAGGTGGGTGAATGTTTGGGGGTGGGGTAGGTGGGTGAATGTTTGGGGGTGGGGTAGGTGGGTGAATGTTTGGGGGTGGGGTAGGTGGGTGAATGTTTGGGGATGGGGTAGGTGGCTGAATGTTTGGGGGTGGGGTAGGTGGCTGAATGTTTGGGGGTGGGGTAGGTGGCTGAATGTTTGGGGGTGGGGTAGGTGGCTGAATGTTTGGGGGTGGGGTAGGTGGCTGAATGTTTGGGGGTTGGGTAGGTGGCTGAATGTTTGGGGGTGGGGTAGGGGGCTGAATGTTTGGGGGTGGGGTAGGGGGCTGAATGTTTGGGGGTGGGGTAGGTGGCTGAATGTTTGGGGGTAGGGTATGTGGGTGAATATTTGGGGCTGGGGTAGGTGAGTAAAGGTTTGAGGGTGGGGTAGGTGGGTGAATGTTTTGAGGTTGAGGAAATAGGTGATTGTGTCAGGTTGGGGTTGACGGGTGAATGTTTGAGTGATTGATATGTGGATCAATGTTTGGGGGTGGGGTAGGTGGGAGAATCTTTGTATGTGGGTGGATGGGTATGGGTTAGTAGATATGTCGATGCTTAATAGGTGTGGATGGGTGGATATGGGTGGATAAATGAAAAGGTGTAAAATAATGGATATGTGCATGAGTTAGTGCAGTGGTTGTTGGATGGTAATGTCAATAGGTATACGTCAGTGTTAGTTGACAGGAATGTAAAGGTGTCAGTTGGAGGGAAAGTGACTGTGTCGGCTGGGGCGAATGTTAAGGTGGTCGGTCTGGGGGGAACGTGAAGGTGTCGGTTGGGGGAAAGTCATAATATCTGTTGGGGTAATGTGCAGGTGTCGGTTGGGGTTATATGAAATTATCACTTTGAAGGAATGTGAAGGTGTCACTGGTAGGTATGTGAATGTATGGTTCGGTGCAGGAACGTCTCAGTGGGTGGGTGAATGCGTAGGTGTGGGTGTCAGTGGGAGGGTGAACATGTAAAGGTGTGAATGGGTGGAGCTATATGTGTACGTGGGTGTAGTATGGATGAGAAGACTGATTGGTAACTGAAGCTGTAGGTGGGGTGGATAGGTGGGTCTGTCTGAGGTGGGCAGGTGGGTCCATGTGAGGTAGTACAGCAGGTGGTGTGGATCTGTGAGGTGGTAGGCAGTGTGGGTCTGTGAGATGGGTTGGTAAATACGTGGTTCTCTGCGAGGTGGGTGAATAGGTGGGTGTGGTTGTCTATTGTGTATGGGTGGAGTGGTTGGGTAGGTAATTGACTTTTTAAGTGTGGGTGTGTGTGTGCATGCTGTTATATGGGTGGGTTAATGGTTAGCCATGGGGGGGGGGGAGGTCAGTGGGTGTGTGAATGTAGGGGTGTGCGTAGATGTGATGCATGGGTGAATCAGTATGTGTGGGAGAAGTGTGGGTGTGGGTTGTTTTATTCGTTAGTAAGTGGATGTGTGTGTGTGTGGGTAGAGGAAGTGTGGATAGAGGAAGTGTGGGTGGGAGAAATGGGAAGGTGTCAGGTGGCGGTAAAGTGAAGGTGTCGGTTACAAGCAGTGTGAAGGTGTCGGTTGGTAGCAATGTGAAGGTGTCAGTGGTAGGTATGTGAATGTGTGGGTCAGTGCATGAATGTGTCAGTGGGTCGGTGAATGTCTAGGTGTAGGTGTCACTGCGTGAATGCATGGCCAAACATGTGGATGAGTGGGAGGGTAGGTGTAGGTGGGGGTGTGTATGGATGGGTATGTGGACAGATGGGTAGGTATATGATGCTATAGGTAGGGTGAGCAGGTGGATGTCTGAAATGGGTAGGTATGTCTATGAGATGGGTAGGTGCGTAAGTGGATGTGTCTGAGGTGTGTAAGTGGGTCTGTCTAAGATGGACAGGTCGGTCTGTGAGGTGGTTAGGTGGGTCTGACATGGGTAGTTGGGTCTGACGTGGGTTGGTGGTTCTGAGGTGTGTAGCTGAGTCTGTGAGGTGGGTAGGTGGCATGGGACTGTTAGAAAGGTAGGTGAGCAGGTTGATCTGGGTGAGGTGGGTGGGTAAGTGGTTGCGGTTTAGAAATGAGTATGGGTGAGGTGGGTTGGTAGGTAACTTAAATGTGGATGTTGGTGTAGGTGTGGATGCTGGTGAGTAGGTGGGTAAATAATTAGCCACGGATTGGGTTAGTGGGTGTGTGAATGTGGGTGTGACCGTAAAGGAACAGTGGGTGGATGGGTGACTGGGTATGAGTGGGGGGAAAATGTGCGTGTGAGTTGGTGTATGGTGAGTGTTTGGATGTTGCTATGTAGGTAGAGGAACTGTGGGTGGGGGAAGTGTGGGTGAGGTGTCATATATGGGTCAGCATGTGGATGTAGGGGTCAGAGTCTGGGTGTGGATGTTTGTGGCTAGGTGGGTCAGTGGTTAGCAGTGGATGTAAATGGTATGGGTGGGTATGTGTGGGGTAGGATGATGTGGGTGGGTCAGTGTTTCGGACGTGGATAAGTGGATGAATATTTAGGGGTGGGGTAGATAGAGGAATATCTGGGAGTGGGGTATGTAGGTGAATATTCGGGGGTGACGTAGGTGGGTGAATGTTTGGGGGTGTGGTATGAACGTGAATCCTTCCGGGGGGGGGGGGACGTGGGTGAATCTTTACTTATGGGTGGATGGGTATCGCTTAGTCGATACGTGAATGCATGGGTCCATGAGTGGATGTTGATGGAAGGATGTAGGTGGAAAAATATAATGATGTAGGTTAGTGGATATGGCAATGGATCTGTGCAGTGGCTGTTGGATGGTAATCTCAACAGGTATATGTCACTATGTGCACAGGTGCTGGTTGACAGGAATGTGAAGGTGTCGGTCAGGGGGAATGTGAAGGTGTCGGTTGGGTGGAATGTGAAGGTGTCAGTTGGGTGGAATGTGAAGGTGTCAGTTGAGTGGAATGTGAAGGTGTCAGTTGAGGGAACGTGAAGGTGTCAGTTGAGGGCATGTGAAGGTGTCGGTTGGGTGGAATGTGAAGGTGTCGGTTGGGTGGAATGTGAAGGTGTCAGTTGGGTGGAATGTGAAGGTGTCAGTTGGGTGGAATGTGAAGGTGTCAGTTGGGTGGAATGTGAAGGTTTCAGTTGGGGGAATGTGAAGGTGTCAGTTGGGGGGAATGTGAAGGTGTCAGTTGGGGGGAATGTGAAGGTGTCAGTTGGGGGGAATGTGAAGGTTTCAGTTGGGGGAATGTGAAGGTGTCAGTTGGGGGGAATGTGAAGGTTTCAGTTGGGGGTATGTGAAGGTGTCGGTTTGAGGTAATGTGAAGGTGTCAGTTAACGGGAATGTGAAGGGGTTAGTTGGGGGGAATGAGAAGTTATCGGTTCGGGGGAATGAGAAGTTATCGGTTCGGGGGAATGAGAAGTTATCGGTTTGGGGGAATGTGGTGTGGGTAGGTATTGGTGGGGTAGGTGGGTGAACGTGGTGTGGGTGGGTATTGTGGGTGAATGTGATGTGGATAGGGAAAAAAAAGTGTGTGGTAATCATAGGGGCATGTAACAGGAAATGTATATGGTACGATACTTACTGACAGTTTTAAGGAAATAACAAAGGAATTACTTGGAGAACAGGGAGGTTTTAGGAAGGGAAGAGGTTGTGTAGGTAAGACATTCATTCTTAGGTCTTCAGTGGAAAATTTTCTAGAGAAGGGAAAGAAGTTATCGACAGCCTTCATGGATTTAGACAAAGCATATTGCAGAGTGGATAGACGAAGAAAGTGGAAAATATTAAGAATGTATGGTGTCACTGGAAAGTTGAAGGGCATGTATGAGGGTGCTAAGGCTGTAGTGTGTGTGGATAGTGAACTGAGTGAATTTTTCTATCTGAATGTTGCACTGAAACAGGGATGTGTCATGTCTCCATGGTTGGTTAATCTGTATATGGATGAGGTTATAATAGAGATACAACGTAGGGCTATGGATGCTGAAGCGATCCCAGTGAGAGAGGGTAGCATCTGGAAACTTCCTATACTGTGTGCAGACGATACTTTATTGTTAAGTGAAGACGAAGGGGAACTGCGAGGCTTGGTGAATGAGTTTGGGAGTGTGTAAGAAACGGAATCCACTGTAATGTAAATGTAGGGAAGATTAAAGTTATGGTCTTCATGAGATATGAAGTCACTAAATGTAGCGAGTTTGGATGATGAGGAAATGGAAAATGAGTGCAATTAAGTACGTGGGTAGTGTGATGAATAAGAATGGAAGTTTGGACGGTGAAGTGTTTGAAATGGTACAACAAGGAAATAAAGTTGCTGGTTCTATGAAAGCAGTGATATGAAATAGGGAGGCAAGCATGGAAGTAAAAAAAGTCGCTGCATGATAGCATTGTGATACCAACTCTAAGTACGTTTGGAAATGAAGCTTGGACCTTGTTGGAAGGATACAAGTCAAGAGTGAGAACAGTGGAAATCAATTATTTGATAGATGCATGTCGAGTTACATGGAGAGAAACTGACAAATGAGGAAGTGAAGGAGCCTTGTGGCGTGGATATGGATGTCAAAGAAAGCATTAAGGGAATTGCACTGAGGTGCTTTGGCCATGTGGAGAGAATGTAAATTGAGAGGGTAACAAGAAGAATGTATATGAGTGAGGTGGAGGAGGGGGTGTACAGGGGAGGGGGGTAGAGGGAAGCGGAGGCCGAAGGGGATGGAGTGAAGAGGTATATGAGAAAAGGCGGAGTAAGCTGTGAGCAGGTAGTAAAATGGCGGGAGACAGGGCTACTTGAAGGCGATTTGTTTGTGGCCACCCCTTACGGGATTAAGGAGTCTGGCATTAGACATACGGGTGTGTAAATGTGCCTGTGGGTGAGTAGATGGGTGGATGTGTGAAAGTGGGTGGTTACCTGGGTGGGCTGGTGGATGAGTGGTTGGGTAGGTTGGTGTATGGGTGGGTACCTATGGGTGGGTACCTGAGTGTGGGTGCGTAAGACAGTGTGTGTGTGGGTATATTGGTGGATAGGTAGGTGTGGGTAACTGGTTGTGGGTGGGTGGGTGGATATGTGGTTAGCCATGGATGGGATGGGTGGGTGTGTGAGTGTAAGGAATGTGGGTGTGGAAATACTGATGATGCTGGTGTATGTGTGTATGGGCTATGATATGGTGGGTTGGTGAGTGACAGTGTGTGGCCATCCGTGGCTGTGCGAATGTGTGGGTGTGGGGATACGTAGGGAGGGTGTGGGTGGTAAGTTGAGGGAGTAGTTAAGTATGGGTGTGAATGTGGGTGTCGATGTTGGTAGGTACGCGAGTAAGTACGGGTGTGAATGTGGGTGAGGATGTTGGTTGGTAGGTTGGTGAGTCGTCAGCTATGGGTGGAGTGTCTGATTGTTGAGGTGACAATGCATGGGTGTCATGGGGTAGTTGGGTGTGGAAGTGGGTGTGTAGCGTGGGGGAGGAAGTGGGTGTGAACCGTGGGGGAGGAAGTGGGTGTGAACCGTGGGGGAGGAAGTGGGTGTGAACCGTGGGGGAGGAAGTGGGTGTGAACCGTGGGGGAGGAAGTGGGTGTGAACCGTGGGGGAGGAAGTGGGTGTGAACCGTGGGGGAGGAAGTGGGTGTGAACCGTGGGGGAGGAAGTGGGTGGGTGGGAGGATGTATGGGTGAGGGTATCATCTTTGGGTAAGGTGTGTGGGTGTCGGTGGGTGGGTGGGTGGGTGCGTGTGTGTGTATGTGTGCGGGTGGATGGGGTAGGGTGAAGGTAGGGGGAGGTGGGCAGGGTAGGGGTTGGTGTATGGGTTGTAGAGATAGGAATTGGAGGGGTAGGGGTAAGGATTGTAGAGACAGTGGTTGGAGGGGTTTGTGGGGTTGGGGTAGGGGTTGGAGGGATGGGTGCACTTGGGGTAGAGGTTAAAGGCCTTGGTGGGATATGGGTGGGTTAGGTATGGATGGGTGTTGTAGGGGTAGGGCTTGGAGGGGTCGGTGGGGTAAGGGTATTGGTTGAAGACGTAGGTGGGGTAGGAGCAGGAGAAATGGTGAAGTATGAGTAGGTGGGTGGGTGGAGTAGGGCTAGACTCAGATGAGGTGATTAGAGTAGGACGAAGGGCGTGAGGGTTGGATGAGTTAGGTACGAGTTGGTGGGTAGGCTGGAAGCTGGGGTAGGGTGGAGATAGGGGTGGGTGGCTTGGTTGGGGTCGAGATAGGGGTTTGTGGCTGGGGTAGGGTGGAGATAGGGGTGTGTGGCTGAAGTGAAGTGGAGGTAGGGGTCGATGGGTGGGTGGGTAGCTGGGGTAGGGGTACAGGCAGGTGTGGGTAGGGTAGCCTGGGGAAGGAGAGGTGGAGGGGTACTACTAGGTCGGTGTGGCATGTGTGGGTTGGTGGCTGGGGTGGAGGGAGGTACAGTAGTGGTGAATGGTCAGGGTTGGAGTAGGGGCTGGAGGAGTGAGTGAAGAAGGAGGTTGGAGGTGTCGGTGAGGTAGGGGTAGGGGTGCAAGCAGAAGGGTTGTGTGAGGTTGGGTAGGGGTGTGTGAGGTTGGGTAGGGGTGTGTGAGGTTGGGTAGGGGTGTATGAGGTAGGGTAGGGGTGTATGAGGTAGGGTAGGGGTGTGGGGTAGGGAAGGGGTGTGTGGGGTAGGGAAGGGGTGTGTGGGGTAGGGTAGGGATATGTGGGAGAAAGTAGGGACGTGTGGGAGACAGTAGGGATGTATTGGAGACAGTAGGGATGTATTGGAGACAGTAGGGGTGTATGGGGGTAGGGTAGGGGTGTTTTGGGTAGGGTAGGGGTATGTGGGGAAGGGTAGGGGTATGTGGGGAAGGGTAGGGGTATGTGGGGTAGGGTAGGGGTGTGTGGAGTAGGGTAGGGGTGTGTGGAGTAGGGTAGGGGTGAGGTAAGTTAGGTGCGTGCGGGGTAAGGTAGGGGTGTGCGGGGTAAGGTAGGAGTGTGGGATAGGATAAGGGTGTATGGGGTAGGATAAGGGTGTATGGGATAGGATAAGGGTGTATGGGATAGGATAGGGGTGTGAGGTACGTTAGGGGTGGGTGGGTGCATTAAAGTTAGTGATGGGTGGGTGGGTGGGTGATATGGGTGTATGGGTTGATGAGTGGGTGGTGTGGGGGTAGGGGTAGACAGCTACATGTGAATCAGTATGTGCATATGTATGTCAGTAGGTACAGGTATATGTGAGTATGTCATAGTGAGTATGTGCACAGGTGTCGGTTGGAAGCAATGTAAAGGTGTTGGTTGTAGGTATATGAAATTATCACTTGGAAGGAATCTGAAGATGTCAGTGGTAGGCATGTGAATGTGTGGGTCGGTGCAGTAGTGTCAGTGGGTGTCAGAGGGTGCGTGAATAGGTAATGGTGTCCATGGGTGAGGGTGTAGGTGTATATATGCATGGGTATGGGAAGAGATGGGTAGGTATATGAAGCTATGAATGGGGTGGGATAGGTGAGTCTGGCTGAGGTTTGTAGGTAGGTCTATGCGAGGCAGGTAGGTGGGTCTGTCTGATGTGGGTAGGTGGGTCTGTCTGGAGTGGGTAGATGGGTCAGACTGAGGTGGGAAGCTAGGTCTGTGTGAGGTGGGTAGGTGATGTGGGTGATTAGGAGGGCCTGGGTGGGGTAAGTGGGTCTGAGTGGAGGGGGTGAGTAGATGCGTGTAGTTGTGGATTAAGAATAGGTGGGGCATTGTGTAGGTGAGTCGTTAAGTGTGAATCAGGGTTTGTCTGTGAATGTTGGTGGGTAGGTGTGTCACTGGTTAATCATAGGTGGTGTAAGTGGGTGTATGAATGTAGGGGTTTCGGGAAAGGAACTGTGAGTGTATGGATGACTCGGTGTAGATGAGAGAAATGTGGGTGGGGGTACGTGGGTGTGGTGTTGTGTATGGGTCAGTATGTGAATGTAGGGGGTCAGAGTGTGGATGTGGATGTGGATGGCTAGGTGCGTAAGTGATTAGAAATGGGTGTGGATGGTATTGGTGGGCAGGTGGGTTGGCAGGTAGGTGTGGCAGTGGGGTAGGATGGTCTGGGAATGGGCTGGGTGGGTTAATGTTGGGGGTTGAGTATGTAGGTGAATATTTCTGGTGGGTTGGATAGGTGAATGTTTTGTGGTGAAGTAGGTGGATGAAAGTTTGGTGGTAGGGTAGGTGGGTGAATGTTAGGGGGCGAGGTACGTGCATGAATGTTTGGGGATGGAGTAAATGGGGGAATATTTAGGGGTGGCGTAAGTGGGCGCATGTTTGGAGGTTGAGTATGTCGGTGAATATTCGAGGGTCGGGTAGATGGGTGAATGTTTAGAATTGCAGGTAGATGGGTGAATATTTGGGGCTGGGGTAGGTGAGTAAAGGTCTCAGGGTGGGGTAGGTGGGTGAATGTTTTGAGGTTAAATAAGTAGGTCAATGTTTCGGGTTGGGGGTGACGGGTGAATGTTTGAGGGTTTGATATGTGGGTGAATGTTTGAGGGATTGATATGTGGATCAATGTTTGGGGGTGGGGTAGGTGGATGAATCTTTGTATGTAGGTGGATCGGTATGAGTTAGTAGATATGTCGATGCTTGGGTCCATAAACAGGTGTGTATGGGTGGATATGGGTGGATAAATCAAACTGTGTAAGATAGTGGATATGTGGATAAGTCAGTGCAGTGGTTGTTGGATGGTATTTTCGATAGGCATATGTCAGTAGCTGCACAGGTGTTGGTTGACAGGAATGTAAAGGTGTCGGTTGGAGGGAATGTGAATGTGTCGGTTGGGGTGAATGTTTAAGATGGTCGGTCTGTGGGGAATATGAAAGTGTCGGTTGGGGGAAAGTGATAATGTCTGTTGGGTTAATATGTAGGTGTCGGTTGAGGTTATATGAAATTATCACTTGGAAGAAATGTGAAGGTGTCACTGGCAGGTATGTGAATGTATGGTTCGGTGCATGAACGTCTCAGTGGGTGTGTGAATATGTAGGTGTGAGTGTCATTGGGTGGGTGAACAGGTAAAGGCATGGATGAGAGGGGGTGTAGGTGTAAGTGGGTGTATGTATGGATGAGTATGTAGATAGATGGTTTGGTATATGAAGCTGTAGGTGGGGTGGATAGGTGGGTCTGTCCGAGGTGGGTAGGTGGGTTCATGTGAGGTGGTACAGTAGGTGGTGTGGGTCTGTGTGGTGGTAGGCAGTGTGGATCTGTGAGATGGGTTGGTGTAGTTCTGTGTCTGGTGGGTGGATAGGTGGGTGTGGTTGTCTATTGTATATGGGTGGAGTGGTTGGGTAGGTAACTGACTTTTTCAGTGTGGGTGTGGGTGTGCATGCTGTTATATGGGTGGGTTAGTGGTTACCCATGGCGGGGGAGGTCAGTGGCTGTGTGAATGCAGGGGTGTGCGTAAAAGATGTGTGATATATGGGTGAAGCGGTATATGTGGGAGAAGTGTGGGTGTGGGTTGGTGTATTGGTTAGTATGTGGATGTGGGTGTGTGGGTACAGGAAGTGTGGGTGGGGGAAATGTGGGTTGGTGTTTGGGTATGTCAATGTCGTTGTGTGGATGTTGATGTGGGTGTTATGGATGGCTAGGTGGGTCATTGGTTAGAAACGGATGTCGATGGTATAGATGGGTACGTAAATGTGGCGGAGGGGTAGGATGGTGTGGAGATGGGATGGGTGGGTGAATGTTTCTCGCTGGGGTAGGTGAATGAATGTTTGGGGGTGGGGTAGATAGGTGAATGTTTTGGGGTTGGGTATGTAGGTGAATGTTTAGGGCCGGGGAAGGTGGACGAATGTTTGGAGGTGGAGTAGATAGGCGAATATTTGGGGGTTGGGTATGTAGGTAATTGTTTGGGGGTGGAGTAGATGGGTGAATGTTTGGAGATTCTGTAAGTTGGCGAATTTGGAGGATGGGGTAGATGGGTGAAAATTTCGGGACTGGGTAGATTGGTGAATATTTGATGGTGGGATAGGTGGGCGAATGTTTGGGGGTTGGATATGTGGGTGAATATTTCGGGGCTGGGTAGGTGGATGATCTCTGGATGTAGGTGGATGGGTATGGATTACCATATATGTGGATGCATGGGTCCATGAGTGGGTGTGGATGGGTGGATCAAGAAAACGATGTAGGTTTTTGGATATATGGTTCAGTCGGTGCAGTGGTTGTTGGATTGTAATGTCAATAGGTAAATGTCAGCATGTACATAGGTCTTGCTTGACAGGAATGTGAAGATGTCGGTTGGGGGAACGTGAAGGTGTCAGTAGGGGGAAATGTGAAGATGTTAGATGGGGGGAATGTGAAGATGTTAGATGGGGGGAATGTGAAGATGTTAGATGGGGGGAATGTGAAGATGTCGGTTGGAGGAAATGTGACCGTGTCAGGTGGGGGAAAAGTTAAGGTGTCGGTTGCGAGCAACGTGAAGGTGTCGGTTGGGAAGGAATGTTAAGGTGTCAGTGGTAGGTATGTGAATGTGTGGGTCAGTGCATGAATGTGTCAGTGGGTCGGTGAATGTGTAGGTGTGGGTGCCAGTGGGTGAATGAATGGCCAAACATATGGATGAGTGGGAGTGTAAGTGTTCGTGGGTGGGTGTATGGATGGGTATGTGGACAGATTGGTTGGTATATGATGCTGTAGGTAGGGTGGGTCGGTGGATGTCTGCAATAGGCAGGTAAGTCTGTGAGATGGGTAGGTGGGTAAGTGGATCTGTCTGAGGTGGGTAGCTGGGTCTGTCTGGGATGGATTGGTGGGTCTGTGGGGTGGGTAGGTGGGTCTAATATGGGTAGGTTTTTCTGAGGTATGTAGCTGGGCCTGTGAGGTGGGTAGGTGGTGTGGGACTGTGAGACGGGTAGGTGGCCAGGTTGGTCTGGGTGAGGTGAGTGGGTAGGTGATTGCGGTTGAGAAATGAGTATGTGTGAGGTGGGTTGGTAAGTAAGAAAGTTGTTAAATGTGGATGTTGGTGTAGGTGTGGATGCTGGGGCGCAGGTGGGTAAATAATTAGCCATGGGTGGGGTTAGTGGGCGCGTGAATGTGGGTATGCTGGTAAAGGAGCAGTGGGTGGATGGGTGACTGGGTATGGATGGGGGAAATGTGCGTGTGAGTTGGTGTATGGGAGAGTGTTTGGATGATGGTGTGTAGGTAGAGGAATTGTGGGTGGCATGAAGTGTGGGTTAGGTGTCATGTATGGGTCAGTATGTGGATGTTTGGGTCAGAATGTGGGTGTGTATGTTGGTGGCTAGGTGGGTCAGTGGATAGCTGTGGGTGTAAATGGTATGGGTGGCTAGGTAGGTGTGGCGGTGTTGTAGGATGGTGCGGGTGGGTCAATGTTTCGGACTGGGATAGATGGTTGAATATTTAGGGGAGGTAGGTGAATATTTGGAGGTGGGGTAGTTGGATGAATGTTTTGGGGAGAGGTAGATAGGTGAATATTTGAGGGAGGGGTAGGTAGGTGAATTATTTGGGGGTTAGGTAGGTAGGTGAATATTTGGGGGTTAGGTAGGTAGGTGAATATTTGGGGGTTAGGTAGGTAGGTGAATATTTGGGGGTGAGGTAGGTGGGAGAATGTTTGGAGGGTAGGTTAGGTAGGTGAATGTTTGGGGGTAGGGTAGGTGGGTGAATGTTTGGGGGTAGGGTAGGTGGGTGAATGTTTGGGGTGGGGTAGATGGGTGAATGTTTCGAGGGTAGGTTAGGTGAGTGAATGTTTGGGGGTTTGGTATGAACATGATTGTTTGGGGGTGGGGTAGGTGGGTAAATCTTTGGATGTAGGTGGATGAGTACGGATTAGCATATTTGTGGATGTGTGGGTTTATAAATTATAAATGGGTGAGGATGAGTGGATGTGTGCATAAACAAAACGCAGTAGGTTAGTGGATAAGTGAATGAGTCGGTGCAATGAATGCTGGATAGTAATGTCAGTGAGTATGTGCACAGGTGTTGGTTGACAGGTATGTGAAGGTGTCAGTTGGGGGGAATGTGAAGATGTCGGTTGAAGGGAATGTGAAGGTGTCAGTAGGGGGGAATGTGAAGATGTCGATTGAAGGGAATGTGAAGGTGCCGGATGGAGGAAATGTGAAGGTGCCGGATGGAGGAAATGTGAAGGTGCCGAATGGAGGGAATGTTAAGTCGGTTGGGGGAATGTGAAGTTGTCGGTTGGGGAAATGTGATGATGTAGGTGGGGGGAATCTGAAGTTGTCGGTCGGGGGAATGTGATGATGTAGGTGGGGGGAATCTGAAGTTGTCGGTCGGGGGAATGTGATGATGTAGGTGGGGGGAATGTGAAGGTGTTGGTGGGAGGAATGTGAAGGTGTCGCTTGGAGGGAATGTGAAGTCGTCGGTTGGGGGGAATGTGAAGGTTTCAGTGGGAGGAATGTGAAGATTTCGGTGGGGGGAATGTGAAGATTTCGGTGGGGGGAATGTGAAGGTTTCGGTGGGGGGAATGTGAAGATTTCGGTGGGGGGAATGTGAAGGTTTCGGTGGGGGGAATGTGAAGGTTTCGGTGGGGGGAATGTGAAGGTTTCGGTGGGGGGAATGTGAAGGTTTCGGTGGGGGGAATGTGAAGGTTTCGGTGGGGGGAATGTGAAGGTTTCGGTGGGGGGAATGTGAAGGTTTCGGTGGGGGGGAATGTGAAGGTTTCGGTGGGGGGGAATGTGAAGGTTTCGGTGGGGGGAATGTGAAGGTTTCGGTGGGAGGAATGTGGTGTGGGTAGGTATTGGCGGTGTAGGTGAGTGATTGTGGTGTGGGTTGGTACTGGTGGGAAGGTGTGTGCATGTCATGTGAATAGGGGAAAAAGAGGTGTGTGGTAATCATAGGGGCATTTTTCTTCTTAGTGTATTAGAAAAAGTATATGGTAGGATACTTACTGACAGAGTTAGGGAAATAAGTTGTTGAAGACCATGGATGTTTTAGGAAGGGAAAAGTTTGTGTAGATAAGATATTCATTCTTAGGTATTTAGTGGAAATGTTTCTAGAGAAGGGAAAGAAGTTATCTACAGCTTTCATAGATTTGGACAAAGCATATGACAGGGTGGATAGACGAGGAATGTGGTATTTATTAAGAATATATGGTGTAACTGGAAAATTGTTAAATACCATGAAGAGTATGTATGAGGGTACTAAGGATGCAGTGCGTATGGTTAGTGCACTGAGTGAATTTTTCTACCAGAATGTATGACTAAAACAGGGATGTGACATGTCTCCATGGCTGTTCTATCCGTATATGGATGGGATGTGGTTGTTGGTGCGATCCTAATGAGAGAGGCCAGCGTTTGGAAATCTCGTGTTTTGTATGCAGATGATACTGTATTGTTAAGTGGAGACGAAGGGGAACTGCAAGGCTTGGTGAATGGTATTGGGAGTGTGTAAAAAACGGAATCTAAAGGTGAATGCAGTGAAGAGTAAAGATATGGTCTTCGAGAGAGAGGAAGTCACTTAATGTACAGCGAGGATGGATGATGAGGAAATGGAAAATGTGAGTACATTAAAGTACTTGGGTAGTGTAATGAGTAAGGATGGAAGCTTGGACAGTGAGTGCTTGAAAGGGTACAACAAGAAAATAAGGTTGATGGTTCTTTGAAAGCAGTGATAAGAAATAGGGAAGTGAGCATGGAAGTAAAAAATTCGCTGCATGATAGCATTGTGCTACCAACTCTAACATTTAGAAATGAAGCTTGGACCATGTTGGAAGGATACAAGTCAAGAATGAAAACAGTGGAAATGAGTTATTTGATTGGAGCATGTAGAGTTACATGGAGAGACAAACTGACAAATGAAGAACTAAGGGAGCGTTGTGGTATGGATGTGGATGTGAAAGAAAGCGTTAGCGGAATTGCACTGAGGTGGTTTGGCCATGTGGAGAGGAAATAGAGTGAGAGGCTAACGAGGAGAGTGTATGTGAGTAAGGTGGAGGGTGGAGAGGGAGAGGGAGTCCGAGGATGAGATAAGGGATGGAGTGAAGAGGTATATGAGAGAGGAGTGAGCTGGGAACAGGGTAATAAAATGATGGGGGACAGGGCTACTTGGAGGCGATTTGTTTGTGGCCACCCTTTATGGGATTAAGGAATCTGGCATTAGACAGACGGGTGCGTGAATATGTGGGTGTGGTGGAGTGGGAGGGTGGATGTGTGAATGTGGGTGGTTACATGGGTGGGTTGGTGGATTAGTGGTTGGATAGGTTGGTGTGTGGGTTGGTGGCTGAGCATGTGGGTGAGTAGGTCAGTGTGTGTGTGGGTATATTGTTTAACAGGTAGGTGTGGGTAGCTGGTTGTGGGTGGGTGGGTGGATGGATGTGTGGTTAGCCATGGATGGGATGGGTGTGTGTGTGTGTGTGTGTGCGTGTGTGTGTGTGTAAGGAATATGGATGTATAAAAATGATGGTATTGGTGTATGTGTATAGGAGTTTGGGTGTCGTGGGGACAGTGTGTGGCCATCCGTGGATGTGTGTATGTGTGGGTGGGCATTTGAGGGAGTAGTTAAGTATGGGTGTGAGTATGGGTGTGGATGTTGGTTGGTAGGTAGGCGAGTGGTCACCTGTGGGTGGAATGAGTGTGTGATTGTTGAGGTGAGGATTCATGGGTGTGTGGGGTACTTTGGTGTGGGGTAGTTAGGTGTGGGTGTGAAGTGTGGGTGTCGATGTGAAGTGTGAGTGAAGAAGTGGGTGGGTAGGAGGGTGTATGGGTGAGGGTATCGTCTTTGGGTACGAAGGTGTGTGGGTGTCGGTGGGTGGGTGGGTGTATGTGTGTGGGTAGATGGGGTAAGGTGGAGGTCGGTGGAGATGGGTAGAGCAGAGATTGGGGTATGAGTTGTAGAGATAGGGATTGAAGGGGTTGGGGTAAGGATTGTAGAGACAGGAGTTGGAGGGGTTTGTGGGGTAGGGGTAGGGGTTGGAGAGATGGGTGGGGTAGGGGTAGATGTTGAAGGGCTAGGTGGGATATGAGTGGATTAGGTATGCATTGGTGTGGTAGGGGTAGGGGTTGGAGGGGTGGGTGGGGTAGGAGCAGGAGAGGTGGTGAAGTATAAGTAGGTAGGTGGGTGGAGTAGGGGTAGACTCAGAAGGGGTGATTAGGGTAGGACGAAGGGTGAGAAGGATGGGTGAGTGAGGCACGAGTTGGTGGGTAGGCTGGTGGCTGGGGTAGGGTGGAGATAGAGATGGGTGGCTGGGGTTGGGTGGAGATAGGGGTGGGTGGCTGGGGTGGGGTGGAGTTAGGGGTGGGTGGCTGAGGTGGGGTGGAGGTGGGGTGGAGGTAGGGGTGAATGGATTGGTGGCTGGGGTGGAGGTACAGGCAGGGGTGGGTAGGGTAGGGCTTGGGGCAGGAGAGGTGGTGGGATCGAGCAGGTGGGTGTGGCAGGTGTGGGTTGGTGGCTGAGGTGAAGGGAGGTAGGGGTGTGTGGGCAGGGTTGGAGTAGAGGCAGGAGGACTTAGTGGAGTAGGAGGTTGGAGGTGTGGGTGAGATAGAGGTGGAGGTGTGGGTGAGATAGGGGTAGAGGTGCAGGTAGAAGGGGTGTGTGGAGTAGGGTAGGGTAGAGGTGTGTGGGATAGAGTAGGGATGTGTGGGGTAGGGTAGGGGTATGTGGGGTAGGGTAGGGGTATGTGGGGTAGGGTAGGGGTATGTGGGGTAGGGTAGGGGTATGTGGGGTAGGGTAGGGGTATGTGGGGTAGGGTAGGGGTATGTGGGGTAGGGTAGGGGTATGTGGGGTAGGGTAGGGGTATGTGGGGTAGGGTAAGGGTGTCGAGTAGGGTAGTGGTGTGTCGAGTAGAGTAGGAGTGTGTGAGGTAAGGCACGAGTATGCAGGGTAAGGTAGGGGTGTATGGGGTAAGGTAGGGGTGTATGGGGTAAGGTAGGGGTGTATGGGGTAGGATAGGGGTGTGTGGGGTAGGATAGGGGTGTGTGAGGTAGGTTAGGGGTGGGTGGGTGCATTAGTTAGTGATGGGTGGGTGGATGGTGTGGGTGTAGAGGTTGATGAGTGGGTGGTTTGGGGGTAGGGGTGGGCAGCTATATGTGAATCAGTATGTGGATGGGTATGTCAGTGGGTATAGGTATACATGAGTATGCCAACAGGTATATGTGCGTCAGTATGTGGATAGGTATGTCTCGGTATGTGCACAGGTGTCGGTTGGAAGCAATGCGAAGGTGTTGGTTGTGGGTATATGAAATTACCACTTGGGAGGAATGTTGTCGATTGGAAGCAATGTGAAGGTGTTGGTTGTGGGTATGAAATTACCACTTGTGAGGAATGTTAAAGTATCAATTGTAGGTATGTGAATGTGTGGGTCGGTGCAGTAGTGTGTCAATGGGTAGACAAATAGGTAGATGTAGGTGTCAGAGGATGTGTGAATAGGTAAAGGTGTGCATGGGTAGGGGTGTGGGTGGGTGTATGTATGGATGAGTATTTAAAAAGAAATGATAGATGTATGAAGCTGTACGCAGGGTGGGGTAGGTGTGTCTCTGAGGTGTGTAGGTAGGTCTATGTAAGGTGGGTAGGTGGGTTTGTCTGAGGTGGGTTGGTGGGTCTGTTTGAGGGGGGGTTGGTGGGTTTGTTTGAGGTGGGTTGGTGGGTCTGTTTGAGGTGGGTAGGTTGGTCTGTCTGGGGTGGGAAGGTAGGTGTATGTGACGCGGGTAGGTGGTGTGGGTCTGTGAGGTGGGTGGGTGAGATGCATGGGGTAGGTGGGTGTGGGTGGGGTAGGTGGGTGTAGGTGGGGTAGGTGGGTGTGGGTGGGGTAGGTGAGTCTGAGTAGGGTAGGTGGGTAAGTGGGTGCGGTCGTGGAGAGAGTATGAGTGGGTAGATAAGTCGTTAAGTGTGGATGTTGATGTGGGTGTGGATGTTGGTGGGTAGGTACAGTAGGTAAATGATTAGCAATGGGTGGGATTAGTGGGTGTGGATAGGGAACTGGGTAAATTTTTCTATCTGAATTTTGGATTGAAACAAGGATGTGTCATGGCTCCATGGTTGTTCAGTCTGTAAACAGATGGGGTTATACAAGGGATACAAGGGAGGGCAGTGGATGTTGCAGCGGCCCTAGTGAGATAAGGCAGTTTGGACACTACCTGTACTGACGCTTGCAGATGATACTGTGTTGTTAAGTGAAGACGAAGGGGAGCTGCAAGGCTTGGTGGATGAGTTTGGGAGTGTGTGTAAGAAACGAAATCTAAAAATGAATGTAGGGAAGAGCAAAGTGACATGTAGAGGTGTGCGGTACATAGGAGGGCTACTGGGCCTTGAAAGCTGACTGTGAAGCCTATGCCCAGAGTCGGACACACACACACAAATGATGGTCTTCGAGAGAAGTGAAGTCAATTAATGTACAGTGAGGTTGGATGAGGAGGAAATGGAAAATGTGAATTCGTTTAAGTACTTTGGTATTGTGATGAGTAAGGAAGTTTAGAGGGTGAAGTGCTTGAAAGGGTACAGCAGGGAAGAAAGGTTGCTGGTTCCTTCAAAGCACTGATAAGAAACAGAGAAGTGAGCATGGAAGTAAAAAAGCTACTACATGACAGTATTGTCATACCAACTCTAACGTATAGAAGTGAAGTTTGGACCTTGTTGGAGAGACAGAAATCAAGAGTGAGAGCAGTGGAAATGAGTTATTTGAGAAGAGCATGTGGTGTCACATGGAGAGAGAGACTGACAAATGAGGAAGTCAATCAGCATTGTGGTGTGGATGTGGATGTGATAAGAAGCGTTAGGAGAAACACATTAAGGTGCTTCGGTCATATGGAGAGGATGGAGAGTGAGAGACTGACGAGGAGAGTGTATGTGAGTAAGGCGGGAGGGGAGAGGGAGGGGGAGGTCAAGGATGAGATGAAGGGATGAAGAGGTGTATGAGAGAGAGGGGTGTGAGCTGGGAAGCAAGGCAATGAATGGCGGGGGACAGGGTGAAATGTAGGCGATTTGTTTGTGGCCACCCCTTATGGGATTGAGGCGTCTGGCAATAGACAGATAGATGAGGATTACTGGGTGGATGAATATAGTAAGACTGGGTGGATGAGTGACTGGGTATGGATGAGGAAAATGTGTTTGTGAGTTGGTGTATGGGTGAGTATATGGATGTGGGGGTGTAAGCAGAGGAATTGTTGGGGGGGGGGGGAATTGTGGGTGTGGTGTTGTCTATGGGTCAATATGAGGATGTAGGGGTCAGAGTGTGGATGTGGATGTTGGTGGCTCGGTGGGTCTGTCGTTAGCTCTGTGTAAATGGTATGGGTGAGTAGGTAGGTGTGGTGGTGAGGTAGAATGGTGTGGGTGGGTCAATGTTTCGGACCTGGATAGGTGGATGAATATTTAGGGATGGGGTAAGTAGGTGAATATTTGGGGGTGGGGTACGTACCTAAATATTTGGGGGTAGGGTAGGTGGGTGAATGTTTGGGAGTAAGGTAGGTGGGTGAATGTTTGGGGGTAGGGTAGGTGGTGAATGTTTGGGGGTTGGGTAGGTGGTGAATGTTTGGGGGTTGGGTAGGTGGTGAATGTTTGGGGGTTGGGTAGGTGGTGAATGTTTGGGGGTTGGGTGTGAACGTGGATCTTTGGGGGTGGGGTAGGTGTGTGAATCTTTGGTTGTAGGTGGATAGGTATGGCTTAGTAAATATCTGGATGCATGGGTCCATGAATGGGCGTGGATGGATGGATCTGGGTGGATAAATAAAACGATGTAGGTTAATGGATATGTCGATGGGTCGGTGCAGTGGTTATTGGATGGTAATTTCGATAGGTGTATGTCAGTGAGTATGTGCATAGGTGTTGGTTGGAAGGAATGTAAAGGTGTTGGTTGTCAGGAGTTTGAAGGTGTTGATTGAAAGGAATGTGAAGGTGTCAGTCGGAGTAAATGTGAAGGTGTCAGTTGGAGTAAATGTGAAGGTCTCGGTTGGGGGGAATGTGAAGGTCTCGGTTGGGGGGAATGTGAAGCTCTTGGTGGAGGAGAATGTGAAGCTCTTGGTGGAGGGGAATGTGAAGCTCTTGGTGGAGGGGAATGTGAATGTGTCAGGTTGGTGGAATGAGAAGTTGTCGCTTGAGAGCAATGTGATAGTGTTGGTTGGGGTTTATGAAATTGTCACTTGAGAGGAATGTTAAGGTGTCAGTGGTAGGTATGCTAATGTGTGGGTCGGTGCATGAATGTGTCAGTGAATCAGTGAATGTGTAGGTGTGGGTGTCAGCGGGTGAATGAATGGCCAAATGTGTGGATGGGTGGAGTAGGTGTAGGTGAGGGTGTAGGTGGGGGTGTAGGTGTAGGTGGGGGTGTAGGTGTAGGTGGGGGTGTAGGTATGGGTGGGAGTGTGTATGGATGGGTGTGTGGACAGATGGGTTGGTATATGAAGCTGTAACGTAGGTGAATGTCTGAAATGGGTAGGTAAGTCTGTGAGATGGGTAGGTGGGTAAGTGGGTCAGTCTGAGGTGGGTAGGTGGATCTGCCTGGGATGGATAGGTGGGTCTGCCTGGGATGGATAGGTGGGTCTGCCTGGGATGGATAGGTGGGTCTGCCTGGGATGGATAGGTGGGTCTGCCTGGGATGGATAGGTGGGTCTGCCTGGGATGGATAGGTGGGTCTGTCTGAGATGCATAGGTGGGTCAGAGATGGGTAGGTAGGTAGGTGGGTCTTTGAGGTGGGTAGGTGGGTCTGTGAAGTGGGTAGAAGGGTCTGTGAGGTGGGTACGTGGTGTGGGTCTGTGAAGTGGGTAGGTGTTGTGCGTCTGTGAAGTTTGTAGGTGGTGTGGGTCTGTGAAGTGGGTAGGTGTTGTGCGTGGGTGGGCAGGCTGGTCTGGTGGGGTGGGTGGTTATGTGCTTGCAGTTGTGAAATGAGTATGGGTAGGGTGAGTGGGTAGGTGGTTGCGGTTGTGGAGTGAGTATGGGTAGGGTGAGTGAGTAGGTGGTTGCGGCTGTGGTGTGAGTATGGGTGGGGTGGGGTGGTAGGTAAGTCGATAAATATGGATATTGGTGTGGGTGTGGATGTTGGTGCGTAGGTGGGTAAATGATTAGCCATGGGTGGGGTTATAGGGTGTGTGAATGTAGGGGTGTTGGTAAAGGAAGAGTGGGTGGATGGGCGACTGGGTATGGGTGGGGGAAATGTGCGTGTGAGTTCATGTATGGCTGAGTATATGGATAAAGGTGTGTAGGTAGAGGAACTTTGGATGGGGAAAGTGTGGGTGTGGTGTCGTGTATGAGTCAGTATGTGGATGTAGGGGTCCGAGTGTGGGGGTGGATGTTGGTGGCTACGTCTGTCAGTGGTTAGCTGTGGGTGTGGATGGTATGGGTGAGTAGGTAGGTGTGGCGGTGGGGTAGGATGGTGTGGGTGGGTCAATGTCTCGGACTGGGATAAGTGGTTGATTACTTAGGGGAGGGGTAGGTAGCTGAATATTTAGGAGTGAGGTAGGTAGATGAGTATCTCGGGGTGAAGTAGGTGGGTGAATGTTTGGGGGTGGAGTAGGTGGGTGAATGTTTGGGGGTGGAGTAGGTGGGTGATTGATTGTGGGTTTGGTATGAACGTGAATGTTTGGGGGTGGGGAAGTCTTTGGATGTAGGTGGATGAGTATGGATTAGCGTATATGTGGGTCCATAAATGGGTGTGGATCGGTGGATGGGTGGATGTGTATGGATAAATAAAACAGTGTAGGTCAGTGGATAAGTGGATTAGTTGGTGCAATTGTTGTTGGATAGTAATGTCAGTAGGTATATGGCAGCATATAAATAGGTCTTGGTTGACAGGAATATGAAGGTCTCGGTTAAGGGGGAATATGAAGGTGTCAGTAGGAGGCAATGTGAAGGTGTCAGGTGGGGGGAATGTGAAGGTGTCGGTTGGGAGCAATGTGAAGGAGGAATGTTAAGGTGTCAGTGGCAGGTATGTGATTGTGTGGGTCAGTGCATGAATGTGTCAGTGGGTCGGTGAATGTGTAGGTATGGGTGTCAGTGGGTGAATGAATGGCCAGACATGTGCATGAGTGGGAGTGTAGATGGGGGTTTGTATGGATGGGTATCTGGACAGATGGGTAGGTATATGAAGCTGCAGGTAGGGTGGGTAGGTGGATGTCTGAAATGGGTAGGTAAGTTTGTGAGATGGGTAGGTAAGTGGGTCTGTCTGAGGTAGGTAGGTGGATCTGTCTGAGGTAGGTAGGTGGATCTGTCTGAGGTAGGTAGGTGGATCTGTCTGGGATCGATAGGTGGGAAGGTGCGTCTGAGACGGATAGGTGGGTCTGTGAGGTAGGTAGGTTTGTCTGACGTAGGCAGGTGGGGAGAAGGGTCTAAGGTGGGTAGGTGGGTCTGAGGTGAGTAGGTGGGTCTAAGGTGAGTAGGTGGGTCTGAGGTAGGTAGGTGCTGTGGGTCTGTGAGACGGGTGGGTGGGTAGGTTGGTCTGGCTGGGGTGGGTTAGGGGGTGGGTTAGTGGGTGGGTAGGTGGTTGTGATTGTGGAGTGAGTATGGGTGAGGTGGTAGGTAAATAAGTTGTTAAATGTGGATATTGGTGTGAGTGTATTTGTTCGCGGGTAGGTGGGTAACTCATTAGCCATGGGTGGGGTTAGTAGGTGTGTGAATATAGGGGTGTTGGTAAAGGAAGGGTGGGTGGATGGGTGACTGGGTATGGGTAGGGGAAATGTGCGTGTGAGTTGGTGTATGGGTGAGTGTTTGGATGTTGGTGTGTAGGTAAAGGAACTTTGGATGGGGTACGTGTGAGTCTGGTGTCGTGTATGGGTCAGTATGTGGATGTAAGGGTCCGAGTGTGGGTGTGGATGTTGGTGGCTAGGTGGGGTCAGTGGTTAGCTGTGGGTGTAAATGGTATGGGTGCGTAGGTGGGTGTGGCAGTGAGGTAGGATGGTCTAGGTGGGTCAATATTTTGGACCTGGATAGGTGGATGGATATTTACAAGTGCGGTAGGTAGGTGAATATTTGGGGGTAGGGTAAGTGGGTGAATGCTTGGGGGTGGGGTAAATGGGTGAATGTTTGGTGGTGAGGGAAGTGGGTGAATGTTTGGGAGTGGGGTAGGTGGGTGAATGTTTGGGGGTATGGTAGATGGGTGAATGTTTGGGGGTAGGGTAGATGGGTGAATGTTTGGGGGTAGGGTAGATGGGTGAATGTTTGGGGGTGGGGTAGGTGGATGAATGTTTGGAGGTGAGGGAAGTGGATGAATGTTTGGGGGTGAGGGAAATGGGTGAATCTTTGCGGGTGGGGTAGGTGGGTGAATGTTTGGGGGTGGGGTAGGTGGGTGAATGTTTGGGGGTGGGGTAGGTGGGTGAATGTTTGGGGGTGGGGTAGGTGGGTGAATGTTTGGGGGTGGGGTAGGTGGGTGAATGTTTGGGGGTAGGGTACATGGGTGATGTTTGTGGATTTGGTATGAACGTGAATGTTTGGGGGTGGGGTATGTGAGCGAATGTTTGGGGGTTTGGTATGAGCGTCAATGTTTGGGGGTGGGGTAGGTGGGAAAGTCATTGGATGTAGGTGGATGAGTATGGATTAGCGTGTATGTGGATGTGTGGGTCCATAAATGGGTGTGGATCGGTGGATGTGTGTGGATAAATAAAACAGTGTAGGTCTGTGGATAAGTGGAGGAGTCGGTGCAATGGTTGTTGGATAGTAATGTTAGCAGGTATATGTCAGCATGTATATAGGTCTTGGTTGACAGGAATGTGAAGGTGTCTGTTAAGGGGGAATGTGAAGGTGTCTGTTAAGGGGGAATGTGAAGGTGTCTGTTAAGGGGGAATGTGAAGGTGTCAGCAGGGGAGAATGTGAAAGTCGGCTGGAGGAAATGTGAAGGTGTCAGATGGGGGAAATGTGAAGGTGTCGGTTGGGAGCAATGTGAAGGAGTCCGTTGGGGAGGAATTTTAAGGTGTCAGTGGTGGGCATGTGAATGTGTGGGTCAGTGCATGAATGAGTCAGTAGGTCGGTGAATGTGTAGGTGTGGGTGTCAGTGGGTGAACGAATGCCCAAATGTGTAGATGGGTGAGGGTGAGGGTGTAGGTGTTGGTGGGAGTGTATATGGATGGGTATGTGGACAGATGGGTAGGTATATGAAGCTGAGGGTTGGGTGGGTAGGTGGATGTCTGAAATGGGTTGTTAAGTCTGTGAGATGGGTAGGTTGGTAAGTGGGTCTCTCACGTGGGTAAGTAGGTCTGTCTGAGGTAAGTGGGTCTGTGGTGGGTAGGTAGGACTGTCTGGGAGGGATAGGTGGGTAGGTGGGTCTATGAGGTGGGTAGGTGGGTCTGTGAGGTGGGTAGGTGGGTCTGTGAGGTGGGTAGATGGATCTGAGGTGGGTAGATGGATCTGAGGTGGGTGGGTGGATCTGAGGTGGGTGGGTGGATCTGAGGTGGGTGGGTGGATCTGAGGTGGGTGGGTGGATCTGAGGTGGGTGGGTGGATCTGAGGTGGGTAGGTGGGCCTGTGAGGTGGGTAAGTGGGCCTGTGAGGTGGGTAAGTGGGCCTGTAAGGTGGGTAAGTGGGCCTGTGAGGTGGGTGGTGTGGGCCTGTGAGGTGGGTGGTGTGGGCCTGTGAGGTGGGTGGTGTGGGCCTGTGAGGCGGGTGGTGTGGGTCTGTGAGACCAGTGGGTAGGCTGGTTAGTCTGGGTGGGGTGGGGGGATAGGTGGTTGCAGTTGTGGAGTGAGTATGGGTGGGGTGGGTTGGTAGGTAGGTCGTTAAATTTGGATGGTGGTGCGTAGGTAGGAAAAAGATTAGCCATGGGTGGGATTAGCGGGTGTATGAATGTAGGGGTGTTGGTAAAGGAGGAGCGGGTTGATAGGTGACTGGGTATGGGTGGGGGAAATGTGGGTGTGAGTTGGTGTATGGGTGAGTATGTGGATGTGGGTGTGGGTGTGTGGACAGAGCAACTGTGGGGGGGGGGGAAGTGTGGGTGTGGTGTCGTGTATGGGTCAATATGTGAATATAGGGGTCAGAGTGTTGGTGTGGATATGGATAGCTAGGGCCGTCAGGGGTTAGAAGTGGGTGTGGCTGGTATGGGTGGTCAGATAGGTGTGGCAGTGGGGTAGGATGATGTGGGAATGGGCTGGGTGGGTGAATGTTTGGGGGTTCAGTATGTAGGTGAATATTTGATGGTGGATTAGACGTGTGAATGTTAGGTGGTGGGGTAGGTGGGTGAATGTTTGGTGGTGGGGTAGGTGGGTGAATGTTTGGTGGTGGGGTAGAGAGGTGAATGTTTGGGGATGAGGTAGGTGCATGAATATTTTGGGGTGGGGTAGGTGGATGAATCTTTGGCGGTTGGGTAGATGGGGGAATACTTGGGGGTGGAGTAGATGGGTGAATACTTGGGGGTGGGGTAGGTGGGTGGATGTTTGGAGGTTGAGTATGTTGGTGAATATTTGAGGGTCGGGCAGCTGGGTGAATGTTTTGAGTTGGGGTAGGTGGGTGAATGTTTGGGAGTCGGGTAAATATTTGAGGCTGGGGTAGGTGGGTGAATATTTGAAGCTGGGGTAGGTGGGTGAATATTTGAAGCTGGGGTAGGTGGGTGAATATTTGAAGCTGGAGTAGGTGGGTGAATATTTGAAGCTGGAGTAGGTGGGTGAATATTTGAAGCTGGGGTAGGTGGGTGAATATTCGAAGCTGGGGTAGGTGGGTGAATATTTGAAGCTGGGGTAGGTGGGTGAATATTTGAGGCCGGGGTAGGTTAGTAAAGGTTTGAGGGCTGGGTAGGTGGGTGAATGTTTGGGGGTTTGATATGTCGATCAATGTTTGGGGGAGGGGTAAGTGGGTGAAGCTTTGTATGTAGGTGGATGGGTATGGATTAGTAGATATGTGGATGCGGGGGTCCATGAATGGGTGTGGACAGGTGGATGTGGGTGGATAAATAAGATGGTTTAAGTTAGTGGATATGTGGATGAGTCAGTGCAATGGTCGTTGGATGGTAATATTGATGGGTATATGTCAGTGAGTACGTGCATAGGTGTTGGCTGACGAGAATGTGAAGGTGTCACTTTGGTGGAATGTGAAGGTGTCACTTGGGTGGAATGTGAAGGTGTCGGATGGGGGAATGTGAAGGTGTCGATAGAGGGGAATGTGAAGGTGTCGATAGAGGGGAATGGGAAGGTGTCAGGGGGGGAATGTGAATGTGTCAGCTGGAGGGAATGTGAAGGTGTCTGTTGGGAGCAATGTGAAGGTGTCAGTTGGGAACGAATGATAAGGCGTCAGTGGTAGGTATGTGAAAGTGTGGGTCAGAGCATAAATATGTCAGTGGGTCAGTGCATGTGTATGTGTGGGTGTCAGTGGGTGAATGAATGGCCAAACATGTGGATGAGTGGGAGTGTAAGTGTAGGTGGGGGTGTTATGGATGAGAAAGTATATGATGCTGTACGTAAGGTTGGTAGGTGGATGTCTGAAATGGGTTGTTAAGTCTGTGAGATGGGTAAGTGGGTAAGTGGGTCTGTCTGAGGTGGACAGGTGGGTCTGTCTGGGATGGATAGGTGGGTCTGTCTAAGATGGATAGGTGGGTCTGTCTAAGATGGATAGGTGGGTCTGTCTGAGATGGGTAGGTAGGTCTGTGGGGTGGGTAGGAGGATCTAAGGTGAGTAGGTGGATCTAAGGTGGGTAGGTGGGTGCATGGGTCTGTGAGATGTGTAGGTTGGTCTGTGAGGAGTGTAGGTTGGTCTGTGAGGAGTGTAGGTTGGTCTGTGAGGAGTGTAGGTTGGTCTGTGAGGAGTGTAGGTGAGTCTGTGAGGAGTGTAGGTGAGTCTGTGAGGAGTGTAGGTGAGTCTGTGAGGAGTGTAGGTGAGTCTGTGAGGAATGTAGGTGGGTCTGAGGAATGTAGGTGGGTCTGAGGAATGTAGGTGGGTCTGTGAGGTGTGTAGGTGGGTCTGTGAGGTGGGTAAGTGGGAATGAGGTGGGTAGATGGGAATGAGGTGTGTAGGTGGGTCTGTGAGGTGTGTAGGTGGGTCTGTGAGGTGTGTAGGTGGGTCTGTGAGGTGTGTAGGTGGGTCTGTGAGGTGAGAAGGTGGGTCTGTGAGGTGAGAAGGTGGGTCTGTGAGGTGGGTAGGTGGGTCTGTGAGGTGGGTAGGTGGTGTAAGTTTGTGAGATAGGTGAGTAGGGAGGTTGGTCTGGATGGGGTAAGTGAGCTGGTTGGTCTGGGTGGGGTTGGCGGGTAGGTGGTTGCGGTTGTGGAGTGAGTATACATGGGGTGGGGTGGAAGGTAAGTCGTTAAATGTGGATGTTGGTGTAGGTGTGGATGTTGGTGCATAGGTCAGTAAATTATTAGTCATGAGTTGGGTCAGTGGGTGTGTGAATGTAGGGGTGTTGGTAAAGAAAGAGTGGATGGATGGGTGACTAGGTATGGGTGGGGGAAATGTGTATGTGAGTTGGTGTATGGATGAGTGTATGGATAAGGATATGCAGGCAGAGGAATTGTTGGTGGGGTAAGTGTGGGTGTGAGGTCGTGGTTGGGTCAGCATGTGGATGTATGGGTCAGAGTGTGGGTGTCGATGTTGGTGGGTAGGAAGGTCAGTGGTTAGGTGTGCGTGTGGATGGTATGAGTGGGTAGGTAGGCGTGGTGGTGGGGTAGGATGGTGTGGGTGGGTCAATGTTTCGGACCTGGATAGGTGGATGAATATTTAGGGCTGGGGTAGGTAGGTGAATATTTGGGGGTGGGGTATGTAGGTGAATATCATTTTGGGGTGGGATAGGTGGGTGAATGTTTGGGGGTAGGGTAGGTGGGTGAATCTTTGGCTGTAGGTGGATGGGTATGGCTTAGTAGATATGAGGATGCATTGGTCCATGAATGGGTGTGGATGGATGGACGTGGGTGGACAAATAACACAATGTAGGTTAGTGGACATGTTGATGGGTCAGTGTAGTGGTTGTTGGATGGTAATTTTGCTAGGTATATGTACTGAGTATGTGCATAGGTGTTGGTTGACAGGAATGTGAAGGTGTCGGTTGGGTGGAATGCGAATGTGTCCTTTGAGGGGAGTGCGAATGTGTCAGTTGGGTGGAATGTGAAGGTGTCGGTTGGGGGAAATGTGAAGGTGTCGGATGGAGGAAATGTGAAGGTGTCAGATGGGGGGAATGTGAAGGTGTCGGTCAGGGAGAACGTGAAGGTGTCGGTCAGGGAGAATGTGAAGGTGCCAGCTGAGAGGAATGTGATGGTGTTATTTGGGGGAATATGAAAGTGTTGGATGGAGGAAATGTGAAGGTGTCAGTTTGGGGGGGAATGCTACGGGGTTAGTGGGGGGAATGAGAAGGTGTCAGTTTGGGGGGGAATGGTACAGGGTTAGTGGGGGGAATGAGAAGTTATCGGTTGGGGGGAATGTGAAGGTATCCATTAGGGGGAAATGTGAATGTGTGGTGTGGGGAGGTATTGGTGCGGTAAGTGGGTGAACGTGATGCGGGTAGGCATTGATGGGCAGGTGGACGAATGTGACGTGGATAGGGGAAAAAGAAGTGTGTGGTAATCATAGCGACATTTCTCTTCTTAGTGTAATATGAAAAATATATGGTAGGATACTTACTGACAGATTTAAGGAAATAACAGAGGAATTAGTTGGAGAAGAACAGGGAGGTTTTAGGAAGGGAAGGGGTTGTGTAGATATTCTTAGGTTTTTAGTGTAAAAGTTTCTAGAGAAGGGAAAGAAGTTATCTACAGCTTTCATGGATTTTGACAAAGCATATAACTGGGTGGATAGACAAGGAATGTGGAAAATATTAAGAATGTATGGTGTAACTGGGAAGTTGTTGAATACCGTGAAGAGCATGTATGAGGGTGCTACGGCTGCAGTGTGTGTGGATAGTGAACTGAGTGAATTTTTCTATCTGAATGTTGGATTGAAACAGCGATGTGTCATGTCTCAATGTCTGTTAAATTTGTACATGGATGGGGTTATAAAAGACGTTCAAGGTTGGGCTGTGGATGTTGGTGCGATCCTAGTGATAGCAGCGTTTGGAGACTTCCTGTATTGTATTTCAGATAATATTATATTGTTAAGTGAAGACGAAGGGGAACTGCAAGGCTTGGTGTATGAGTCTGGGACTGCGTAAAAAACGGAATCTGTAAGTGAATGTAGGGAAAAGCTATGGTCTTCAAGATATATGAAATCTCTAGATGTACATTGAGTCTGGATGATGAGGAAATGGAAAATGTGAGTGCATTTAAGTACGTGGGTAGTGTGATGAGTAAGAATGGAAGTTTGGACAATGAAGTGCTTGAAAGGGTACAAGAAGGAAATAAGGTTGCTGGTTCTTTGAAAGCAGTGATAAGAAATAGGGAAGTGAGCATGGAAGTAAATCGCTGCATGATAGCATTGTGATACCAACTCTAACATATAGAGATGAAGCATGGACCTTGTGGAAAGTATAGAAGTTAAGAGTGAGAGCAGTGGAAATGAGTTATCTGATAAGAGCATGTTGAGTTAAATGAAGAGACAAACTGACAAATGATTAAGCGAAGGAGCTTTGTGGCGTGGATGTGGATGTCAAAGAAAGTATCAGGGGAATTGCACTGTTGTGGTTTGGCCATGTGAGTGAGAGACTAACGAGAAGAATGTATGTGAGTGAGATGGAGGAGGAGAGAAGGAAGCGGAGGCCGAGGATAAGATGGTGGGGATGGAATGAAGAGGTATATGAGAGAGGGGGCAGTGAGCTGGAAGCAGGGCAATAAAATGGTGTGGGACAAGGCTACTTGGAGGCAGCGTTTGTGGCCACCCCTTACAGGATAAAGGAATTTGTGGGTATGGGTGAGTGGGTGGGTGGATGTGTGAATGTGGCTGGTTACATGGTTGGGTTGGTGGATGAGTGGTTTTGTAGGCTGGTGTGTGGGTGGGTAGCTAATGATGTGGGTGAGTAGGTGAGTGTGTGGGGGGGTATTCGGGGGGATAGGTAGGTATGGGTAGCTGGTTGTGGGCAGGTGGGTGGATATGTGGTTAGCCATGGATTAGATGGGTGTGTGTGTGAAATTAAGGAATGTGGATGTGTAAATAATGATGGCGTTGGTGTGTGTGTGTGTGTGTGTGTGTGTAGGGGTTAGGGTGTGGTGGGTGGGTGAGTGACAGTGTGTGGCCATCCGTGAGCGTGTGATTGTGGGGAAAAGTAGGAAGGGTGTGGGTGGGTAGTTGAGGAAGTAGTTAAGCGTGGATGTTGGCTGATAAGTAGGCGAGTGGTTGGGCGAGGGTGGAGTAAAGTGTAATTGTTGGAGTGAGGATGCATTGGTGTGTGAGGTAGTTGGGTGTGGGTGTGGGTAAGGAAGTGTGTGGATGGGAGGGTGTATGGGTGAGGGTATTTATGTGGTTAAGAAGGTGTATGGGTGTATGTGGGAGGGTGGGTGGGATGGGATGTGGTTGGGTGGAGGTAGGTGTAGGTGGGTGGGGTTGGGTGGAGGTAGGTGTAGGTGGGTGGAGGTAGGTGTAGGTGGGTGGAGGTAGGTGTAGGTGGGTGGGGTAGGGATTGGGGTAGGGGTTGTAGAAACAGGGATTGCAGGGATAGGAGTAGGGATTGTAGGGGTAGGGGTTGGAGGGATTGGTGGGGTAGGGGTTGGAGGGATTGGTGGGGTAGGGGTTGGAAGGATGGGTGCAGTAGAGGTAGGGGTTGAAGGAGTGGTAGTGGTCGAGGTTGGAGAGGTGGTAGGGGTTGGGGTTGGAGAGGTGGTAGGGGTAGGGAGCAGGGGCTGGAGAGATGGGTGTGGTATGGGTAGGGGCTGGAGGGATGGATGTGGTATGAGTAGGGATTGGATGGATGGATGTGGTATGGGTAGGGGTTGGAGGGATGGGTGTGGTATGGGTAGGAGTTGGAGGGATGGGTGTGGTATGGGTAGGGGCTGGAGAGATGGGTGTGGTATGGGTAGGGGCTGGAGGGATGGATGTGGTATGAGTAGGGGTTGGAGGGATGGGTGTGGTATGGGTAGGGGTTGGAGGGGTGGGTGGGGTAGGGGTTAGGGGTTAGGGGATGGAAGGGTGGGTGTGATGGGGTAGGGTGTGGAGGGGGTAAGGTGTGGAGGGGGTAAGGTGTGGAGGGGGTAAGGTGTGGAGGGGGTAAGGTGTGGAGGGGGTAAGGTGTGGAGGGGGTAAGGTGTGGAGGGGGTAGGGGTTGGAGAGGTGGGTGGGGTAGAGGTATTGGTTGAAGAGGGAGAAGGGGTTGGGGCAGGAAAGGTGGTGGGGTGTAAGTAGCTGGGTGGGTGGAGCAGGGGTAGAGGCAGAAGGGATGGTTAGGGTAGGACTAGGGGTGAGAGGGATGAGTGAGTGGGGTACGGGTTGGTGGGTAGGCTGGTGACCGGGGTGGGGTGGGTTGGCTGCTGGCTGGGGTGGGGTGGGTGGCAGGGATGGGGTGCAGGTAAGGGTGGGGTGAAGGGTGGGGTGAAGGGTGGGGTGGAGGTAGTGGTGGAGGTAAGGGTGGGGTGAAGGGTGGGGTGGAGGTAGTGGTGGAGGTAGTGGTGGAGGTAAGGGTGGGGTGGAGGTAGTGGTGGAGGTAAGGGTGGGGTGGAGGGAGGGGTGGGGTGGGTGCCTGGGGTAGGGGTACAGGCAGGTGTGGGTAGACTGCAGCTAGGGGCAGGGGGCGTGGTTGGGTATGAGTAGGTTTGTGGGTGGGTGGGTAGGCTGGGGTAGAGGGAGGTAGAGGTGAGTGGGTAGTGTAAGAGTAGGGCAGGAGGAGTTAGTGGGGTAGGGGTACAGGCAGGTGTGGGTAGACTGCAGCTAGGGGCAGGGGGCGTGGTTGGGTATGAGTAGGTTTGTGGGTGGGTGGGTAGCCTGGGGTAGAGGGAGGTAGAGGTGAGTGGGTAGTGTAAGAGTAGGGCAGGAGGAGTTAGTGGGGTAGGGGGTTGAAGGTGTGGGTCAGGTAGGGGTAGAAAGGGTGGGTGGGATAGGATAGGAGTGTTTGGGGAAGGGTAGGGGTTTGTTGGGTAAGGTAGGGATGTGTCGGGTAGGGCAGGGGGTGTGTCAGGTAGGGCAGGGGGTGTGTCGGGTAGGGCAGGGGGGGGGTGTCGGGTAGGGTAGGGGTGTGTCGGGTAGGATGGGGGGGGGCCGGTGTCGGGTAGGGTAGGGGTGTGTCGGGTAGGGTAGGGGCGGATGGGTGGGGAGTCTGGGGGTAGAGTGAAGGGGGAAGGTGGTGTTGGCATAGGGGTTGGTAGGTGGATTGTGTTGGGGTAGGTGCTGGTGGGTGGGTAATGTGGAGGGTAGTGGTGGGTTGCTGGGTGTGGGGGTATAGGTGGGTTGCTGGGTGTGGGGGTATAGGTGGGTTGCAGGGTGTGGGGGTATAAGTGGGTTGCTGGGTGTGGGGGTATAGGTGGGTTGCTGGGTGTGGGGGTATAAGTGGGTTGCTGGGTGTGGGGGTATAAGTGGGTTGCTGGGTGTGGGGGTGGTAGGGGGTTGGTGGGTGGTCTGGGGGTAGGGATGCGTAGTGTGAGTGGGTGTAGCATTTGGTCGGTGTGTGAGTGGGCGAATGAGTGGGGGGTGGGTGCGTGAAAAAAGGGAAATGTTCTCCCGAGCCAGACCTTATCATATCAAATAGCCCTGCTAGGTGACAGGAAGGCGCTACTCCTCCCGGCATGGCAGCTACCGGGCATGGCTCGAACTCACGATCCCCCGGTCCTGAGTCCGACGCTCTACCACTGCGCCACCCTGCCCTCAGGTGGGTGGGTGGGTGAGTGAGTGGTTGTGTGGGTGGGTGGGTAAGTGGGTGGGAGGGTGCATGAGAGGGTGAGTGAGTGGGTGGGAGGGTGCATGACAGGGTGAGTGAGAGGGTGAGTGAGTGGGTGGGAGGGTGCATGAGAGGGTGAGTGAGTGAGTGAGTGAGTGGGTGGTTGGTTGGTTGGGTGGGTGGTTGGGTGGGTGGTTGGGTGGGTGGTTGGGTGGGTGGTTGGTTGGTTGGGTGGGTGGGTGGTTGGTTGGTTGGGTGGGTGGTTGTGGTAAGATAGGTGGGTGGGTGGGTGGTTGTGGTAAGATAGGTGGGTGGGTGGGTGCTTGTGGAAATGCTGGTGGGTAGGAAGGTAAGCGGATGGGTGGGTATGTGGGTGGGTGTGGGAGGGTAGGTAGCTAGGTGGGTGGGTAGGTAGCTAGGTGGGTGGGTGGGTGTGGAGGTAGGTGGGGGGTGGATGGGTGGGTTTGGAGGTAGGTGGGGGGGTGGATGGGTGGGTGTGGGAGGGTAGGTAGTTAGATAGGTGGGTGGGTGGGTGGTGGATAAGTGGGTAGGTGGGTGGGTGTGGGAGGGTAGGTAGTTAGGTGGGTGGGTGGGTGTGGGAGGGTAGGTGGATAGGTAGATGGGTGTGGGGGGGTAGGTGGATAGGTAGATGGGTGTGGGAGGGTAGGTGGATAGGTAGATGGGTGTGGGAGGGTAGGTGGATAGGTAGATGGGTGTGGGAGGGTAGGTGGATAGGTAGATGGGTGTGGGAGGATAGGTGGATAGTTAGATGGATGTGGGTGGGTCGGTGTGGGTGGGTCGGTGTGGGAGGGATGGAGGGTGTGTAAAGGTGGGAGGGATGGAGGGTGTGTAAAGGTGGGAGGGATGGAGGGTTTGTAAAGGTGGGAGGGTATGAGACGGTAGGTAGGTAGGTAGGTGGGTGGGTGGGTGTGAGAGGGTAGGTAGGTGGGTAGGTGGGTGGGTGGGTGGGTGTGAGAGGGTAGGTAGGTAGATGGGATTTAATCCCCGAGCTAGGCAACTATGGCCATACGAATAGCCCAGCTAGGTTACAGGAGCGCACTACCACTCCCGGCTCAGCAGCCCCGGGCGAGGCTCGAACTCACGATTCCCCAATCACGAGCTCGACACTCTACCTCTGAGCCGCCATGCCCCCAAGTAGGTAGGTGGGTGTGGGAGAGTAGTTAAGTTTGTGGGAGCATGAGTGGAGGGGTACATGGGGGGAATGCTTCCAGGTCCAAAACCTGAGAGCTATAAAATGAAATTGGAGGAATGAGAATTGTAGAAGTAGGAAGCAACGCTTCCCGTCCTACAGCCCTGCCTGCCTAACACCCTGTTCCTACTCCCAGGCTGACCTGTGCCATTGCTGGTTGGTCCTACCAATGCCAGTCGATTATCGGAAGGCTCGACTTTTAAACTAAGTTCCTGCGACCCCCTAACTGAGGGTGCTCCCGCACGCTCACGGGATCCCCCAGCGGCTCGGCAGTTGCCCCAGTCCGAAGTCGGGCCTGAATCCACGCTCTGGCCGTGCAACAGGACCTTCGGGAGGTTTAGGTCCCAGACAGAAACCAATCTGCCTGGTACCGTCCACCAGGGCTAGTGGGTGAAAGGTTTTTAGTAGAAGAGGGTAAACAGAACCTGAAGCCCAGACGGCAAGCCTGAATCCCGCCGTCTCCCAGCAGCTACAGGGCGTCTCCTCCACTGCATGCCGTGGGGGAGAGGTACGAGTTCCGACGTTGCCGACCTTCGTCAGGTTAAGCAAAACAAGTACAAAACATAATACATAAATCTAATACAAAATATTGTGTCTTCTGTGCCTTCTGCAGGAGGGTGACACCTTCGGAAATTGGTGGCAACTGATTTGGGATGGCGAATCCTTCCGCACACACACCCCTGGAGATATGACAGCTTGCTCCTGTAGGAGAGAGGGATTCTTAGAGACTGTCTGTAGCATGAGGGGCACAAGACCTTCAACAATTTAGTTTTCATTTCAATTACTATATGTATAGTCAATCGATATGCTTATATAATCAGGATTCCAGGGGCCCGATTACCAAGTGGTGAATGTGTGGCCAATATCACTGGCCAAGCTGTTAAGTCTCATTCTATCACACCCCAAATTGCACTCTTGACTCTACCTTACCACAATAAGTATGAAAAAAAGGTCTAGATGATGAACTCCATCGTCTTTATTTTCCCTTATCACTGGTTAATCCATTTCCTCTTATCAATGATCATCCGTGAACATGCACTGCCAAATAGGCATTTGTGAAAGTTTGCCTACATGAGCATTCATTCATATCCTGGGACTTCTGAAATGGAAGTGGGCTCCAGCATGCCTTGGTCACCTAATGGCGGCTCTCCATGTTGCTCGATCTCTAGCAGCCTCCCTATTAAATGCATTATCCCTGAGGTTACTCGTTAAGATGCATTTACCATAACCTGATAAAGATCCCTAACCCTTTGGAGCTCACTGGATTTGGGGATTGATTTAGCTAATAGCCAAGGAGACTCAGTCCTATCTCATCTGTTGATCACTGAATTCTGTGCAAAATACGACAGTGGGCCAGTTCCATCAGGTAAAAAAACACTAACAGTAACCAAGGAGACTCATTCCTACATCAAAAGTAAGACTTATCAGTCTCTGTTCTTAAGAAGGCTCTCTAACATCTCCTCCTTTGTGATTCGTTCTTGGATATATACAGCTGGTTAATATAATACAGTACATTAATTATAATGTGTATGCTGATATTTGAATACTTTAAGTTACATTAAGGGGGACAGTAAGATGTAATAAGCAAAATAAATCACTAGGGAAGATGCGATAGGGATTTTTCTTATCTGTGGAGAATACCGGCTATCAAAATTCATTCAACCACAACATTTTATTTAAACTGTGGGACTGGGCCAGTTCCGTCAGATGAAAACAAAGCTACTATGGTAACCACAGGGACACATTCTGCTTGAAATCCCACCTGGGGGGGGGGGGAATGTTGGATGCTGTGTAACACATTTTCGGTTACCCGGATCTGGCTTCCCCTCCAGTTAGTCCGACAACAAGAAACACCAGCATACAAGTCCCTCAACTCTCTCCCAATCCAACAACAGACCAGCATACAAAGGTCCCTCAACTCCCTCCCTAACCCACAACAAACCAGCATACACATGTCCCTCAACTCCGTCCCTATCCCACAACAGACCAGCAAACAAAGGTCCCTCAACTTCGTCCCTATCCCACAACAGACCAGCATACAAAGGTCCCTCAACTCCCTCCCTATCCCACAACAGACCAGCATACAAAGGTCCCTCAACTCCCTCCCTATCCCACAACAAACCAGCATACAAAGGTCCCTCAACTTCCTCCCCATCCCACAACAAACCAGCATACAAAGGTCCCTCAACTTCCTCCCTATCCCACAACAAACCAGCATACAAAGGTCCCTCAACTACCTCCCTATCCCACAACAAGAGGATGGTGAACTGAAGAGAAAAGGGCTACCTCTGCATTTCACCAGCTTCACATTCTGATGAGTTTGGAACCACAACAAGAGCGGCAGCAGCAGCAGGAACCGATCATGTCTAGAGCCAGCTATAGATGCATCCCAGGCTTAGGACCACTGCAACAAATTACATACACATACAAACACATACATGCACAAGATACATACACAAGATACATACACAGATACAAACATACACACATATAAATACACAAGATACATACACAAGATACATACCCAAGACACATACACAAGATACATACACAAGATACATACACAGATACAAACATACACACAGATAAATACACAAGATACATACACATACATACACAAACAAGATACATACACAGATACAAACACAAGATAAATACACAGATACAAACACAAGATAAATACACAGATACAAACACACACACACATAAATACACAGATACAAACATACACACAGATACATACACAAGACACATACAGATACAAACAGGTACAAACACAAATACATACAAAGATAAATACACATACATACACATACAAACACACACATGCGCAAGATGCGTACACAGATACAAACACAAGATAAATACAAATTCAGAGCAAGCCTTAAAAAAAAAAAAAAAAAAAAAAAAAAAAAAAAAAAAACCGAGCTACACACTAAAAAATCAGACAAAAAACAAATGACGAAAATGCTTAATGCAGAACCAATACAATATTCTGCTTAAGTATGCCTAAAACACATTTGAAATATGACAAAAATACAATACATATAAATATCACTGGTACACATTAAATATATAATGAAAATGATAAAAACCAAGAGACTACATCCTATACACCTTAACCTGGGCCAGATTTTTGCTCCTTGCAGCTTATTTCATGTGGTCCACTGGCAGAAAATACAATGCTATATTTCTACATCCTTTCAAAGCCCTATATCATGACTATCATAATATTCTAGTGTTAATCTAGCTTTACAAATTACTACTCAAGATGGAGAGATGGAATAATAAGGCCAGGTTATGGTAAAAAGAGTACAGTTACCATGGCAATTACCAATATGTAATAAAAATAATAACAACAACAATAGTAACACAGATAAATTACATCAACAAGGAAGCATGCCTACTTAAACCTTCAATCAGATGACACATCTTTGGTCATACAACCGATCCCCGTTTTACGATGAACCAGCGTGCAATGAATGGCTTATACGATGACCACAAGTAAGGACCTTTTCTGATATACAGCAAAGCAAAGGTACTGTATGATCATCAAAATGCAAGCATATTCAATTGTTAGTTCCAAGATGGCCTCTGAACTCTGTCACTATTGGGTGCGATAGTGTCAGTGATGGAACAGTAGTGTGGTGCTGTAGCCAAACCAGCAAGTGAAGTGCAGGGAAATTTAAAAAATTACCAGAAAGGATGAGTTGTAAACTGATCATTATTCATATTTTTTTATGGCAAGAAGCAAGTGCAATGCAATGAAGTAAAACAATTACCAGTTTAGTTGGGCAGGATACTTTTTTAGACTTTGTTGAGTAGGTGACCCTTGGCCAAAAACATTCCCACTGAACATATATTATAATGACTAGACACATGATAAATCCAAATGTGATGGATTTTATTCAAAGCCATCATCATAAAACAAGGGTGGATTGTATTCCTTCCACCCCCAAATAATTTAACTCCAGAGAGACTTTTCAAAGGAGACTTATCCAACTAGGTGGCTAGACAGAGCCTTCATCAAACAATTCACAACAAGAAATTACTCTAAAGTTGGTATATTTGAAGGTATCAGTACCACCAGCTGAAGGCATCCTTATCCAACAATTTATCATTAATTACCTTGAAAAGAGGACATTGATGGGATGGATGATCTTGCTGCATATCTGCAAAATGTGACTGTATTAATATCTTGTACATTTAATATTTTAACTCATTCAACCTGGTGATTTGTTTTACATTTCAATCACGTTACCTCCAGACTTTTCCATTCTCCTAAATAGCTTATCTGAGCTAGAATGGTTCAATACAAACTTTATTAATCCCTCAGCTACTACATGTTATGAAATTATAAAGAAAATACTAAAAATATTTTGGTGCCAGGATTGATCAAGATAAAAAATAATCTTATGGCACATGTCAAACAATTAACTGAAACTGGAAACCTACTTGGTAGTAAGAAATACCGAAATGAAATTGTGGCATTATTACTTACTTCCATGGAGTGAACAGATGAGCGTTCATATGAAGTGGAGAGAGAAATGGTATGTCCACAGTCACTGATGATTAAGCTTGACGGCTACCCATCGGCTCTTCAAACCCAAGCCAGTTAATTTCTGAAGCACCTGTAAAATTGTTAACAATTACATTTCTGTATGATACTATCCTGTACATTCCTTGTTATACAGTATATCAATACAGTTGACCATTAGGATGCAGAGAGGCACCTGCAAACAGTGACAATGATACAACAGGGGACTTCTGCTCCTGCTATCAAAAGCGTCCCTCAGCTCCATCCACATCCCGAAAGGCTGGGGAATGGCGGGGAGAAGGAGGGAAGTGAGAAGAGAGGAAAAATCCAGTAGGATGGCAGTTGTGGAAGCAATGAAGAAAGTGAAAATGGGGAAAGCTCCAGGAATTGATGGAGTGTGTGGGGAAATGCTGATGCATGGGGGATAGTAGCAGAATGGATATGGAAGAGGTGCAGACTGGCCTGGGAGGAAGGTCGAGTCCCAGAGGATTGGATGTCAGGTATAATTATTACCCTGTACAAAAGTGAACGGAGAAAATGAGTGTGTGGTAATCATAGGGGCATTTCTCATCTTGGTGTAATACGAAAAGTATAGGGTAAGATACTTATGGACAGAGTTAGGGAAATAACAGGGGAATTAGTTGGAGAACAGGGAGGTTTTAAGCAGGGATACAGTTGTGTATATCAGATATTCATTCTCAGGTCTTTAGTGGAAAAGTTTCTGGAAAAGGGATGAAAGTTGTATGCAGCCTCCATGGATGTGGGGAATGCATATGAGAGGGTGGACAGACAAGAAATGTGGAAAGTATTAAGAATTTATGAAGTAAATGGGAAGTTGTTGAATGCCGTGAGGGGTATGTATGAGGGTGATATGACTGCAGTGCGTGTGGATAGTGAACTGAGTGAAATTTTCTATCTGAAGGTTGGACCAAAACAGGGACGTGTCATGTCCCCTTAGCTGTTCAGTCTGTATATGGATGGGGTTATAAAACAGACACAAGGTAGGGCAGTGGATGTCAAAGCAACCCTAATGAGAACCAGTAGTGTTTGGAACTCCCTGTAGTGTCTGAAGAAGATACTGTATTGTTCAGGGAAACGAAAGGGAACTGCAAGGCTTGGTGAATGAGTCTGGGAATGTGCCTAAGAAACAGAATCTAAAGGTGAATGTAGGGAAGAGTCAAGTTATGGTCTTCGAGAGAAATGTAGTCATTGATTGTACGGTGAGGCTGGATGAGGAGAAAATAGAAAATGTGAGTGCATTTAAGCACTTGGGTGGTGTGATGAGGAAGGATGGACGTTAAGAGGGTGAAGTGCTTGAAATGGTACAACAGGAAAGAAAGGTTGCTGGTTCTTTGAAAACAGTGATAAGGAACGGAAGTGAGCATGGAAGGAAAAAAATCACTGCATAATGAAACCAGCTCTAACGTATGGATGTGAAGCTTGTATCTTGTTAGATGGACACAAGTCAAAAGTGAGAGCAGTGGTAAAGAGTTATTTGAGAGGAGCATGTAGAGTTATGTGGAGAGAGACTGACAAATAAGGAAGTGAAAGAGTACTGTGGTGTGGATGTGATAGAAAGCATTAGGAGAAATACACAGAGGTGGTTTGACCAAGTAGAGAGGATGGAAAGTGAGAGACTAATGAGAAGAGTGTATGCGAGTGAGGTGGAGGGGGGTTAAGGGAAGGTGAGGCCGAGGATGAGATGGAAGGATGGAGTGGAGAGGTATATGAGAAAGGGGAGTTAGAGCTGCAAGCAAGGCAGTGAAATGGCATTGAACAGGGCAATATGGAGGTGATTTGTTTGTGGCCACCTATTACAGGATGGAGGCGTCTGGTAAAAGATAGATAGATAGAATAGGATAGGCTGCACGACTGAATTTTTACATAACTGGACAGCTCCACTGCTCAGTCATTTCTGTGTCACGAGGTGAAGGTATCGCTCTCCTTCTTATATTTTGTGGCCAAAATTCATCTATAACCACCCTATGAGGTAGGGATACCTATGTATCACAAATACACACACAAAATAAAAGGCTTTAAATCACATCCAATAAGTACTTAATACTGACATTGGTGATTTCATATAATTTTCTTTACATACCTCTAGTTGTAATGTTAGCACTCACCACCTTGTCTCACATCATCTGTTGATGACCTGGCTCCTCTGTGCTTCATCATTATCTTGCTGAACTTCACTGGGCCGTTCCTTCACCTGCAAAAATGTAAATGAATTACCTTCCTGTGTGTTAAATTTATTGGTCTATACCACTCCAACAAACCCTGGTGCTGGAAAGGGACACCTTCAAGTAGCAGCATTCGTATGAGAAGACTGCTCCATTGCCTGGTTATATAAATGTCTTTCAACCGAGTGCCCAGTGGGCCAATATGGTAAGCAAAACTGGCACTGTTGAATAAACCAGATGTCGAGTTTAGGGGTCTAAACTAATGCTAATAATACCGTGTTAAGGATGGCCTCTAAACTCTGTCACTATTGGATGTGACAGTGTCAGTGATTAAACACTATCGTTGTGTTGCGGCCCAACCAGCAAGTGAAGTGCGGTAAAATAAAATAACTACCAGCTTAGATGAGTTGCAAACTGATTTTTATACTTATTTTTTATGGCTAGGAGAAAGTGAAATGCAATGAAACAAAATAATTACCAGTCCAGGTGAGCTGGAAACTTTTAAAGACTTGGTTGAGTAGGTGACCCTCTGCCAAATCATTCCCATTGAACATATATTATAATAAGTAGATACATGATAAATCCCAAGATGATGGATTTTTATTCAAACACATCGTAAATTAAGGGTGGATTGTATTCCTTCTACCTCCACATTATTTAACTCTAGAGAGACTTTTCAAAGGAGACTTATCTAGCTAGATGGCTAGATACAGCCTTCATCAAACAATTCAAAATAAGAAAGTACTCTAAAGTTGGTATATTTGGAGGTTGAGGTGCCACCAACTGAAGGCATCCCTACCCAACACTTTATCAATAATTAACTTGAAAAGAGGACATTGCAGGGATGGATGATCTTGCTGCATCATCTGCAAAATCTGACTATTAGTAACTTGGGTATTTAATATTTTAACTCATTCAATCTGGTAATATGTTTTATATTTCAATCTTGCTACCTCCAGACATTCCCATTCACATAAGAAGTTTCTCTAAGCTACGATGATTAGACACAAACTTTATTAACCCATCCCGTCCAGGTGTCATGTGTACATGACGACCTGGGGACGTCCTGGTGGCATGTATACATAATCTAGTGTTTTGTAGTATTATTGTTATTGTATAATTATTATGATTATAGCATTATAATATTATATTATACTATAATACTTTATTATAGTTTTAGCTGACAAATTATGGTTTAACCCTTTAACCGAGGGCATTGTTTTGCCCCGACTGGCCTCTCCCGCGGGGGTTTTGACCAAAATGTAAACAAACTTTAAACCTTTATAACTCTGCACAGAATAAATCTAGAGCGAAAAATAAGGTACCATTAGAAAGTTCTAACCTTCGGCTTTGCAATGATGTAGGTTTCATGATTTTGTTGACTATCACTGGATGGGCAGTGCCATTAGAAGTGAGCGATCTAAAATCACTATTTTTCGCTCACACACCATTACCTTCGCTCATACACCATTACCAAATGCCAACCTCATTCTGATAATAATACTATAAACATATATGAACACTGCACATACGATAAACACCCACTCTGTGTTCACTGAGGCAGGTAAAAGGCACTGTAATTACCCGCACTTCACTGCCACATCAGCGGTGTTGTAATCACTATTTTTCGCTCACACACCATTACCAAATGCCAACCTCATTCTGATAATAATACTATAAACATATATGAACACTGCACATACGATAAACACCCACTCTGTGTTCACTGAGGCAGGCAAAAGGCACTGTAATTGCCCGCACTTCACTGCCATATCAGCGGTGTTGTAATCTCTATTTTTCGCTCACACACCATTACCAAATGCCAACCTCATTCTGATAATAATACTATAAACATATATGAACACTGCTCATACGATAAACACCCACTCTGTGTTCACTGAGGCAGGTAAAAGGCACTGTAATTGCCTGCACTTCACTGCCACATCAGCAGTGTTCTCACTCACACAGCTGGACAGATACTGATGCGTGTTTGGTCCGGGGTGGGGTGGGGGGCCCAGGGGGTGGGAGGTGGGGCCCCAGGGGGGGGGAGGAGGGAGGTGGGGGTCGGCTGGAGTGAAAGAGCTTAATAGCTACTCTCCCTTGAAACAATTGGCGCACAGAAAAAACGCGGGGTATTCAAAATATTCACAAACATTCGAGAATGACACCCGCGGTTTGGTCCAGTTTTTGCAATGTCATTCTGGAATGACACCCGCGGTTAAAGGGTTAAATAACGGTGATTTTTAAGAAAAACACCTGCTGGTGGTTTGGATGGTGAAAACAACCCCCGGACATGATGGGTTAATGATGAAGAATATACTGCAAATGTTTTTGCCATGAATGATCAAGATATAAAATAAACTTATCGTACATGCCGCAAGATTAACTGAAACTGAAAAACCTGTCTGGTAGTAAGAAATACTGAAAAGAAAATGTGCTGTTATTACTTAACTCCACGGGGTGAACAGATAAGAGTTCGTATGAAGTGGAGAAAGAAATGGTATGTCCTCAGCCACTGATGATTAAGCTTGAAGACTGCCCGTCAGATCTTCAAACCTCTGCAAGTTAATTTCCAAAGTACCTGCCAAACTTTTAACATTTACCATTCTGTATATTACTACCCTGTATAGTGTTTGTTAAACAGTACAGGCATACTCTGGTTTAATAATGCAACTGATTAAGTAAAAACACCATTGCTTGGCGGGGTATCGTGTATCGAGGTAGGTGTAAAATGTACAGGGATGCATTTTTGAGCCTTAGGTTTCCTCTCAAGCCAAGTCCTAAATCCAACCACTCTGGTCTGAAAAAAAATTTCTAGCTCTCCTAAACCCCAAAAGATCTTTAAAACAAGCTAAACTAAGCCTAAAAGCAGTTTATAATTCACCTAAACCCTAAAATATATTCTGAAAATTGTCAAATATGTCTGGAAATAATAAGACTAACTGTACTCCAAAATGACAATGTTCACTCCACCTATGACTAAAGCACATTAATCTACGTCTAAAAACAGTTTATAAATCAACCTAAACAAAAATTTTGTCAACAGTATCATCAAAATTCGTTAAAAAAATCTAAACCCACCGCTAAACCGGGGTTTGGCCACCATTAGGCGGGGTACAGTGGTAATTCTACCCCCACCGCTAAGCCGGGGTATTGTATATCAGGGTATAGCAGCATATCAGTACAGTTGACCATTATGCTGGAGAGAGAGACCTGCGAATTGTGACAACGATATAATAGAGGACTACTGCTGCTATCAAAAGTGCCCTTCAGCTGCATCCATATTCCCTGAGAGGAGGAGGATTGATTGTAAGACTGAGAAGTTAATACATAACTGGACAGCACCACTGCCCAGTCATTTCTGTCACCAGGTGAAGTATCCTTCTCCAGCATCTATTATGTGGCCAAAATTCACCTATAACCAACTATGAGGCACAGATACCTAAGTATCATCCACACACTACTCCTCCCCTCCCCACACAAGCACAAAAAGGCTTTTAATCATTATAAGTGCAGTACTTAATAATGATATTTGCATTTTACTAAATTTTCCTTTACATACCTCTGGTTGTACTGTTAGCATTCACCACCTTGTGCCACACCTTCTGTTGATGACCTGGCTCCTCCAGTGTTCATCATCATCTTGAGAAACTTCACTGGGGCGTTCCCTCACCTGCAAAACTGTAAATGAATTACCATCTTGTGTGTTGAATTCAGTGTTCCATACCACTCCAGACATTCCCATGATAAAGAAAATACTAAAAATGTTTTTGCTGCTATGATTAATCAAGATAAAAAATAAACCTGTCGTTGGAAAGGGACACCTTCAAATAGTTGCAATAGTATGAGAAGACTGCTCCACTGCCTGGTTATACGAAAGTACCTCAGCTACAGGTCACCTTTGTTTTCCAATCGGCTATTATGCAATTAGGTATTTGCTTCTACAATCTTAACATTTTGGCACCTTTTATGGATATACCATCACCATTTTCTCTGATAAGATACCTATGATCCCCTATGAAGAACCATTTTTTTTTTTTAATATGATCAACAACTTATAAGATTACTACAATCCCTATTTTCAATATTCAATCACTGGGTATCTGATTGGTTTTCCAAGGACATAACCCAGTTGTATAATGTGGCTGACCTGCCTTTCCTACTCAAGAAATGTTTAGTCTTGCTGTAGACTGAAGCATTGTCACAGGTTGGAGGCCCAGAGGAGTCCTCCCAGAGGCTCACAAAGAGAACTCTCATGCTCAAGGCTGTGTAGTAGTCCAGATATCCTGAGGAAGACATTCATGTGGCATAGGACTCAGTGTCACTGATGATGGCTCAGAACCATCCCACCAAGGAGTATTCGGAGGGAGGAGTCAATGTTTTCTATGGCAACTACACGATCCCTTAAGTTAGTGCTGATGCAGCATTAACAAGGGCAGTGCAAGATGAAGTGGGCTGTGGTCTCCTCTTGGTTTCTGCACCAATGGCAATGAGGGTTTGGGACTAGTTTGATATGGTAGAGATAAGAAGTGTGGCCAACATGCCTGATGTGCACTCTGGTGAGTGCCACATCCAGGGAACAGGAAGATATTCGGGCCAAAGGGTGATAAGACGAGTCCGTGCGGTATGACCCCAATATTGTGACAGGAAGGTGAGCCTTCAGGTCAGCATCCCAGGCTTCTCCGCAGGCCACTGCCAAGAGACGATGATGTGTAGCTTCTGTGAGAGGCAGAAGCTCTGAAAATGACAAGGCCATCCATGTAGTGGCATCTACAATCTCATTGCCCCTGATGCCAACATGGGAAGAGACCCACTGAAAGTGAACCTCCAAGCTTCCCCTGAGAAGGCACCAGAGTAGGGCTTGGACAGCATGAATCAGGTGTCATGCCGATTGAGGTCATGTAGAAATGATGAGCTGCCAAACAGTCAGTATAGAGTACCACCTTCTGAAGCTGGAAGTGGGAGCTGAGGAATTCAAGGGCCTTAAGCAGAGCAAACAGCTCTGCAGCTATATTATTATGGTGGGGATCCAACAGCCATGTATGAAAAATGGATAAATCCACTATATACAATGCTAACACCGACACTGCAGGGGTGGGGGAATGGAAACCATCAGTGTGAACTTCCAGATTTTCTGCACAAGTGGTGGAAGCCAGCTCCTGAAAGACCTGGGGGACAAGATATCCATCCTGGGACTTGCTGAATGACTGAGCTGAAGTGAGACCATGGTCAAAAAATCCTACCAAGGAGGGAAAGAATGTACTGATGCCACTGGCTGATGGGAAGGAGGCCAGAGGAACAGTGTCCAGTGCACTTGAAGTGCTCGGATCAACAAGGGCCGTCTGGACTTGAAGGGCCAGGTAGAGTTTAAAGGGTTAACCTCCACAGCAGCACGGAGAGCTGGTTGAGGGTGGAGTGGGAGAGACTGCTGGATGGCTAGAAAGTGTCTGCACTTGGTTGGGGAGCATCTTGCCAGTGGCACAGACTGGAAGCAGATGGGAATCAATGACGTGGTATGCTGAAGATGTCTGGCAGAAGGGGTAGGAGGCTGGGCATCAGTGGTTGGGGCGGTGATGCACAGACCAGGGTCTTGCTGTGGCTCCTCAGACTCTTATGAACGTGCCTGATGTTGCTGACAAGATGGTCACTAGGGGAGAGGCATCCATCTCCTAGCAGGATCAAAACCTCTGCCTGAGATGTCAGATTAGGGGAGACCCTCACTGTGTCTAATATCTGCTTGGGGCTGTCCTGGTCCTGACTGACCAGTACATTGTATCAGACTGTTCTTGGCGGTACAGGCACAGCTTGTCCCATCCTTTACACTGGCATCCCAGTGAAGCATGAGAGGCACTGATGAGGACATAACCAATGAATGATGAGGCGTAGAGTGCAGTACGCAGTTTCTTGCTGATGTCCATCAAGGACGCACTATCTCCATGTAGGGTGTCATGCATGCCATACGCCTCTTAAGTACACCGGGCATCCCCCAGACACCACCCTGTGGTCCCACCACACACACATCATTTGGAGCTCCGTGAACAAGTCTACGTCACCTGTTCTAAAAGGATTGAAGCTGCTGCACATTGAGCACCAGGTCTATTCCTACAGGACAGCCAGCGTGACTAAACTGATGGCAGTCACAGCAACAGAGAACTGATGGTACATATACACTTACCGGGAATGACACGTGCCCATGTATTACCTAGGAGGGTAGAGGTCCCCTGAACATCAGCCACACCCATTGAAAAGTATATCCAGGTCCATGGGCCGATGCTTGCTCACCAGGGCTGCCATGTCCAGGTCCAGTGACACAGGTCTGATTCTCCCAAACCTGATAGATGGGTCATTCCTTGAATGGGCATGGCAGAAGATCACCTTCCATTTACCAAAAGGCATCATTGTCAGGTTAAGTGAAGGTTGGCTTAAGTGAAGAGAAGCTTATAATAATGGTTCCTTGTGTTATAGCTAGGTTAAAGTTAGGTGGGGTTGGTAGATGTATGATGAGGGATGGATAGGTTAATGTTAGATAATGTCTGATGGGGTTAGATAAGGTTGGACAGGGTTAGATAAGGTTCGACAGGGTTAGATAAGGTTAGATAAGGTTAGACAAGGTTAGATGAGGTCAGATAAGGTTAGACAGGGTTAGATAAGGTTAGACAGGGTTAGACAGGGTCAGATAAGGTTAGATGGGGTCAGATAAGGTTAGACAGGGTTAAATGGGGTTAGATAAGGTTAGATGGGGTTAGATAAGGTTAGACAGGATTAGATGGGGTTACATAAGGTTGAGTTAGGGTACGTCTGGTTAGCTTAATATCAAAACAATGGCTTACATGATGATTCGTGGTCTAATCAATTTAAATTCTGCTTTTCATATTCAAACTATCTCCAAACCATGAAAAAGAAAATAGAATTACGTAGTTTTCTGATCAATGTGTAATGATTTTAAAATTTACTTTGAAAATTTACCAAAACAGAGAAGAGGGTGTTGGCTGCGGGAAGGGCAGGGATATGGCAGGGTGCAGGGCGACATGGAGGCGATTTGTTTGTGGTCACCCCTCACGAGATTAAGGCATCTGGCAATAGATAGACTGACAGAAAAAATATAAATCGGTTTGTCTGACACTTCAAATTAACTCTATATGAATTCTTTAACTAGGAAGCACCAGTAGGGTAAATAATCTGACCTACTATTCTCGCCACACCTAACCCATCCTAACCTTGCCTATCATCCTAACACCAAACCTAACTAAATACATCTTAACACCAATCTTAACTCACTGCCACAATGGCGCTACGGTAAACTGACCGATAATTCGACCCTACCCTGCCTGAGTCCTAAGGCTAAGCTATTGCCTTAGCATAATTCACTAACCTACTTAATTTGCTTACCTCATATGATTTCCGCCGATTATATGCGTCTTTGTGGATGGTTCTTGAATATCTTGATAGTATTAGGCCACTTAATTAGCATCTCTGCCTTGCCAAAACATTCCATTCTCAACCTCGGTGTTGCACTTTAAACCTCCCAATATGGCTGCCAGGCACAACATCCGGGAACCTGAATATTTAGTCAACTGAAGATCTATAACAACTTAAAATAACTCTATGAAAAAAGAATTATCATAAAAAATACATTATACGATATAGAGAAGATAAAATTCTATTGGCGTAGCACTTCTGCTGCTCAAAATATATTTAAATAACGACTCAGTTAAACACGTCAGCAGATGCACAGAGAGATGGAAACATGACGTCACGTAGGCTGAGTTTCCCGCTCTCACTTGAATTCAAAGTACTATAAGGTTGACCTGATGCTATTTTTCATCTGCGTTTTATGTTCATGTAATCCATAAAAAAAAAAAAGAATGAATTGTGTATATGGTCGCTTAAACACCAAGACTAAAACGAAAAGCACAGAAATTTAGTACACCATATACTGTACTGTAGACCCATGATGAGATGGAGGGATTGAGAGGTGTATGAGAGAGAGGGGTGTGAGTTAGGAATAATTTTTACAGGATGCCCAACTACCACTACCATATCGCCTCCATACAAAGGCGGATTAACCATTACCCCGACAACGCTGCAAATTAGGTCCCCACCCATGAAGGGGCACCCATAAAAAAGAAAAAAAAAAAAAAAAAGCACACTATAAAATCTTTCACCCACTTAGCCCCGGGATGACTTTCACTTTGGTCTTTCCACCTGACAGTTTTATTCAGCTTAGGACCTACGTTTCGGTTTGCAGGAGCTACAGACGGTCTTAATAAAGCCTTAGAATACGAGATGACTGAGCAAAACTGTGTGATGGCAGCGAGAGCAAAGAGGACGTCAACTGGATTCAAGAGATTGAAAAACAGGTGGAGGGAGGAGAGGGAGGGGGAAGCCACGGATGAGATAGAGGGATGAAGTGGAGAGATATACAAGAGAAAGGGGTGGGAGCTGGGGGCAGGGCAACGAAATGGCGGAAACAGGACAACATGGAGGCGATTGGTTAGTGGCTCTCCCTTATGGGATTAAGGCGTCTGCTAATAGATAGATAGACACAATAAACACGTTGATAAATGATGGAGAGATGACAGCAGCCGTGGTCATATAAGATCCATTGGTGGTCATTAAATTCTTATGGATGTCCCATAGCCTATGTAGGAGGCCCCGTACTTAGCCTAGCCGATCGTCCTCCAGTGAGGTTAATCCAATCCTGTCTCCATATAACCCTGCCCTTAATACTGCCCTTCCTCCAGCTCCCACCTCCCTCACACTTAGGCCTCTCATTCTCTCCCTACCGCTCCCTCTCCCTCTCTCCCTACCTCCCCCTGTCTCCTACATAAGTCCTATGCAAGGTCATTACTCCAGGTGGGGCATTCTAACCACCTCACCACCAGGAAGAATCTCAGTTAATGAAGTTTAATGATTTATTTTTCATGCTGAAGAGGGAAGCTTTCTCGCGGTGGCACCAGTATAACCGAGCCACTCCACTGCCTGACTATACAAACACCCCTCGACTCCCTATCCCACGAAAGGAGAATGGTGGACTGCAGGACCACCATATCAGCCTGCAGTCCACTGGATTCAAGTCAGAATGAGCCAACTACTAGCCGTTCAGTTCAGTCTTCTGCCTAAACTTCACTGACAATTTTCCCGTCATGTTATTCTTCGCCCTTCAACGTGGAGGCGTGAAATTCCCTGAGCATTTGTGAGGCAAGAAAGACACCCTGGTTGAGTTAAATTTATCTTCTAGTATGGACTCTGGCGCCTCTACTCCATCCCTCCATCTCATTCTAGGTCTCACTCTCCCTCCGCCCCCCCTCCATCTCACTCACATACTTCCTAGTTAGTCTCTCTCCATCCATCCAATTTACATTCCCGTCTATCATATACCACTTTACTCCATCGCTACATCTCATCCTCGTTCTCCCCCTCCCTCTCCCCCTCATTCACACTCTCCTAGTTAGTCTCTTACCCTCCATCCCCCAAACATAAACCCCCCCTCTCATATACCTCATTACTTCATCCCTACATCTCATTCTCTGTCTCCCCCTTCCTCTCCACCTCACTCACATACGCTCTCCTCGTTAGTCTCTCACTCCCTATTCTCTCCACATGGCCAAACCACCTCAAAATACTTCTCCTAACACTCCTTGTGAAACTACCGATCACCTGAAGACAATTTTCTGTGTGTGTGGGGGGGGGGGGAAAGGGGAGACCGGGGAGGAGATGGAGGGATGGAACGGAGAGGTACAGTCGTGGCCATAAATAATCACCTATCCTCTTGTGCCCCGTGCCTCAGACTGGCTCCTTTATGCGCGGCAAGTCACACTGGAGTAAGCGCTGGTGAGAGGGAGGGGCTAGAGACAGAAAGGAAGGTGGGTGGGGGAACGAGTGATGGTGCTGGGGTGGGGTTAGGGAGGGGAGGGAGGGGAGGTAGAGGAGGGAGAATGAAATGCGAAGTTGTGGCCACATAATTTGTCTATTATCTTTCATTCAGGGCATGATATAAAGGAGTTAATATTCGGTAGATAATGCTGCATTATGTCTTGTATAGCGACGCCAGATAACAGGCTTTAGATATGTGGTGATATCAAGAGCCAGCTCGTGAGCGAAATATACTGACGTGACAGATCAAATATTAGTGCAGAGCCATGGGGATTGTGTGGGCCCAGATCATCAACATGTCGAAGCCAGAGAACGAGATGACATGAGCCCGCCTTCTCCAGCACACCAAGGACGAGTGGGAGCTGTTTAGACGAAACCAGCAAACCATCAACAACATTTTTGCCTCCGTGGCGCGAAAAGTGTATGAGGTTTTTAAGGCAGGAGGCCACCGGACTACTTACTAAGGCTTTCTGCTTGCTCTGGCTTGACAAATGTCGGAAAAATTTTGACATATATTTTGGGAGTTTGGGTAGGATTTTGTTTCATTTTCCTTTAACAGATTATGAGAGATACCGTTACTCAATCCACCCATGAGCACAGGCATCAAATTTATTTACCGTTTATGCACAAAAATTTTAAATTACCTTTTCATATAGAGATGTCATAAAATAGCTGACATAGTGGTGACTATATAGAGGGAGTGTATACTGAGATGATGATCATATTTACTGTGGACACAGACACGTCAGAGGTTGTATATAATATTTAGTTCCAAAAACTAATTACATATAAGGGTAGTGGACGTTTCTTACACAAACATTACGGAAGTCAAAGCCATCCAGATTCCATTCTGTGTCCAAAGTCAAAATACACGGATAAACACAAATATCTGGCTCCGCACTAATGTTTGATCTGTCACGTCAGTATGTTTCTCTCACGAGCCAGCCCTTGATATCACTACTTATCTAAAGCTTGTTATCTGAAGCCGCTATAAAAGGTGTAATGCAGCTTGATCTACGGAATATTAACTCCTTTACATCATGCCCTGAATGAAACAAAATAGACAAATTGTGTGGCTACAACTTAGCATTTCATTCTCCCTCCCCTACCTACCCTCCCTCCCATTCCTCACTCCACCCCCAGCGCCATTACTCGCCCCCCAACCCACCTTCCCTTCTCTCTCTGGCCCCTCCTTCTCAGCCCCTCTTACTCCAGTGTGACTTGCCGCGCATACAGGAGCCAGTCTGAGGCATAGGGTACAGGAGGATAGGTGATTATTTATGGCCACGACTGTACATGAGAGAGAGGTGGGGTACAAGTTGGGGGAGGGCAGCGAATTGACGGGGGACAGGGCGACGTGGTGATGATTTGTTTGTGGCCACCCCTAATGGGAATAAGGTGACTGGCAATAGACAGATGTTATAGATGGACAGATAGATAGATGGACAGACAGATGGACAGACAGATGGACAGACAGATGGATAGATTGACACATGAAGACAGACTGATACACAAATGGACACCAGGGGAGAGCAACCTTTATTCTATCATTTATTAAATTTTTTGTCATAGTCCGTTCATAGCTATGCGTAAAACCACAAAGATGCCCCTCACACCTCTTCCTGCCTTGTTATACCTCACTGTTCTGTGTCGAGTCACTCCAATATCACCACACACTGCATTAATAACGTACAGAATGGTATTAGCCAGTTGCAAGATTTATATCCAAAAATAAATTGGTAAGGAAGAGGTGTTAGGGAGCGTCCTTAAACGATTAGAATACCAGCCTAGGTCACAGTCCGCCATCAGACCGCCCTCTCTTCAGCCTCCCACCCTCAATCGTACCTCGCCATTCCATTCCTGCATTTCATGTTCATTCTACTACCACTGTCTCCACTTCCATAGTAAAAGCCATGTCCAAATAACATATCTATTGCATGAAATTCGCCGGGCATTAGCTACGAGGGTCCTCTATTTCCCAGTGCCTGTGACCTCCAGGCTTTTCAACGCAGTATGTTCAGGCATCTCGAAATGAACGTACTGAATTTGGCACATTGTTTGTGTTTTCTTGGAGGGAACAATCTTGCAGGCTTCTGGCTTTTGGTTCCTTCTCCTTGCAGAGAGAGAGAAAAAAAGGAAGCATGCTTACAACTGCAAAACTTTATTGACATCGGTAGAAATATGTATAGAGATTCTGTAACCGAGCATGAGACAAGAATTCGCGTGGTAGGATAAAGGACATGATAGAAGTAAATTGCTGATTTTATTGGTACTGGCGGAGATGTGGGTGTGTGTGCTGTACATTTCACCATCTGGCTCTGTGCTGTATAGTTCACCATTTGGCTGTCGTCTGCAGGTGCTTCGAAGGACAAATTCATTACACTTGGTTGATCTAGGTCGCTGGTGAGGACATTTTATCTGCCAAGATGATTAGCACAAATGTCAGACAGGTTCAGGCGCGGAGCACAGGGTAGGCTGACAGGCGTGTAGCAGAGGGTAGGCTGACAGGCGTGTAGCAGAGGGTAGGCTGACAGGCGTGTAGCAGAGGGTAGGCTGACAGGCGTGTAGCAGAGGGTAGGCTGACAGGCGTGTAGCAGAGGGTAGGCTGACAGGCGTGTAGCAGAGGGTAGGCTGACAGGCGTGTAGCAGAGGGTAGGCTGACAGGCGTGTAGCAGAGGGTAGGCTGACAGGCGTGTAGCAGAGGGTAGGCTGACAGGCGTGTAGCAGAGGGTAGGCCGACAGGCGTGTAGCAGAGGGTAGGCCGACAGGCGTGTAGCAGAGGGTAGGCCGACAGGCGTGTAGCAGAGGGTAGGCCGACAGGCGTGTAGCAGAGGGTAGGCCGACAGGCGTGTAGCAGAGGGTAGGCCGACAGGCGTGTAGCAGAGGGTAGGCTGACAGGTATGCATCAGAGGGTGGAGGGGTGGGGCACTGGACACACCAGAGGGTGGAGAGGTCATTGGACAGATCAAATGGTAGGGGGGCATTGGGCAATAGGCATGGAGAGGAGGGGTCATCAAGCATGGGTCTGAGGGGGTCATCAAGCATGGGTCTGAGGGGGTCATCGGGCATGGGTCCTAGGGGGGGGTCATCGGGCATGGGTCCGAGGGGGGGGGGGAATCGGGCATGGGTCCGAGAGGGGGGTCATCGGGCATGGGTCCGAGGGGGGGAGTCTTCGGACATGGGTCCGAGGGGGGGAGTCTTCGGGCATGGGTCCGAGGGGGGGGGGATATTGGGCATGAATCCGAGGGGGGGGTCATCGGACGTGGGTCCGAGGGGGGGGTGTTATTGGGCATGGGTCCGAGGGGGGGGTGGTAGTAGGCATGAATCCGAGGGGGGCGGACATCGGGCATCAATCCGCGGGGGTGGGACATCGGGCATGGGTCCGAGGGGGGGGGCATCGGGCATGAATCCGAGGGGGGGGGACATCGGGCATGAATCCGAGGGGGGGGGACATCGGGCATGGGTCCGAGGGGGGGTCATCGGGCATGGGTCCGAAGGGGGGGGACATCGGGCATGGGTCCGACGGGGGGTCATCGGGCATGGGTCCGACGGGGGGTCATCGGGCATGGGTCCGAGGGGGGGTCAACGGGCATGGGTCCGAGGGGGGGGACATCGGGCATGGGTCCGAGGGGGGGGGACATCGGGCATGGGTCCGAGGGGGGGGGACATCGGGCATGGGTCCGAGGGGGGTCATCGGGCATGGGTCAGAGGGGGGTCATCGGGCATGGGTCAGGTCATCGGGCATGGGTCCGAGGGGGGGGTCATCGGGCATGGGTCCGAGGGGGGGTCATCGGGCATGGGTCCCAGGGGGAGGGGGTGTTATAGGCCATGAATCCGAGGGGGGCATCGGGCATGGGTCTGAGGGAGGGGTGTTATTGGGCATGAATCCGAGGGGGGGGGTCATCGGCATCGGCCTGAGGGGGGAGGGTCATCGGCATGGGCCCGGGGGGGGGTCATTGGCATCGGCCGGAGGGGGGGGTCATTGGCATGGGCCCGAGGGGGGGGTGATTGGCCTGGGCCCGCGGGGGGGGTCATCGGCATGGGCCCGAGGGAGGGGTCATCGGCATGGGCCCGAGGGGGGGGTTCATTGGCATGGGCCCGAGGGGGGGGTCATTGACATGGGCCCGAGGGGGGGGTCATTGACATGGGCCCGAGGGGGGGGGTCATTGGCATAGGCCCGAGGGGGGGGGGTCATTGGCATAGGCCCGAGGGGGGGGGTCATTGGCATGGGCCCGAGGGGGGGTGTCATAGGGCATAGATCCGAAGAAGGTGTTATCGGGCGTGGGTCCAAGGGGGGGGGGTTGTCGGGCGTCGGTCGAAGGGAGGGAGGTTGTCGGGCGTCGGTCGAAGGGAGGGAGGTCATCGGGCATGGGTCAGATGGGTTGATGGGCAGTGGTTGTGGGCAGAGCAGGGCAGGACAGGGCAGGGCAGGGTAATGTAAGGTATGATAAAATATTTCCATTAAAATTTATTATCGCACTGGTACACGAGTAACAACCACGAAGACTGACGACCAGGATTTACAAGCAAGACTGGACCAAACCAGCAACCAATCTAAGCTCATCTAAACCACCTCTCTAACCACTCTAAACTCATCTAAACCTCTCTACCTCAGTCCCATTATACCCTCCCTTCCTCCTATCTCACCCTCCCATCCTCCCATTCCTGAACCTACTCACAGCGAGACAGTAATACCAGTTTCATACCAGGATTTTACATCAATTTTTATTACTTGCTGCCATTAGTCTATTTTAGTTCAAGCTTTATGAACTAGAGGAATTTTATTATTTTTATTATTATTATTATTATTATTATTATTATTATATTTTTTTAACTATAGGTGCAAACTTGTGAGGAGTTAGTGAATTCCTTTAGAATAAACTGGTGCTCTGAGAAATGAGCAAGCTATCATTATTATTATTATTATTATTATTATTATTATTATTATCATTATTATTATTATCATTATTATTATTATCATTATTATTATTATTATCATTATTATTATTATCATTATTATTATTATCATTATTATTATTATTATATAATAGGTGGGCCTATGCGGTTGGACAAGAGGCCCACCAAGACAAAGTAATTTGGTGGTGGGATGAGGGTGTAGAAGCTGCAGTTAAGGAGACAAGAAGGCTTTTCTGGAAATGGAAGAAGGGTGGTAACAAAGAGGAATACTTGGCTGCCAAGCATAGGACTGGAAGAGAGGTATACAGGGAGAAGTCTGAGTCACAGAGACTTGTACTTGATAACCTAAATCGTTTGGAAAGGAAGAATATGATTTTTTAAGTGGCAAATCAGGTGAAGAGGGAGAATAGGGATATCACAGGTGAGCAGTGTGTGAAGACTGGTGAAGACTGGTGAAGGAAGGGTAGTGGTGAACAGTGGGGATATTAAAGACGCATGGAGAGAACATTACAGCCGGTTGTAGAATGAGAAGCTTGACTGGGACAAGAAAGGTTTGGAGCCAGCAGATCCAGTGTTTGGCCCTTGACCTTTGACGCTGCTACTGTTAGTGAGGCAATAGGCAGGATGCACGTGGGGAAGGTAGCAGGCGTGTCTGGCTTGACTGATGACATGTTGAAGGTCTCAGGAGATATAAGAATGAGGATAGTCACTGACCTGATAAATATGGTTACATATGAGTGTGTTGTCCCAGATGACTGGTGGAAGAGTGTAATTGTATATGTGTACAAGGGGAAGGGTGATGCCCTGGAATGAAATTATAGAGGTATAAAGCTTTTATACCAGATAATGAAGGTAATGGAGAGAGTTTTAGAAGATATGATAAGAGAAAAAGTGAATATTGATGAGATGCAGTTTGAGTTTATGCCAGGCAGGGGAACCGCTGATGCCATATTCATTGTTCGACAGCTTCAGAAAAAATATATAGGAAAGAAAAGGATACTGTACTTTGTTTTTGTTGATTTGGAGAAGGCGTTTGACAGAGTCCCTAGGGAGGTGGTGAACATGTGAGCAATGAGAAAGCCTGGGATCGAGGGGTGGCTGGTTAGAGTGGTTGTGGCCACGTATGTGGGTAGATACATGTGTGTGAATATAGGCAGATATGTATGTGGGTAGATATATATGCCCCAGCCCAGGTAAGAATGAACGGAGATTTGAGTGGCGAATTTTTCCTGAATGTTGGTGTGCGTCAAGTGTCAGTTTTGAATCCCTTGTTGTTTATCATGGTACTTAAAGCCCTCTCATTTGACTTCAGAAATGAACTCCCGTGGGAAATGATGTATGCTGATGATTTGGTGATGATTGCAGAGAGTGAAAGGGAGATGGAGGAAATATTTAGGGAGGCGGAGGAAATATTTAGGGAGGCGGAGGAAAGATTTAGGAAGTGGAGAGATTGTGTGGGGCACAAGGGCTTAAGAGTAAATGCAGATAAAACAGAAGTTATGATATCTAGGGCTGGTGGCGGTACCGTCAAAGAAGAGGTAGAGTGGCCATGTGCAATCTACCACAAGGACGTGGGAAGTAATTCCATCATGTGCAGTGTTTGTGATAAGTGGGTGCATAAGAGATGTAGTGGTATTAGAGGTAGAATGCGAGGTAATGCTATTTCATGTCTGTGGTGTCGGGGAAAGCAGGTGGAGATTGGTGATCTCTTGAGTGCGTGGAAGAGTTTTGTTATTTGGGAGACACGTTATGTCCTGGAGGTGGGGCTGGAACAGCTCTGTGGCTAAGATGAGGAGTGGCTGAATGAAGTTCAGGGAGCTGTTGCCCCTCCTGACAGTGAGAGGGCTCTCCCTACGTGCTACGGGATCTGTGTGTGCAGCATATGTTAGGAGTGTAATGTTGTAAGGTAGTGAGACCTGGGCAGTAAAGGAAGAGGATATTCACAGGCTCAAACGTACAGAAATGACAGTGATTAGGTGGAAGTGCAGTGCGTCCCTGAGCGCAAGGCCTGGGGAGGCTAGATTTACAATAGTAGAGTTGCGAGGCAGGATGGGACTGGAGTGTTTTGGTGGTGTGATATAGAGAGGTAGATTGAGGTGGTTTGGGCATGTGAAGAGGATGAGGGATGATAATTGGGTGCAGAATGTGAGAAACATTAATATTAGGGGTGGGGTTGCGAGGGGCAGACCAAAATAGACCTGGGACGAGGTCATTAAGTGTGACCTCAGGGTTAAGAAAATTAATAGGGAAGCTGCCAGAGATCGAGCAGCATGGAGAGCAGCCATTAGGTGAACAAGGCCAAGGCATGCAAGCATGTTGGAGCCTTCAAAAAGGAAAGGAAACGAAACGATTACTATTATATTACATTATTATTATTATTAATTATTATTATTATTAATTTATTTATTATTATTATTATTATTATTATTATTATTATTATTATTATTATTATTATTATTATTATTATTATTATTATTATTATTATTATTATTATTATTATTATCATCATCATCATCATCATCATCATTATTATTACTATTATTACTATCATCATTATTACTATTATTACTATCATTATTATTGTTAATTATTATTATTATTATTATTATTATTATTATTATTATTATTATTATTATTACTATCATTATTATTATTATTATCATCATTATCATTATCATTATTATTATTATTATTATTATTATCATCATCATTATTATTATTATTATCATAATCATTATTGTTATTACTATTATTAATTATTATTATTACTGTTTTTACTCTAGTTCAAAAAGTGGCATTAAGATAGCCATAGCAGCAATCAAACATACGGTACTTATCTTTCATGCAGTATCTTCTCAGTCTCCATGCCGTAGTCCTCAACCTATTAAAGAAAGGAATTCGCATTATTTTATTGGTAGTGTGCGTGTGCGTGTGTGGGGGGGGTGCGCGTGTGTGTGTGGGGGGGTGCGCGTGTGCATGTGTGTGTGTGGGGGTGTGCGTGTGTGTGGGGGGTGTGCGTGTGGGGGGGGGGTGTGCGTGTGTGGGGGGGAGGTGTTAGTGTGTTGGGGGGAGGTGTGCGTGTGTGGGGGAGGTGTGCGTGTGTGGGGGGAGGTGTGCGTGTGTGGGGGAGGTGTGCGTGTGTGGGGGGAGGTGTGCGTGTGTGGGGGAGGTGTGCGTGTGTGGGGGGAGGTGTGCGTGTGTGGGGGGAGGTGTGCGTGTGTGGGGGGAGGTGTGCGTGTGTGGGGGAGGTGTGCGTGTGTGGGGGGAGGTGTGCGTGTGTGGGGGGAGGTGTGCGTGTGTGGGGGGAGGTGTGCGTGTGTGGGGGGAGGTGTGCGTGTGTGGGGGGAGGTGTGCGTGTGTGGGGGGAGGTGTGCGTGTGTGGGGGGAGGTGTGCGTGTGTGGGGGAGGTGTGCGTGTGTGGGGGGGAGGTGTGCGTGTGTGGGGGGGAGGTGTGCGTGTGTGGGGGGGAGGTGTGCGTGTGTGGGGGGGAGGTGTGCGTGTGTGGGGGGGAGGTGTGCGTGTGTGGGGGGGAGGTGTGCGTGTGTGGGGGGAGGTGTGCGTGAGTGTGGGGGGATGCGCGTGTGTGTGTGTGTGGGGGGGGGGGTGAGGAGTGTCTGTAGTCCCAGGTTCATCGGAAAGTGAACCCAGCGGACTGCAGGCTTGAGCTGTCCCTCTCCAGCTGTCCATCTTTTGGAGGACAGAGGGAACTGAAGGACAACCATGTAGCTCTACCACCCAGCTATATCTGTGCCACCACGAGAAGGACTCCCTCTCCACCTCCATGCATGCAAGTAACAATTGAGCATCCTTTCTTATGTGTGTTACACTTTCAATTTATTACCGTGACTTCATAAAATACAAAGTCCTTCCTACAAGTCACCCTGCTCTCTGCTCGTGCTAGGATGACACCAATATACTCCAGTCCCATCCTTCCTCCCAAACCATCTCAATCTACCCCTCATCACACCACCAATACACTACAGTCCCATCCTTCCTCCCAAACAGTCTCAGTCTACCCCTCCTCATCACAGCATAGTCCTGTGACAGAGGGGTCAAACCTAGCGATGTCTGTCTGTGTAGCCCATGAGGAGCATCTAAACTGAAGCTTAATAGAAAAATTAGCACTAAGCTGAGTGGATTAACTTTACAGCTGATTTCAGACTGTATAAGAATAAGGCACGAAGTAAAACAAAAATAATTTGTAATAAACAAGGAGAATTATCCAAGGTCAAAACTACTAGCATGGTTACATTCTATGATTCTACTCCATATTCTTCAAAAATCTTCTCTAAATATGATTCCTTAATTACACTGCCTCTTGCAGACCACTTTCCTCTTGGCCATCTTCATCAGTGGGCTTGGTAATAGTGAACTTGTTCAAACATGGTGGCCCACCCCTACTGGCACAAAATATTGTACATGGTATTTGGCGACCCGTGCACCCACAGTTCCCCCTTCTGCATGATGATTCTGAGTCACAACTGCAGCGAATGCGCTTGAGCACAATCTGGTGCCAGGCAAACACCTCCTGCTAGAGTATTTGTAGAGAGTGACTTGTTGATGTCATCGGCTTCCCAGTCCTATTCCCGTGGATCAAGTGGTGGGGGTTCTGAGTCCAGTACAGCCTATCACTGCGCCATTTGCAAGTGTGCTCGTTTTGCATTTTGCACGAATGCCTCTGTGGTTGGCACCAGTGGACAGAGTTGTGGTGAACCTCAGGATATTTTTGTACCCACAACCACCAGCGGCATTCACTCATGGTTGTACCTAATCCACCATATGCTGCAACCATGAACTTGACTGCCTCCTCCTCCACATCCCAAGGGGCATCGATCACATCAAGGAAGTCCAGAACAAACCCCTTCTTTAATGTGGCAATAGCTTTTGACTTGCCAGTGCCATAAGCTGCTACCGTATCACAGCCACTGGTAGCGTGTATTGCCAGGACCTGCGGGATGAGGGTAGAGCGTTTCCTGACGGTTGCAGGAATGTCAGCCCAAAACCCTACCTTGGGCAGATGGTTGTATCATCAAGGGAGCTGAGGAACCAGACTTACGGTAATGGTAACTAGCGCAAACACATCCATATTATCTGAGATGACACAGACACGAGCCTCCTTAGTTTCTCAGCTCCAGAGGGCATGCTTGACGAATCTTATGTCTTCCTCCTCATGATTCGAGTACAGCTGAAGCTCTGTCTTCTTTCTCCCTGTGTGGGCCATAGCTGCACTAGCTCTACTCCTGACACAAGTAGGCAGTGGTCAGCTGTCTTGTTGAGGTGTTTTTGGTCATTCATTATGAGCTCCTATATAAAGTGGTTCAGGTGTACCTTGTTGGTTGCACATTTCATTACAGCGTCCCTTGGCGGGAGGGGAGTATTTATGCTCTGTGAACTCTAGAAAGGGCCGCCTTGCCTGCATGAGCTGTCCTTGTACTGCTCTTAGTAGTCACAGTACCTGTCCAGTACCAGGTGAACGTCGGCTTTGTCAAGGTGGTGTGCGACCAGCATCTTGAATGAATTGACAAAGGTGAGGATAGCACCTTTTGTAGGCTAATTTCTGCCAAATGTTACTGATTTTGGTGGTCCTATGAGCTGCCTTCTTTGAATCTGAGCATCAGGGGTGATCAGATAGGTATCTGAAGAATAGAAACGGATTCCTTGACCTCCAAAACCCTACCCTAAACACCAAAATAATGATTTTATGTGGTATGGTTGAAATTTAAGTCAATAACGTTCTTTGGTGGCCATCTTCAATTTTGAAAATGCTAAGAGGGGGGTACTCATTACACAAGATGGATTCTTTAACTACATGGTCTAAAGTACCGGAAAATGCAAAGATATAATTGTTACCACACACTGCGAGGTTTTGATACAAAATGGGGCCTGTGCCACCAGACTAGCACCAATACACTCCAGTTCCATCCTTCCTCCCACACTGTCTCAATCTACCCCTCTTCACAACACCAACCCACTCCAGTCCCATTCTTCCTCCCAAACCATCTCAATCTACCCCTCTTCACAACAACACACTCCAGTTCCACCCTTCCTCCCACACTGTCTCAATCTACCCCTCTTCACAACACCAATACACTCCAGTCCCATCCTTCCTCCCAAACCATCTCAATCTACCCTCCATCACAACACCAATACAGTGCAGTCCCATCCTTCCTCCCACATGATCTCAATCTACCCCTCCATCACACCAATACACTCCAGTCCCATCCTTCCTCCCACACTGTCTCAATCTACCCCTCCTCATCCCATCAATACACTCCAGTCCCATCCTTCCTCCCACACTATCTCAATCTACCCCTCCTCTCCACAACACCAATACATTCCAGTCCCATCCTTCCTCCCACACTATCTCAATCTACCCCCCCTCTCCACAACACCAATACACTCCAATCCCATCCTTCCTTCCACATTATCTCAATCTACCCCTTCTCATCACAACACCAATACACTCAATACACTCCAGTCTCATCCTTCCTCTCGAACCATCGCAATCTGCCCTGCCTCCTCTCAACACCAATACACTCCAGTCCCATCCTTCCTCCCAAACCATCTCAATCTACCCCTCTTCACAACACCAGTACACTCCAGTCCGATCCTTCCTCCCATACTATCTCAATCTACCCCTCCTCTTCACAACACCAATACACTCCAGTCCCATCCTTCTTCCCAAACCATCTCATTCTACCTCTCCATCACAACACTAATACACTCCAGTCCCATTCTTCCTTCCACATTATCTCAATCTACCCCTTCTCATCAATACCCATACACTCCAGTCCCATCCTTCCTCCCAAACCATCTCAATCTACCCCTCCATCAACACCAATACACTCAGTACACTCCAGTCTCATCTTTCCTCTCGAACCATCTCAATCTGCCCTGCCTCATCTCAACACCAATACACTCCAGTCCCATCCTTCCTCCCAAACCATCTCAATCTACCCCTCCATCACAACACCAATACACCAATACACTCCAGTCCCATCCTTCCTCCCACATTATGTCAATCTACCCCTCCTCATCACAGTACCAATACACCCCAGTTTCATCCTTCCTCTCGAATCATCTCAATCTGCCCTTCCTCATGTCAACGCCAATACACTCCAGTCCCATCCTTTCTCCCAGACCATCTCAATCTACCCCTCCTCATCCCAACAACACACTCCAATCCCATCCTTCCTCCCAGACCATCTCAATCTACCCCTCCTTCTCACAGCACCAATACACTCCAGTCCCATCCTTCCTCTCAACTCTTCAATCGTAAACCTAGTACCCCCATGCCTCGCACTCAAGGACGCACTACACAAAATAATAATAACCCCAGACTTTTCGTTCACAAGAATAACACTGATAGATGAATATATTATAACTATTTCAAGTTAATCTGGGATCCATTAATCTGGGATCAATTTTCTTAGCATTACTAACTCCTGTCGGTTAAGGAGGCGCCCTTGCACCTCTTACTTAGCGATTTATTTTTGGATACGGCTAGTTGATATCCTTGCACATTATTTAGGCAGACAGTGGTGATACTGAAAGGAGCTTATAACGCTGTGGAGGGCAGTAAAGTGTAGTACGCCAAATAAATCGCTTAGGAATTGGTGTTAGTGAACCCCCTTACCTTCATAACGTTAACCTTCACTAGGATGAATTCTTACCTCTAGAGTCTTAAGGATCGCAGTCCGCTAGACCACCAGGCGACCTCGTGATGGTATAGGCTCAGTAGTGCATTCCCTTACTATGCTTGAATCCATCCTCGGCAGGCACCAAGCTTAAAGAATAAATCGGAAATATGTAGAGGTTAAGGTATTGTCCTATGGTTAACCATTATAACTGCTAAGTGGAAGGCAAGGTCCCTATTTTTCATGACTTTCTAAAGTGTGTGCGTGTGCGTGAGCGTGTGAGTGGACATATAGCAGGTAAATATTCCTTGATATAGTAAAGCACTTATAGGTAGAAAAAAAACAAGCATATGTTAAGGCGTTACCGCATTTTTCATTATTTTTTATCCATCCATCCATCATGCAATCCTATGTCGCCCCATAAGGAGCGTGGAGGCCTGGGGCTAGGCAAGTTGGTCTTGACATTTATGATGAGAGTGACCAGCCTCACATTCCTCAGTGGCATTACGTGAACAATAAACCCCAACCGGCCCTTGGATATAAACCTACATAGGCTCAATCCAACTGGAGCACCTTAATTATCCACTAACCACCAGGCGCCATAATTTGGTTATATGGTTACCACACAGCGTAGTAAATGGTTTCTTGATGTACAGTAAACTATTTTGATTGTTACTCAGTGTAGACTCACTCAGGCAGAAAGAAGAGGATAGAATGAAGGAAAGAAAGACAGAAGAGAGAGTGTATAGTCACCCGTTGGCAGAATAAACAGGAAAGAGTGAAGGAAAGAAAGCCAGAAGAGGAAGGATAGAAGAGCAGAAAGGGCAGACACCCAAAGCAGCACTACATCAACTGAGTGGATGGTGAGTGCCCCCACCTACCACTAACTATTTCAAAACAGCAAAATCGTCACTTATTTCAGTCACCGGATATTTAAAGCTCCCTAACAGCTCTTCCTTTGGGATTTATTTTTCTGCATGCAGGTAGTTAAAAATTCGTATGTCATGATGAGTAAGGAGGAACTGAAATGAACTAGGTGACAGCAGAGGAGAGTATGGTGTAATAAGCAAAATAAATCGCCAAGGACGAGGTGTAAGGGAGCTTAATCAAGGAGAATATCAACCAAAGAATTTTCCACTATACCTTTATACCGGTGAAAAGTTGACAGCCTCCATCCTCTAACAACTTTCTTCTGTCAACATTCTTCTGTCAACATTCTTCCAGAAACTTTCTTCTGGCAACTGTACTATCTTCCATCCATACCAATCTCAGGGAACTCCATCCTGAAAGATATGGTTTGACTAGTAACCAAGGAGACTCATTCCTAACCTTGCCAAAGATCCCTAAACCCTATCAACTCAGCTGATGGGCAAGTGTAGTCAGACTAGAGGGCTGATTTGACTAGTAACCAAGGAGACTCATTCGTAACCCCTATCAGCTCAGTTGATGGCCAGGTGTAGGTATAATGGAGGGCTGACTGGACTAGTAACCAGGGAGACTCATTCGTAACCCCTATCAGCTCAGTTGATGGCCAGAGGTAGTCAGATTGGAGGACTGATTTGACTAGTAACCAAGGAGACTCATTCGTAACCCCTATCAGTTCAGTTGACGGCCAGGTGTAGTCAGATTGGAGGGCTGATTTGACTAGTAACCAAGGAGACTCATTCGTAACCCCTATCAGCTCAGTTGACGGCCAGGTGTAGTCAGATTGGAGGGCTGATTTGACTAGTAACCAAGGAGACTCATTGAAGGATGGTGGACGGCAGAAGGGTAATTCCAGCCTACAGTCCACCCAGTTCAAATCCAGATATTGGGCCAACAGACAAAGTAGGTGGGTGGGTGGGCGGGCGGGCAGGCAGCCAGGTTGATAAGGAGGTAGGTAAGGAGGTAGGCAGAGAAGCAGGAAGGGAAGCAGGTAGGTAGGCAGGTGGATAGGGAAGCAGGTAGGAAGGTAGGTGGATAGGGAAGCAGGTAGGAAGGTAGGTGGATAGGGAAGCAGGTAGGAAGGTAGGTGGATAGGGAAGCAGGTAGGAAGGTAGGTGGATAGGGAAGCAGGTAGGTGGGTAGGTAGGGAAGCAGGTAGGTGGGTAGATAGGGAAGCAGGTAGGTGGGTAGGCAGGGAAGCAGGTAGGTGGGTAGGTAGGGAAGCAGGTAGGTGGGTAGGCAGGGAAGCAGGCAGGTGGGTAGGCAGGGAGGTAGGCAGGGAGGGAGGTAGGCAGGGAGGTAGGGAGGGAGGTAGGCAGGGAGGTAGGGAGGTAGGGAGGCAGGGAGGCAGGTAGGCAGGCAGAGAGGTAGGTAGGCAGAGAGGTAGGTAGGGAGGCAGAGAGGTAGGTAGGCAGGCAGGGAGGTAGGTAGGCAGGCAGGCAGGGAGGTAGGCAGGCAGGCAGGGAGGTAGGCAGGCAGGCAGGGAGGTAGGTAGGCAGGCAGGCAGGGAGGCAGGCAGGCAGGGAGGCAGGCAGGCAGGGAGGTAGGTAGGCAGGCAGGCAGGGAGGTAGGTAGGCAGGCAGGCAGGCAGGGAGGTAGGTAGGCAGGGAGGCAGGGAGGTAGGTAGGCAGGGAGGTAGGTAGGCAGGCAGGCAGGGAGGTAGGTAGGCAGGCAGGGAGGTAGGTAGGCAGGCAGGGAGGTAGGTAGGCAGGGAGGTAGGCAGGCAGGGAGGTAGGCAGGCAGGGAGGTAGGCAGGCAGGGAGGTAGGTAGGCAGGCAGGGAGGTAGGGAGGTGGACAGTCAGGATAATGGAAACTAGCCAACTCCTAAAACCTTCTAATCTGAATACACTCGTCTAACAAAAGTAGAAACATCATGGGACTGAAGAGGCTAAGACATGAGTAATGCATTTCATCTTTTGGTTTCACTTCAAAGGAATTACCCACTTCTTACCTCCCTCCATCAGTCCATCCACCCATTCCTCCCTCCCTCCCTCCCTCCTGTGCCGTTCTTGCCTTCATCCCTCCAGGCCTTGTCCTTCCATCTACGTTTTCTTGGTTCTCTGTCTCCCTCCCTCACCCTCTTACCTCCATTTCCTCCTCCTCCTCCTACCACCAGATGCTTATTCAGCTTATGGCTTTTAACACTGAATGGGTGTATGGAGGCTGAGTCCAGAATATTTCACTCTGCTCGATCTCTGGCAGCCTCCTTATTCAGTCCCTTATCCCTGAGGTCACTATGACCGTCCCTGATTTTTTGCGATCAGCCTTTCACAACCCTTCCCCCGACGTTCACACTTCTCACTTCCACACTGAATAGTTGACCTCTTCATGTGCCCTTACCATCTTATTCTCCCCCTCATACAAAATCAAACATCTTATAAAACTTCCATCAAGATAAAAAATCTTGGAAGCAAATATAAGCCTACACTAAGACAATTATGTACAAATCTACGTAAAATCAAAGAGTTTAAGTAGTACCTTTCTATTGATGCACAAAACCTTCCAACCCTGGTCAGGGCAGATGGCACGGCTCTGAACCATCCTTGATGTGCTGTGGTCCATCCAAGAAGGCTCAACCATTCTTAGAAGTGTTGTGGGCCGTCCTACGAGCACACAAGCTATAAAGAAGAATCCAGAATGAGCAAGACAAGTGCAAGGATATTTCATGATGTTTATCAAAGACAATACCGGAATGAGGAAAAAACATTTAAAGCCATTTCGCTATTTCGAAGGCTATGTCAAAGTAACGTCACTTATTTCCAATCAAAGAAGCTCCTGATTCAACCTTACCACACACCCCGTTTACAGAGGCGGCCGTTCCAACCTGACCCTCGATGGCGCTCTAACCCACCCTTCTTCAGCGTTCCAGTCCATCCTAAGGGCTCGATCTGAAGAAAAAATGAACAGAGGAGTACCAGATATAGGCGCAAGGATATTTCACTAAGTTTCAATGGGTAGGTCAAAATGTCGCCACTTTTTGGACAAAAAAAAAAAAAAAAGAAAGCTTGCTGATTGAAAGTTTAAATTGCCTTTTTACTGACAAACTTACAACCCCTTAACCTGGGTAGGGCGGGGAGGGGCGGGGCGGGGCGGGGCAGGGCAAGGCAGGGCAGGTAGGGAAGCAGGTAGGTAGGTAGGTAGGTAGGTAGGGATGCAAGTAGGTAGGGAGGGATGCAAGTAGGTAGGGAGGGATGCCGGTAGGTAGGGAGGGATGCCGGTAGGTAGGTAGTAGGGAAGCAGGTAGGTAGGGAAGCAGGTAGGTAGGGAAGCAGGTAGGTAGGGAAGCAGGTAGGTAGGGAAGCAGGTAGGTAGGGAAGCAGGTAGGCAGGGAAGCAGGTCGGCAGGGAAGCAGGTCGGCAGGGAAGCAGGTCGGCAGGGAAGCAGGTCGGCAGGGAAGCAGGTCGGCAGGGAAGCAGGTCGGCAGGGAAGCAGGTCGGCAGGGAAGCAGGTCGGCAGGGAGACAGGCAGGGAGACAGGCAGGGAGATAGGGAGGCAGGGAGGTGGACAGTCAGGATAATGGAAACTAGCCAACTCCTAAAACCTTCTAATCTGAATACACTCGTCTATCTAAAGTAGAAACATCATGGGACTGAAGAGGCTAAGACATGAGTAATGCACTTCATCTTTTGGTTTCACTTCAAAGGAATTACCCACTTCTTACCTCCCTCCATCAGTCCATCCATCCATTCCTCCCTCCCTCCCTCCCTCCTGTGCCGTTGTTGCCTTCATCCCTCCAGGCCTTGTCCTTCCATCTACGTTTTCTTGGTTCTCTGTCTCCCTCCCTCACCCTCTTACCTCCATTTTCTCCTCCTCCTCCTACCACCAGATGCTTATTCAGCTTATGGCTTTTAACACTGAATGGGTGTATGGAGGCTGAGTCCAGAATATTTCACTCTGCTCGATCTCTGGCAGCCTCCTTATTCAGTCCCTTATCCCTGAGGTCACTATGACCGTCCCTGATTTTTTGCGATCAGCCTTTCACAACCCTTCCCCCGACGTTCACACTTCTCACTTCCACACCCAATAGTTGACCTCTTCATGTGCCCTTACCATCTTATTCTTCTCCTTATACAAAATCAAACATCTTATAAAACTTCCATCAAGATAAAAAATCTTGGAAGCAAATATAAGCCTACACTAAGACAATTATGTGCAAATCTACGTAAAATCAGAGTTTAAATAGTACCTTTCTACTGATGCACAAAACCTTCCAACCCTGGTCAGGGCAGATGGCACGGCTCTAAACCATCCTTGATGTGCTGTGGTCCATCCAAGAAGGCTCAACCATTCTTAGAAGTGTTGTGGGCCGTCCTACGAGCACACAAGCTATAAAGAAAAATCCGGAATGAGTAAGACAAGTGCAAGGATATTTCATGATGTGTATCAAAGACAATACCGGAATGAGGAAAAAACATTTAAAGCCATTTCGCTATTTCGAAGGCTATGTCAAAGTAACGTCACTTATTTCCAATCAAAGAAGCTCCTGATTCAACCTTACCACACCCCCTGTTTACAGAGGCGGCCGTTCCAACCTGACCCCAGATGGCGCTCTAACCCACCCTTCTTCAGCGTTCCAGTCCATCCTAAGGGCTCGATCTGAAGAAAAAATGAACAGAGGAGTACCAGATATAGGCGCAAGGATATTTCACTAAGTTTCAATGGGTAGGTCAAAATGTCGCCACTTTTTGGACAAAAAAAAAGATCCCTGATTGAAAGAGTTTATAGTACCTTTTTACTGAAACTTACAACCCCTTAACCTAGGTTGGGCGGGGCGGGGCGGGCCTGGGCAGGGCAAGGCAGGGAAGCAGATAGGCAGGTAGGCGGTTAGGGAAGCAGGTAGGTAGGTAGGGAAGCAGGTAGGTAGGTAGGGAAGCAGGTAGGTAGGTAGGGAAGCAGGTAAGGAGACAGGCAGGGAGACAGGCAGGGAGACAGGCAGGGAGACAGGCAGGGAGACAGGCAGGGAGACAGGCAGGGAGACAGGCAGGGAGACAGGCAGGGAGACAGGCAGGGAGACAGGCAGGGAGACAGGCAGGGAGACAGGCAGGGAGACAGGCAGGGAGACAGGCAGGGAGGGAGGGAAGTGGATAGTCAGGATAATGGAAACTAGCCAACTCCTAAAACCTTCTAATCTGAATACACTCGTCTAACAAAAGTAGAAACATCATGGAACTGAAAAGGCTAAGAAATGAGTAATGCACTTCATCTTTTAGTTTCACTTCAAAGGAATTACCCACTTCCTACCTCCCTCCATCAGTCCATCCATCCATTCCTCCCTCCCTCCCTCCCTCCCTCCTGTGCCGTTCTTGCCTTCATCCCTCCAGGCCTTGTCCTTCCATCTACGTTTTCTTGGTTCTCTGTCTCCCTCCCTCACCCTCTTACCTCCATTTCCTCCTCCTCCTTCTACCAAAAGATGCTTATTCAGCTTATGGCTTTTAACAGTGAATGGGTGTATGGAGGCTGAGTCCAGAATATTTCACTCTGCTCGATCTCTGGCAGCCTCCTTATTCAGTCCCTTATCCCTGAGGTCATTATGACTTCGTCCCTGGTCTTTTTCGATCAGCCTTTCACAACCCTTCCCCCGACGTTCACACTTCTCACTTCCACACCCAATAGTTGACCTCTTCATGTGCCCTTACCATCTTATTCTCCCCCTCATACAAAATCAAACATCTTATAAAACTTCCATCAAGATAAAAAATCTTGGAAGCAAATATAAGCCTACACTAAGACAATTATGTACAAATCTACGTAAAATCAAAGAGTTTAAATAGTACCTTTCTACTGATGCACAAAACCTTCCAACCCTGGTCAGGGCAGATGGCACGGCTCTGAACCATCCTTGATGTGCTGTGGTCCATCCAAGAAGGCTCAACCATTCTTAGAAGTGTTGTGGGCCGTCCTACGAGCACACAAGCTATAAAGAAGAATCCGGAATGAGCAAGACAAGTGCAAGGATATTTCATGATGTGTATCAAAGACGATACCGGAATGAGGAAAAAACATTTAAAGCCATTTCGCTATTTCAAAGGCTATGTCAAAGTAACGTCACTTATTTCCAATCAAAGAAGCTCCTGATTCAACCTTACCACACCCCCTGTTTACAGAGGCGGCCGTTCCAACCTGACCCCAGATGGCGCTCTAACCCACTCTTGTTCAGCGTTCCAGTCCATCCTAAGGGCTCGATCTGAAGAAAAAATGAACAGAGGAGTACCAGATATAGGCACAAGGATATTTCGCTAAGTTTCAATGGGTTGGTCAAAATGTCGCCACTTTTTGGGCAAAAAAAAAAAAAAAAAAAAAAAGCTCCCTGATTGAAAGAGTTTATATTACCCTTTTACTGACAGACTTACAACCCCTTAACCTGGGTAGGGCAGCGCGGGGCGGGGCGGGGCGGGGCGGGGCGGGGCGGGGCGGGGCGGGGCAGGGCAAGGCATGGCATGTAGGGAAGCAGGTAGGTAGGTAGGTGGTTAGGGAAGCAGGTAGTTAGGTAGGGATGCAGGCAGGTAGGTAGGGATGCAGACAGGTAGGCAGGTAGGTAGGGATGCAGACAGGTAGGTAGGGATGCAGACAGGTAGGTAGGGATGCAGACAGGTAGGCAGGTAGGTAGGGATGCAGACAGGTAGGCAGGTAGGTAGGGATGCAGACAGGTAGGCAGGTAGGTAGGGATGCAGACAGGTAGGCAGGTAGGTAGGGATGCAGACAGGTAGGCAGGTAGGTAGGGATGCAGACAGGTAGGCAGGTAGGTAGGGATGCAGACAGGTAGGCAGGTAGGTAGGGATGCAGACAGGTAGGCAGGTAGGTAGGGAAGCAGGCAGGTAGGTAGGCAGGTAGGTAGGCAGGTAGGTAGGCAGGTAGGTAGGGAAGTAGGCAGGGAAGTAGGCAGGGAAGTAGGCAGGTAAGTAGGCAGGTAAGTAGGCAGGTAAGTAGGCAGGTAAGTAGGCAGGTAAGTAGGCAGGTAAGTAGGCAGGTAAGTAGGCAGGTAAGTAGGCAGGTAACTAAGCAGGTAAGTCGGCAGGTAAGTAGGGAAACAGGGAGGTAGGTAGTGAGGGAGGTAGGGAGGTGGACAGTCAGGATAATGGAAACTAGCCAACTCCTAAAACCTTCTAATCTGAATACACTCGTCTAACAAAAGTAGAAACATCATGGGACTGAAGAGGCTAAGACATGAGTAATGCATTTCATCTTTTGGTTTCACTTCAAAGGAATTACCCACTTCTTACCTCCCTCCATCAGTCCATCAATCCATTCCTCCCTCCCTCCCTCCCTCCTGTGCTGTTCTTGCCTTCATCCCTCCAGGCCTTGTCCTTCCATCTACGTTTTCTTGGTTCTCTGTCTGCCTCCCTCAAACTCTTACCTCCATTTCCTCCTCCTCCTCCTACCACCAGATGCTTATTCAGCTTATGGCTTTTAACACTGAATGGGTGTATGAAGGCTGAGTCCAGAATATTTCACTCTGCTCGATCTCTGGCAGCCTCTTTGTTCAGTCCCTTATCCCTGAGGTCACTATGACCGTCCCTGGACTTTTTCGATCAGCCTTTCACAACCCTTCCCCCGACGTTCACACTTCTCACTTCCACACCCAATAGTTGACCTCTTCATGTGCCCTTACCATCTTATTCTTCTCCTTATACAAAATCAAACATCTTATAAAACTTCCATCAAGATAAAAAATCTTGGAAGCAAATATAAGCCTAAACTAAGAATTATGTACAAATCAACGTAAAATCAGAGTTTAAATAGTACCTTTCTACTGATGCACAAAACCTTCCAACCCTGGTCAGGGCAGATGGCACGGCTCTGAACCATCCTTGATGTGCTGTGGTCCATCCAAGAAGGCTCAACCATTCTTAGAAGTGTTGTGGGCCGTCCTACGAGCACACAAGCTATAAAGAAGAATCCAGAATCAGCAAGACAAGTGCAAGGATATTTCATGATGTGTATCAAAGACAATACCGGAATGAGGAAAAAACATTTAAAGCATTTCGCTATTTCGAAGGCTATGTCAAAGTAACATCACTTATTTCCAGTCAAAGAAGCTCCTGATTCAACCTCACCATACACCCCGTTTACAGAGGCGGCCGTTCCAACCTGACCCCCGATGGCGCTCTAACCCACCCTTCTTCAGCGTTCCAGTCCATCCTAAGAGCTCGATCTGAAGAAAAAAATGAACAGAGGAGTACCAGATATAGGCGCAAGGATATTTCACTAAGTTTCAATGGGTAGGTCAAAATGTCGCCACTTTTTGGACAAAAAAAAAAAAAAGAAAGCTTGCTGATTGAAAGTTTATATTGCCTTTTTACTGACAAACTTACAACCCTTTAACCTGGGTAGGGCGGGGAGGGGCGGGGCGGGGAGGGGCGGGGCGGGGCAGGGCAAGGCAGGGCAGGTAGGGAAGCAGGTAGGTAGGTAGGTGGTTAGGGAAGCAGGTAGGTAGGTGGTTAGGGAAGCAGGTAGGTAGGTGGTTAGGGAAGCAGGTAGGTAGGTGGTTAGGGAAGCAGGTAGGTAGATAGGGATGCAAGTAGGTAGATAGGGATGCAAGTAGGTAGGGAGGGATGCCGGTAGGTAGGGAGGGATGCCGGTAGGTAGGGAGGGATGCCGGTAGGTAGGGAGAGATGTCGGTAGGTAGGGAGGGATGCCGGTAGGTAGGTAGGGAGGCAGGTAGGGAGGTAGTAGGGAGGCAGGTAGGGAGGGAAGCAGGTAGGTAGGGAAGCAGGTAGGTAGGGAGGTAGGGAAGCTGGTAGGGAGGTAGGGAGGGAGGTAGGGAGGGAGGGAGGTAGGGAGGGAGGTAGGGAGGGAGGTAGGGAGGGAGGTAGGGAGGTAGGGAGGGAGGTAGGGAGGGAGGGAGGGAGGTAGGGAGGGAGGTAGGGAGGGAGGTAGGGAGGTAGGTAGGGAGGGAGGTAGGGAGGGAGGTAGGGAGGGAGGTAGGGAGGTAGGTAGGGAGGGAGGTAGGTAGGGAGGTAGGTAGGGAGGTAGGTAGGGAGGTAGGTAGGGAGGTAGGTAGCAGGCAGGGAGGTAGGCAGGGAGGTAGGTAGCAGGCAGGGAGGTAGGTAGGCAGGCAGGGAGGTAGGTAGGCAGGCAGGCAGGCAGGGAGATAGGGAGGCAGGGAGATAGGAAGGTAGGGAGGTAGGGAGGCAGGGAGATAGGGAGGCAGGGAGATAGGGAGGCAGGGAGATAGGGAGGCAGGGAGATAGGGAGGCAGGGAGATAGGGAGGCAGGGAGATAGGGAGGCAGGGAGATAGGGAGGCAGGGAGATAGGGAGGCAGGGAGATAGGGAGGCAGGGAGATAGGGAGGCAGGGAGATAGGGAGGCAGGGAGATAGGGAGGCAGGGAGGCAGGGAGATAGGGAGGTGGACAGTCAGGATAATGGAAAATAGCCAACTTCTAAAACCTTCTAATCTGAATACACTCGTCTAACAAAAGTAGAAACATCATGGGACTGAAGAGGCTAAGACATGAGTAATGCATTTCATCTTTTGGTTTCACTTCAAAGGAATTACCCACTTCTTACCTCCCTCCATCAGTCCATCCCTCCCTCCCTCCCTCCCTCCCTCCTGTGCCGTTGTTGCCTTCATCCCTCCAGGCCTTGTCCTTCCATCTACGTTTTCTTGGTTCTCTGTCTCCCTCCCTCACCCTCTTACCTCCATTTCCTTCTCCTCCTCCTACCACCAGATGCTTATTCAGCTTATGGCTTTTAACACTGAATGGGTGTATGGAGGCTGAGTCCAGAATATTTCACTCTGCTCGATCTCTGGCAGCCTCCTTATTCAGTCCCTTATCCCTGAGGTCACTGACTTCGTCCCTGGTCTTTTTCGATCAGCCTTTCACAACCCTTCCCCCGACGTTCACACTTCTCACTTCCACACCCAATAGTTGACCTCTTCATGTGCCCTTACCATCTTATTCTTCTCCTTATACAAAATCAAACATCTTATAAAACTTCCATCAAGATAAAAAATCTTGGAAGCAAATATAAGCCTACACTAAGACAATTATGTACAAATCTACGTAAAATCAAAGAGTTTAAGTAGTACCTTTCTACTGATGCACAAAACCTTCCAACCCTGGTCAGGGCAGATGGCACGGCTCTAAACCATCCTTGATGTGCTGTGGTCCATTCAAGAAGGCTCAACCATTCTTGGAAGTGTTGTGGGCCGTCCTACGAGCACACAAGCTATAAAGAAGAATCCAGAATCAGCAAGACAAGTGCAAGGATATTTCATGATGTGTATCAAAGACAATACCGGAATGAGGAAAAAACATTTAAAGCCATTTCGCTATTTCGAAGGCTATGTCAAAGTAACGTCACTTATTTCCAATCAAAGAAGCTCCTGATTCAACCTTACCACACCCCCTGTTTACAGAGGCGGTCGTTCCAACCTGACTCCAGATGGCGCTCTAACCCACCCTTCTTCAGCGTTCCAGTCCATCCTAAGGGCTCGATCTGAAGAAAAAATGAACAGAGGAGTACCAGATATAGGCACAAGGATATTTCACTAAGTTTCAATGGGTAGGTCAAAATGTCGCCACTTTTTCGACAAAAAAAAAGATCCCTGATTGAGAGAGTTTATAGTACCTTTTTACTGAAACTTACAACCCCTTAACCTGGGTTGGGCGGGGCGGGGCGGGGCAGGGCAAGGCAGGGAAGCAGGTAGGGAGGTAGGTGGTTAGGGAAGCAGGTAGGCAGGTAGGTAGGAAAGCAGGCAGGCAGGTAGGTAGGAAAGCAGGCAGGTAGGTAGGTAGGAAAGCAGGCAGGTAGGTAGGTAGGGAAGCAGGCAGGTAGGTAGGTAGGGAAGCAGGCAGGTAGGTAGGTAGGGAAGCAGGCAGGTAGGTAGGTAGGGAAGCAGGCAGGTAGGTAGGGAAGCAGGCAGGTAGGTAGGGAAGCAGGCAGGTAGGTAGGGAAGCAGGCAGGTAGGTAGGGAAGCAGGCAGGTAGGTAGGGAAGCAGGCAGGTAGGTAGGGAAGCAGGCAGGTAGGTAGGGAAGCAGGCAGGTAGGTAGGGAAGCAGGCAGGTAGGTAGGGAATCAGGCAGGTAGGTAGGGAATCAGGCAGGGAGACAGGCAGGGAGACAGGCAGGGAGACAGGCAGGGAGACAGGCAGGGAGACAGGCAGGGAGACAGGCAGGGAGACAGGCAGGGAGACAGGCAGGGAGACAGGCAGGGAGACAGGCAGGGAGACAGGCAGGGAGACAGGCAGGATAATGGAAACTAGGCAACTCCTAAAACCTTCTAATCTGAATACACTCGTCTAACAAAAGTAGAAACATCATGGGACTGAAGAGGCTAAGACATGAGTAATGCATTTCATCTTTTGGTTTCACTTCAAAGGAATTACCCACTTCCTACCTCCCTCCATCAGTCCATCCATCCATTCCTCCCTCCCTCCCTCCCTCCTGTGCCGTTCTTGCCTTCATCCCTCCAGGCCTTGTCCTTCCATCTACGTTTTCTTGGTTCTCTGTCTCCCTCCCTCACCCTCTTACCTCCATTTCCACCTCCTCCTCCTCCTACCACCAGATGCTTATTCAGCTTATGGCTTTTAACACTGAATGGGTGTATGGAGGCTGAGTCCAGAATATTTCACTCTGCTCGATCTCTGGCAGCCTCCTTATTCAGTCCCTTATCCCTGAGGTCACTATGACTTCGTCCCTGGTCTTTTTCGATCAGCCTTTCACAACCCTTCCCCCGACATTCACACTTCTCACTTCCACACCCAATAGTTGACCTCTTCATGTGCCCTTACCATCTTATTCTTCTCCTTATACAAAATCAAACATCTTATAAAACTTCCATCAAGATAAAAAATCTTGGAAGCAAATATAAGCCTAAACTAAGAATTATGTACAAATCAACGTAAAATCAAAGAGTTTAAATAGTACCTTTCTACTGATGAACAAAACCTTCCAACCCTGGTCAGGGCAGATGGCACGGCTCTGAACCATCCTTGATGTGCTGTGGTCCATCCAAGAAGGCTCAACAATTCTTAGAAGTGTTGTGGGCCGTCCTACGAGCACACAAGCTATAAAGAAGAATCCGGAATGAGCAAGACAAGTGCAAGGATATTTCATGATGTGTATCAAAGACGATACCGGAATGAGGAAAAAACATTTAAAGCCATTTCGCTATTTCGAAGGCTATGTCAAAGTAACGTCACTTATTTCCAATCAAAGAAGCTCCTGATTCAACCTTACCACACCCCCTGTTTACAGAGGCGGCCGTTCCAACCTGACCCCCGATGGCGCTCTAACCCACCCTTCTTCAGCGTTCCAGTCCATCCTAAGGGCTCGATCTGAAGAAAAAATGAACAGAGGAGTACCAGATATAGGCGCAAGGATATTTCACTAAGTTTCAATGGGTAGGTCAAAATGTCGCCACTTTTTCGACAAAAAAAAAAAAAAAAAAAAAAAAAAAAGCTCCCTGATTGAAAGAGTTTATATTACCTTTTTACTGACAGACTTACAACCCCTTAACCTGGGTAGGGCAGGGCGGGGCGGGGCGGGGCGGGGCAGGGCAGGGCAAGGCATGGCATATAGGGAAGCAGGTAGGTAGGTAGGTGGTTAGGGATGCAGGTAGGTAGGTAGGGATGCAGGTAGGTAGGTAGGGATGCAGGTAGGTAGGTAGGGATGCAGGTAGGTAGGTAGGGATGCAGGCAGGTAGGTAGGGAAGCAGACAGGTAGGCAGGTAGGTAGGGAAGCAGGCAGGGAAGTAGGCAGGGAAGTAGGCAGGGAAGTAGGCAGGGAAGTAGGCAGGTAAGTAGGGAGACAGGCAGGGAGACAGGCAGGGAGACAGGCAGGGAGACAGGCAGGGAGACAGGGAGGTAGGTAGGGAGGGAGGTAGGTAGGGAGGGAGGTAGGTAGGGAGGGAGGTAGGTAGGGAGGGAGGTAGGTAGGGAGGGAGGTAGGGAGGTGGACAGTCAGGATAATGGAAACTAGCCAACTCCTAAAACCTTCTAATCTGAATACACTCGTCTAACAAAAGTAGAAACATCATGGGACTGAAGAGGCTAAGACATGAGTAATGCATTTCATCTTTTGGTTTCACTTCAAAGGAATTACCCACTTCTTACCTCCCTCCATCAGTCCATCCACCCATTCCTCCCTCCCTCCCTCCCTCCTGTGCCGTTGTTGCCTTCTTCCCTCCAGGCCTTGTCCTTCCATCTACGTTTTCTTGGTTCTCTGTCTCCCTCCCTCACCCTCTTCCATTTCCTCCTCCTCCTCCTACCACCAGATGCTTATTCAGCTTATGGCTTTTAACACTGAATGGGTGTATGACGGCTGAGTCCAGAATATTTCACTCTGCTCGATCTCTGGCAGCCTCTTTATTCAGTCCCTTATCCCTGAGGTCACTATGACTTCGTCCCTGGTCTTTTTCGATCAGCCTTTCACAACCCTTCCCCCGACGTTCACACTTCTCACTTCCACACCCAATAGTTGACCTCTTCATGTGCCCTTACCATCTTATTCTTCTCCTTATACAAAATCAAACATCTTATAAAACTTCCATCAAGATAAAAAATCTTGGAAGCAAATATAAGCCTAAACTAAGAATTATGTACAAATCAACGTAAAATCAAAGAGTTTAAATAGTACCTTTCTACTGATGAACAAAACCTTCCAACCCTGGTCAGGGCAGATGGCACGGCTCTGAACCATCCTTGATGTGCTGTGGTCCATCCAAGAAGGCTCAACAATTCTTAGAAGCGTTGTGGGCCGTCCTACGAGCACACAAGCTATAAAGAAGAATCCGGAATGAGCAAGACAAGTGCAAGGATATTTCATGATGTGTATCAAAGACGATACCGGAATGAGGAAAAAACATTTAAAGCCATTTCGCTATTTCGAAGGCTATGTCAAAGTAACGTCACTTATTTCCAGTCAAAGAAGCTCCTGATTCAACCTTACCACACCCCCTGTTTACAGAGGCGGCCGTTCCAACCTGACCCCCGATGGCGCTCTAACCCACCCTTCTTCAGCGTTCCAGTCCATCCTAAGGGCTCGATCTGAAGAAAAAATGAACAGAGGAGTACCAGATATAGGCGCAAGGATATTTCACTAAGTTTCAATGGGTAGGTCAAAATGTCGCCACTTTTTCGACAAAAAAAAAAAAAAAAAAAAAAAGCTCCCTGATTGAAAGAGTTTATATTACCTTTTTACTGACAGACTTACAACCCCTTAACCTGGGTAGGGCAGGGCGGGGCGGGGCGGGGCAGGGCAGGGCAAGGCATGGCATATAGGGAAGCAGGTAGGTAGGTAGGTGGTTAGGGATGCAGGTAGGTAGGTAGGGATGCAGGTAGGTAGGTAGGGATGCAGGTAGGTAGGTAGGGATGCAGGTAGGTAGGTAGGGATGCAGGTAGGTAGGTAGGGATGCAGGTAGGTAGGTAGGGATGCAGGTAGGTAGGTAGGGATGCAGGTAGGTAGGTAGGGATGCAGGTAGGTAGGTAGGGATGCAGGTAGGTAGGTAGGGATGCAGGTAGGTAGGTAGGGATGCAGGTAGGTAGGTAGGGATGCAGGCAGGTAGGTAGGGATGCAGGCAGGTAGGTAGGGATGCAGGCAGGTAGGTAGGGATGCAGGCAGGTAGGTAGGGAAGCAGACAGGTAGGCAGGTAGGTAGGGAAGCAGGCAGGGAAGTAGGCAGGGAAGTAGGCAGGGAAGTAGGCAGGGAAGTAGGCAGGGAAGTAGGCAGGGAAGTAGGCAGGGAAGTAGGGAGACAGGCAGGGAGACAGGCAGGGAGACAGGGAGGTAGGTAGGGAGGGAGGTAGGTAGGGAGGGAGGTAGGTAGGGAGGGAGGTAGGGAGGTGGACAGTCAGGATAATGGAAACTAGCCAACTCCTAAAACCTTCTAATCTGAATACACTCGTCTAACAAAAGTAGAAACATCATGGGACTGAAGAGGCTAAGACATGAGTAATGCATTTCATCTTTTGGTTTCACTTCAAAGGAATTACCCACTTCTTACCTCCCTCCATCAGTCCATCCACCCATTCCTCCCTCCCTCCCTCCCTCCTGTGCCGTTGTTGCCTTCATCCCTCCAGGCCTTGTCCTTCCATCTACGTTTTCTTGGTTCTCTGTCTCCCTCCCTCACCCTCTTCCATTTCCTCCTCCTCCTCCTACCACCAGATGCTTATTCAGCTTATGGCTTTTAACACTGAATGGGTGTATGACGGCTGAGTCCAGAATATTTCACTCTGCTCGATCTCTGGCAGCCTCTTTATTCAGTCCCTTATCCCTGAGGTCACTATGACTTCGTCCCTGGTCTTTTTCGATCAGCCTTTCACAACCCTTCCCCCGACGTTCACTTCCACATCCAGTGGTTGACCTCCATCCTCTTCATGTGCCCTTTCCATCTTATTACCCCCCTCATACAAAATCAAACAAAACTTTCAAGATAAAAAATCTTGGAAGCAAATATAAGCATAAACTAAGACTATCTATCTATTGCCAGACGCCATAATCCCGTAAGGGGTGGCCATTTGACTGAATTGTTTTACGGGGAGGAGCATTAACCCTTCAACCCACTTGCTGACACGCAGGGAGCATGTATGATTTGGTTATATGGTTACCACCCAGCGTTGTAAATGGTTTCTTGGCTTACAGGAAACCATTTGGCTTGTCACTCAATATAAAGCCACCTGTCAAGGAAAGAAAAGCAATAAGAAGTGACAGGAAAGATGGGAGAAATAGGAACAGAGGAGGGCAGGCACAGAAAAAATGATACAGGCTAAGGAAGAAGTAGGCAGCACTACATCGAGTGATAAACTAAGAATTATGTAAAAATCTACGTAAAATCAAAGTTTAAACAGTACCTTTTTACTGATGCACAAAACCTTCCAACCCTGGTCAGGGCAGATGGCACGGCTCTAAATCATCCTTGATGTGCTGTGGTCCATCCAAGAAGGTTCAACCATTCTTAGAAGTGCTGTGGGCTGTCCTACGAGCACACAAGCTATAAAGAAGAATCCGGAATAAGACAAGTGCAAGGATATTTCATGATGTGTATCAAAGACAATACCGGAATGAGGAAAAAAAAAAATCAAAGCCATTTCACTATTTTAAAGGCTATGTCAAAGAAACGTCACTTATTTCCAATCAAAGAAGCTCCTGATTCAAGCTCACCACAGCCCCTGTTTACAGAGGCGGCCGTTCCAACCTGACCCCCGATGGCGCTCTAACCCACCCTTATTCAGCGTTCCAGTCCATCCTAAGGGCTCGATCTGAAGAAAAAATGAACAGAGGAGTACCAGATATAGGCGCAAGGATATTTCACTAAGTTTCAATGGGTAGGTCAAAATGTCGCCACTTTTCAGACAAAAGTTCCCTGATTGAAAGAGTTCTTATTACCTTTTTACCGACAAACTTACAACCCCTTAACCTGGGTAGGGAGGGGGTAGAGAGGGGGCAGGGCACGGCAGGGCAGGGCACGGGGAGTTCAGACATTGTCGATAAACATTCTAGTCTAAGTTTATAAAATACTTTAGCGGGTTTTGAAGCTGTGATAAAGTAAGCTATCTAATTTCATGTATGTTTTTTATTTTACTTATTCAGACAATAAACAGTAATTCTTATTGGAAATGTACAGTACCTTTTTCCGAGACAAACTTACACCTTCCATCACATCTTTGATCATGGTGGAGCAGGAAGCACTCCTATTCCTCACTCTTGGTCATGGTGGGACAGGGAACACTCCGATTCCTCACTGTTCACCTAAGTCTGTAATTAGCAAGAAAAAAAAAAAAACAACCTAGAGGTCCAAAACAAATTAAGAGTACTTCCATAATGCCAAATGATTCATATAACAGTATAGTGATTAACTGACAGTGGGAAAAACCGTACATAAGCACTGCACGTATTTTAAAAGTACATACTGTTGCTCCAGCGCTGCGGTTGAAAAACAACGAAGACGACTACAACCACCACAAAACCAGACAAAACCACAAAAACCAGGATCAACCAGGAGACCAAGACCATTCCTAGAGTTCACGTACCTTCTATCTACCTAACATCTATCTAATATTCAGCTCCAGTCCATTCTACCGTTCCTAACACCCTCTCTATCCCACCCATCCACCTAGCCTGCTAAACCACACAGTCCATCTTGAAACACCTGTTCTATCCAGCAAGGGGGGAAAAAACAGTACACAATTATTATTATTATTATTATTATTATTATTATCATTACCATTATTATATGAAATCGTACAGGCAAACATGAGAAATGAAGACAAAATTGAAAATAAATGAACTTTAAGCATTTATGAAGCCTACTGCGATTAAGGAAAAATGGTGGGGTAACTTAGCTGTTTTGTGGGACGCTGGCCAGGTGGTGAAGTCCCACTGTTTAATTCCGTACAGGCGACGATGTACCATACACTGCAGCTCAAATGTCAAAAAATTACTTGTTACTATTACTGCTGCTACAACAACAACTACAACTACTACTACTACTACTGCTACGAATAGGTTAAAGCAGAATCTATATTGTCAGACGCCTCAATCTCTTAAGGAGTAGCCACAAATAAACCGCCTCCATGTCACCCTGTCCCCCTCCATTTCGCTGCCTTCCCAGCTCACACACCTCATATACCTCTCCACTCCATCCTACCGTCTCGTCCTTGGCCTCCCCCTCCCTCTATTCCCCTCCACCTCACACACATACATTCTCCTCGTTAGTCTCTCGCTCCCCATCCTCTTCATATTGCCAAACCACCTCAATGTATTTCTCCTAATGCCTTTCACATCCACATCCACACAAAGCTCCCTCAATAATAATATCTAATGGCCCTGTGACCGTGCCCTTATTCGCGTCGGTTAAGGAAGCTCACTAACACCTCTTCCTAAACGACTTGTGCTTATTACAGCTTAGTCACGTGCTATATAAATTCATTATCACCAAACAGCATAAATAACGCACAAGAGGTTACTAACCAGCCACATAAATCGCTAAGGAAGAGGTGTTAGAGAACAAAAACCGGAATATGCAACACTAACAAGCAAAAAGAAATCTCAGCCAATTAAAAAAACTACCACCATCACAAATACCAATACTAATACCGTTACTAATATACCAATACTAATAGCATCACTAATACCATCACATACCATCACGTAATCTTACGGCTGAGGCCATGAGTATATATTACACTATGTTATCCGTATATCAATTATTGCATATCTATATGGGCGTGACCTGGCCCTCTTTTATTGGCAAATTGTTAGTGTCCAAAAGAATTTTGAAATTATTTTTCATTGGAAAATTTGATTCTATTGCAGATTTGTAACATTTGTTAAAAATTCAGTTTATTCATAAGTACTTTATTATTGTTAATGTTCAGAACCATTAGGAATCCTGATACTCAAATATTTAAATTTATTGACAGCCAATATAGCATATGAGGAAATTTAAAATCTACAGTGTCCAAGGTTCCACACAACTTTAAGAATAGCATTATATGTAATGGTCCTCATGTGGAATGCACTACCAGTAAATATTAGGATCTTGTTTCTTACTAATAATGTATCTGTTTAAGAAGATGGTTAGAATAAGTATATACTTCACAGAATGTATAGGTCTTTGCCATTCATTTCTACAGTTGATCTCAAATTGAATAATATATTATTGAAATTAAACAGCCGTTATTGTAAATTAGGGTAAGGTTGCCTGTACTACATATTACATATGTATGAATAAATCTGTCAGGGAGCTTTTGCTCGACAGATTGTGCTGGTACTTTAACATTAACTTTAGTTTGTAAAATTCGGTGATGGCAATAAAATTACGACTTTACCAATACCAATACCATAACCAATACCACTACTAATACCACTACAAATACCACTACTAATACCACTACTAATACCACTACTAATACCACTGCAAATACCACTACAAATACCATTACTAATACCAATACTGTTATTAATTTGCCGTATGGAAATAGATTAGGGTGTTAATAGAAGGATAATTACTGCCTGCGTCCTCTCTCAGCCCTTGCTGCTGACTGACTGACGTGGCAGGGTTGGAATGTGAAGCCTTACTGCTCAATTCCCTGATGGTTCATATTTTCGAGACCTCAGGATGCTTCGAAGCACCTCTCCCGTGGCGATTTATCCTATCTATCACCTATAATTCCCCTGTATTTACTTACATCAGTAGGGACATGGTTTATAACATACAGGGAAATATTAATGTACACTCAATTCCCAGATATTTATGGCTCAGGAGGGTTGAAGCACCTTTTCCGTGGCGATTATTCTACCTATCCCCCGTTCTTATATCCTTTCATTTTGTTATATCAATAGGGACATGGTTTGCACTATAACATACAGAGAAATATTAATGAACTAAACGTAGAAATAAACTAGGAAGATATTGTGCTAGCGAGCTGCCTGATCCGAACAGAGTACCGACCAAACAATTTCGAACAAGTGATTTATTTCAGCATGGAAGACAAGGAGAGGGAAGACCATAATTTTACCATATATTTTACTTGCTACGGGGAATAGATCATTTTTTTTTTTTTTTTCATTTTTTAAAACCTTAGCGTGGCCAGAGATTCGAAACTGGGGCGTTAGATTCACGATTTTTCAATGAACCTTTTCCTAATCAAATGTTCGAACTGAACCCCTCCCTCTCTGTCTGTCTGTCTCTCTCTCTGTCTCTCTCTCTCTCTCTCTCTCTCTCTCATTTTAAAAAATCTCTGCATTTAAAACTTCAAGCAAGTTGGAAGCAAAAAAAAAAAAAGAAAAAAAAAAATTCAGACAGATAGATAGGTAGATAGATAGATAGATAGACAGTTGATAGCATTTAGAAAAATTCATTTTTAAAGTATTGATAATTATACAGATAGATGTACTGACAGATAGATAGATAGACTGATACATATACATAGGTAGGTAGAAGGTACTGTAGACAGACAGATAGATACAGACAGACTGATAGACAGAGATACAGTACAGACTGATAGATAGAGACAGATAGACACAAGGATATAGCAGATTATAACTACGTCATCGTAATGAAAGGGTTAACTCGTGGAATCCTATATGGTGTTATGCATATTATTATTTTGCTCCCTAACACTTCTTCTTAAGCGATTTACTTCACTTGGTACACCTTATTTTTTTCCTTGCTGTCTCCACGTTATTTGTTTATTTTTTTATTTATTTATTTTTTTTTTTTTGGGGGGGGGGTATTGGAGATAAATTTCGAACTGTAGGTGGTTCGATTTTGCTCCCTAACACTTCTTCCTAAGCGATTTATAATACTTAGTACACTTTGCCATCAACTTATGTCACTTAAATCCCTCCAATATCACCATACTTTGCATAAACAACGTACAAACTATATTAGCCAGTCGTATCCAGGAATAAGTAGGTACTGAGGAGGTGTTAGGGTGTTTCCTTGACCGACGGAAATACAAGCCTGTGAGGTCTATCATAAATAAGTAAAATAAATAAAATTAATAAATAAGTACAATAAAACATACAAGCCAAAGAGGTCTATAAATAAAATAAAAAAAAATCCATGACCCATTTCAGTTCAGTTGATGGTCACGCGCAGTAAAACTGGAGGATTTTGCCTAGTAACCAAGGAGACTCATTCCTCCCTCATAATTGAGGTTCTCTGACTGAAGAGTTGAGATGAATAAAATAATATGGAGGCAGCAAACATAATAATAATAATAATAATACATACATACATACATGCATCATTAAATTCTGAGTTGCCCCATGGGAGCTTAGGGGCCCGAGGCTATGCAAGTTGGACCTGACATTCAAGATGAGAGTGACCAGCCTCACTCATCCCTGAGTGGCATTACGTGAGCAATAAACCCCAACCACCCTTTGGATGTAAACCTACACAGGCTCAGTCCGATTGGAGCGCCTTAATTACCCACTAAACCACCAGGCACCATAATTTGGTTATATGGTTACCTCCCAGCGTAGTAAATGGTTTCCTGGTGTACAGGAAACCATTTGGCTTGTCACTCAGTACAAAGTCACCCATAGGCAGAAGGAAGAGGAAAGAATGAAGGAAAGACAGAAGAAGGAGTGTAAAGTCACCCGTTGGCAGAGGGAAGTGGAAAGAATGAAGAAAAGAATGACAGAAGAGGAAGCAAGGACGAGAGGAAAGGGCAGACACCCAAAGCAAACCTACATCGAGTGAGTGGATGGTAAGCGCCCCCACCTACCACAAATAACAATAACAATAATAATAATAATAATAATAATAATAATAACAATAATAGTACAGTAATAATAATAACAATGGTAATCATCATCATCATCATCATCATCATCATCATCATGGGTAGTGTTAATAAATTCTCCTAGCCTTCAGCTATGTAAAAACTGCTTGTATAAACTGATTTCTTCATTAACACAGCTAACAAAAGCTTTACAACCGTATGAGAGAGAGAGAGAGAGAGAGAGAGAGAGAGAGAGAGAGAGTGGTCAACGAGTGAGGTATGCCTGGCATGCCGAGGAGGGATTGGCTACAGTTGCATAGTGTTAAATGATTGGCCAGATGTAAGACGCTATCTGACTGGCTGGGTGGGGGTGTGTGGCCAGCTGTCATTGGCTGGTGAGGTCAGGGCGAGGTGAGGTGGGGCAAAGGAACACTCCAGCCTGTCAAAAATCAACTAGACATCATGCCAAAAGGAAGAGCTCGCCTCCTCATCTGTGGTTAAGTTCATTTTTTTTTTTTTTGTGCATTTATTTGAACATAATGGCTTTTTTGCTTTTCTTCATGACTCTTAATTCACTTCTTTATGGGACAGGTGAACCGAGTTTGACCAGTGGTTGACGCGATGAGAACTACGAGGCCAGTCAAGGAAGAGTCTGTTGAGATCGTGAGGTACGAGGCCCATCTCGAGTGAACAAGAGGACGACGAGATCGTGAGGTACGAGGCCCATCTCGAGTGAACAAGAGGACGACGAGATCGTGAGGTACGAGGCCCATCTCGAGTGAACAAGAGGACGACGAGATCGTGAGGTACGAGGCCCATCTCGAGTGAACAAGAGGACGACGAGATCGTGAGGTACGAGGCCCATCTCGAGTGAACAAGAGGACGACGAGATCGTGAGGTACGAGGCCCATCTCGAGTGAACAAGAGGACGACGAGATCGTGAGGTACGAGGCCCATCTCGAGTGAACAAGAGGACGACGAGATCGTGAGGTACGAGGCCCATCTCGAGTGAACAAGAGGACGACGAGATCGTGAGGTACGAGGCCCATCTCGAGTGAACAAGAGGACGACGAGATCGTGAGGTACGAGGCCCATCTCGAGTGAACAAGAGGACGACGAGATCGTGAGGTACGAGGCCCATCTCGAGTGAACAAGAGGACGACGAGATCGTGAGGTACGAGGCCCATCTCGAGTGAACAAGAGGACGACGAGATCGTGAGGTACGAGGCCCATCTCGAGTGAACAAGAGGACGACGAGATCGTGAGGTACGAGGCCCATCTCGAGTGAACAAGAGGACGACGAGATCGTGAGGTACGAGGCCCATCTCGAGTGAACAAGAGGACGACGAGATCGTGAGGTACGAGGCCCATCTCGAGTGAACAAGAGGACGACGAGATCGTGAGGTACGAGGCCCATCTCGAGTGAACAAGAGGACGACGAGATCGTGAGGTACGAGGCCCATCTCGAGTGAACAAGAGGACGACGAGATCGTGAGGTACGAGGCCCATCTCGAGTGAACAAGAGGACGACGAGATCGTGAGGTACGAGGCCCATCTCGAGTGAACAAGAGGACGACGAGATCGTGAGGTACGAGGCCCATCTCGAGTGAACAAGAGGACGACGAGATCGTGAGGTACGAGGCCCATCTCGAGTGAACAAGAACTAAGACTTTGGCCCAAAGCTGATCCAGCAGCTAGCACATTGTCAAGAATATTCACAGGAACTTAATGTGCTAATTAATATGGGACACTTAACTCTAAAACTACGATAAAAGTTTAAAAATAAAACTGAGGCATTTAATCTTCCTGTCCCAAAAACTGCAGTATGGAAGTATATAAAAAATAAACCAAAAAGATGACAATGGTACTTAAAATTTAACCATTTTAAGAAGAGTTAAAATGAAACTTAATGATCAGAATAACACATCGATAATATTAACCAAAAATGTGGGTAAAAAATTAAGTTGGGAAAAACTAAGCTGGTGTGAAATTACTTTGGCAAGCTTACCTGGTGACTCAATTCGTCACCAACCACACTTTCATGCACCGAGCACTAGATTTTACTGCTACCTTATACGGACGTAAATGATTTAAGATAAAATGATTTTTCAAGTGACCAATAAAATCTAGCAAATAATTACTGTTATACAATAGTTAAAACGCTTGTTCTGTAAACATTACATGCTTTAAACTGAGGATGCTTATAACTAGCCCATACAACTACCAACAAAATTTATCGACACCAACGGTATTATAAACATTCTTTTTAACACTAGGAGGATTAAAGATCTCGAGCTTGAATGGGCAATGAGTCGTAAAGTATTACTCATTAGATATAACTGCCGGCACAATGTCTGACGGCTCTTCCCCTGCGGCTCATCAGTCATACTTGCCATACACCTGTTGCATGCACATCTCCACTATAGCACTAAGACTAATGGCCCATATGAAACACGTAAAGGCCCGTCCAGACGATCGAGTAATGCCCGCGGGCACAAGCGAGCAGTTTGCCTGTTGACGGGCTCACCGCTTGTGCCCGCGGGCAAATGCGTAAATTGCCCGTGGCAATTTACACATTTGCCCGCGGGCACAAGCGGTGAGCCCGTCAACAGGCAAACTGCTCGCTTGTGCCCGCGGGCATTGCTCGATCGTCTGGACGGGACTTTAGGATATTGAAATTAAAGGGTATAGGCACAGTCAGTGGTAAGGGGTGTCTGTAGTAAGACTACTGATTTAAGTAAACGAAATATTAATACGCTTTCGTTCTCCATGGAACCGCATTCTCATTCGGACACCAGCCGATTCCCCTAACCACTCTGGCAGCACCTCTCCCAGTAACTAGACAGCAACATTCTTCTGTTGTCTTATATGGTACAGATTGCAAAAAATGGCGTTTAAGACATTATTAGCTACACAGCAGAAATATACGTAAAGATGCTTCGTAACCTACTTAGCTGACTAGTATATGGACCCATGGACCATGGGGGCGTTATATATGGACCACCCTCACTTCCCAGGCCAAGAGGAAAAAAGGTCGGTAAACACTACCAGCTGGTCCTATTACTTAAAGGTGTGGGGGTCCGAGGGTAGGATAGTTATAAAGTAGATTCCAAGGTAATGGCCAGCATCCTTCCCCTGCTATTAGGTTAAGATAAGCTCCAGTCATACGCTATGTATTAAACGAGCGAAGCCCCATATCACCGGTCAACAACTTCCTGAGGGTTTTTCACACACTGGCCCTTCACCCCAGTGAAGCCTGATGTGAAGTCTCATAGTACTTCAATGAGTTTACCTAACAATTTTCCCACGCACGGTACACCTCTGCAGCAAAGCCCCAAATGATGCTTCACTGTAGATCTCTACATAATTCCAATAAAGTTGCCTCACTAAAAGTCTGGGTCCTGCTAAGCCTCACATGGTTCTGAATCAAATGTTTCTGTACTTTAATCTTGATGCTTGCTGACTATTTTACCCAGTCTAGTAAATGCATGGGGCTAAAAGTGCTTTAAGGCTATGTGTAACCCATTCAGTTGATTAGAGATAGCAAATAAACGAAAATATCCCAGAACTCTATTTATCTAGTGCAGAATACCACTCCTCTGATGATGTACTGCCTTCAGGTAACTCTGCAGTGAGTGACAAGCCGTGGTTGCCTGCAGGATAACTAGACCTATCGTGCAGGATGATATGAAATA
>NC_136971.1:2675000-2835000 GCF_032717465.1 Coenobita brevimanus | reverse complement strand
AAACAGTATTTCTTCAGCACTACATTCATTTCACTTTGCCACAGAGATTATTCATTTTTATGTTTGACACAGAGACAAAGAATGCTATGGGTCTACATCCTTTCCATAGCACTTCACGAGTTATCTGCTTTAACGTTGTTCTTAATATGTTACGTATGTTATGCTATGCTATGTATGTTCTTACAAGCTTATAGCACCATAGCTAAATATTTCTTAATAAAAATCAGTATTCACATAAAAAACGGCAATTATTGGCAAAGTTCATGTGAAAAAAAGACAATGTCATCCATTACAAATAATTTAAAACATCTATAATACATATTTTCACACATGTGGTCTCACAGGTACAGCATCTGTCGTGGTGATGGTGATGGTGGCTGGTGAGTGGTAGTGGTGGAGTAAGCGGCCCAGGCAAGGCAAGCAGATAATGGCGGTCCTCTGGGTATGCAGGGAAGAGGTGTCAAATTCTCTATAGGCGTCTGGGGTCCTCTTATGATTCAATATATCTATCTGTCTATTGCCAGACCCCTTTATCCTTAAAGGGGAACCACAAACAAATCGCCTCCATATCGCCCCGTCTCCTGCCATTTCGCTAAATCAAGGACCTAAATGTTAAGTCATAATCGTAAAATAAAACTCACTTTACTCATAAAATGCAATCCCATCTTTCCTGTCACTTATTATTACTCTTCTTTCCTTTTTAGGTGGCTTTACATTAAGTGACAGGTCTAATGGCTTCCTGTAAGCCAGGAAATCATTTAGAACGCTGGGTTGTAACCAGATAACCAATCCATACGTTCCCTACACGACAGCAAGTAGGTTGGCGGAGGGTTAGTGCCCCTCCCCGCAAAACAAGTAACTCGGACAAACGGCCACCCTTTATGGGATTAGGCAATGTCTATGGGAAGTTTTTCTATCTGTGGGCAGACGCCATAATCCCATAAGGGATGGCCGCTTGACTTTGAATTAGTTGTTTTACAGGGAGGGGCACTAACCCTCAGCCAATCCACTTGTTGACATGTAGGAACACATATGGGTTGGTTATACGGTCACCACCCAGCGTGGTGACAGGAGACCATTAGGCTTGTCACTCAATGTAAAGCCACCTGAAAAGGAAAGAAGAGTAATAAAAAGTGACAGTAAAGCTGGGAGAAATAGGAAGAGAGGAGGGCAGACACAGAAAAAGAATGATAGAGGTGAAGAAAGAAGTAAGCAGCATTACATCAGGTGAGTGGATGAAGGTTGCCACCACCTACCACTAGAAAGTCTGTCTTATCAAAACTGTCCTTGGAAAATTTTATGGTATTAGTATTATTATTACTGAAAAATACCCAATTTTATATTTAGCTCTTTTTGTTATTTTCTTCTATATCATTTAAGTCATTTGTAATTATATAATGATTATCACCATGAACTTGATCATTTTTTCCAAAACAGAGGTCGTAATTTAAATTAAACAAGAAAAGTACTGTAGAATCAGATCAATAAACAATGTCAGTTCGTTCACTGTACTAACCAATACAAGTAAAAGCTTACTTACACAAGGAGAATGAAACAAAAGTATTATAACTTGACTTTTATTCGACCATTTGCACCAGGTCATTCCACCCTTGGCTTTCAGTACTGCAGTTACTGGATTTGACATGCTGCCTGACATTGCACCACATGCTTTGGCGGTCTTCTTCACTCTTCTAATGGCTGCCTCTGACCCTCCAGTTTTTCTTGCAATTTCATTATTGATGAGCCCTTCATGAACTGAAGTCACTGTAACATTCTGCACAATGTAAGCGTAGTTGTTCACTTTTTCATGAGCATCAGATGTGAGCAGTACAATCTGAGCCAACCCTTGCAGACATATCCAGATGAGCAACATTCAGTTGAAGCACTTTTAACCACTAAACCACTAGGTTTCCACTTCTGTTTTCTATATGTTTGAGTTAGTTTTGTTTCAGTAAAGCATACAGCAGCTTGCTTTTCTTGGGCAGCATCTTTTACTTCTACACTTCAAACAATAGCCCATCTACATTTGCATGCATAACCTTTTGAGAATCATTATACTACATTTGCATGCATAACCTTTTGAGAATCATTATTACGTTTTTCTTTATTTGCATTCACTTTTGTTTCATTCTTTCATATCCATCCCTCCTCTGCCAATACCTTCCCACCAAGATTTAGCAAACTTACCCCATCAAATGACTCAGCAGTCAGTTTTGCCACCTGCACATTTCGACAAGGGCACAGTCACAGCCTTCCTTCACTTGTTGGTATAACTCCACTCTTCGAGGATTTCTGACACATTTCACACAGATGTTCATTCCACTCTCTATACCTTTTATCACGGCAGCATATACTGTACTTCACCATCTGCTTAACCTCCCATTCATTCTTAAAATGTTCTGCATGGAGTAATTTAACAGTGATCACTCTAACACTCATTTTTCAGTGTTCTTTATACAATGACTGAACACTGATGATGCAGCATCCATTTTTGCACTACATCTGATCCTTTCTCATGCTCCCGCATCAAAACTAAATTGAGATGTAACACATCCCACACATTATTTATTAGCAACTCTGGACTACGTAAACAATTTGGCACACAGAAAAGAATCAGAACTTTGTACTAAGACAGTACACAACAGAACTTTGACAATGTATTAATTATACAAATAAACCTGCTCTCCTTTATGCCACTTCAAAGACTACCCACTTAACATTATTGTTCACTATGTACAGTGAAAAAGGCAGACTAGTTAGTTAGAACATCCATTAATCCAGAACAAACTTAAGTAAATTAAAAAAAAAAAATAAATACATAAATAAAATGGAATATGAAACTACTGAACTGTAAACGGCACTAAGGATTAATTACAGTAGCTGTAGTTATTCATTGTTATTTCAAAACAAGAAATCAATTCAGACTTTGGTACATGGCAGTGTTATTAAGTTGCATGATATACAGTACAATGATGAAGCTACTTGCACATTAAGATAACACGCCGTCGCCATAATGTTTAATGATTTTTATTTTTTAAAAATAACAACAGTTCTAAGTGGGGAATATAATAAATCACTCTGTAAAATATTAATGAATAATTGAAATCCTGCCTCAAACTACTCAAGCAACTCACACTATAACAAATAAATTAAGATACAGTAACTGGTATTAACATACTGTAGTCCAGAAATTAACAGGACTGCAAAACATTTCTGTGCTAAAATTGTATAAATATTTATTTACAATGTACTGTACTAAAAGACTTCAAAGTTCTTAAAAACTATTTATTTTACATCCACCACTGGCCTGCACACTTAAAAAAAAAAAAAAAAAGGTATTTTACCCATGCTGTAAAGGCCAGTGAAAGGAATGATTTTTGACAAACTAAAAATGTAAGCACAACACACTATCATTCACACTGTTCTAAAATTTATAAGAAAATACTTTATACTGCTGTCACTGTTATTTTTCAATGATGTTCATAACATAATAGCATATATATACAGTAATACATAATGTATATATATATATATATATACAGTAAAACCTCGATATAACGGACTTCAATAGACCGGAATTCCCTTTTATCAGACTCGAGGAGCTACCAGACTAATTCCTATATATCGGAAAAAGTCCAATAAAGCCAGAAGCAGTCCAGACTGCCTGACCACTTCAGCTATGTTCACCACAATACGGTAAATAAAAGTCATGTTTATCAGTGTACACTACAGAATTATTATACATATTATACCATTTGATTAATGTAGTAAAGTTATAACACAGTACGATACTTCAGTGATAGTCAAAACAGTTTAAAAACCGTTCATGCGATCCGGACTAATGTCTGATATATCGGAAAAAGTCCAGAATAGCAAGGGGAACTCCAGATGTCGCTTTTATTGGAATTTTGCATTTTTCGGAATGGTTTGGGCCCCAATTAGTCCATTATAGTGAGATCTTATTGTTTATATACACACATACACAGTAGATGCTCGATTTAACAAACTAATTCAGCCAACCCCTATTCCGTTTTCTCAAATTTTCCACAAAATCGGGCTCCATAACCAAGGCTCAATTTGAGGGAAACTTTTCCGGTATTTTGAGGTATTTTCCGCTAAATCCCTAATGGCAACGGTCAACTTGAGTTACTGACAATGCACACCCAAACCTAGCGACCTATACTAACTCTCAATCTGAACCCATAATTAATACCTGCACTGAAATGCATTATTATGAACATGTTACCAGTGATACATACAGTAATGACTCAGTAACAAAATATGCACACAAAGAATAAGGTGAAGATAGCAGTGAACCATACACTGCAGCAGGAGCACACCCGGGGGGGGGGGGACCACCAGGCCCATGCCCCCCCCTTAGCTCTCTGGGTCCTTTATAAATTTATATATATTTATTTCGATAACAGCAAAACATGAAAAATTGGCATGTACAAACAAAGAGTAACACATGAGCCAGCAGCTCCCTGACTCTAAACCTGCATGTGACCTCCCGGTAATTATCTGATTACCTGACCCCACCTCACTACGGGCCCCCCCTTAGAAAATTCCTGGGTGTGCCCCTGCACTGCAGTATGGTAAAATAGAGATAGTAAACCACAGTATGGCTTACCTCCAAAAGTAGGGGTTCTGCACTTGTTGCTGAAATAAGCCTGACACAGGTAGCCATACTGCCCCCCCCCCCCAAACCTGTCAGGCCTGGGGGTGGTTTGGTCACTGCCAGAGTCACCCTCCATCAACACTCGAGGTGGTACGGGGGTGACAGAATGGCTGGGGAGCATCAGGGGTGGTGCTCGATCTTCTCAATTATTTCCAATTCCTAGCCAAGACAAAGCCTCACCCTCTCCTTCTTTTCTTAAACCTTAGAAATGGTTCATAAAAACTTTGGTTCACTGTAAAAAAAAAACACAAATAAGGCTGCAATACCAAGGCAAGGCTGCACACACACAAAACTGTTGTTTACAGCTGGGGGATCATGTGAAGACTGCATGGGCCAAGCGACGTCGCCGAGTCCCTGCCGCTACCCAGGCAACTTGGTGGGGACGTGGCAACACCATACAGTACCGGTCAGGGGAGTGATTCTGGTATGGGCTTGATGACGCATTTGATTTATGGGGCTTTTTCCAGTAATTTGGTGCTTTTTGGAACAGAATTTTCTTAATGGAATTATACTAATTTTAATGGAAATTTTCCTTCAAATTGGGCAAAACAGTACTAGAAAAAATGATTCTGTTATCTCAGGATTCCACTAAATCAATGTGTGTTAAATCAAGCATCTAATGAATACCGGTATACAAAAATACATATTCTGTATATATGTATATATATATATATATATGCTCAAAAGAATGTATGGTAGTCATGGCACTGGCATTGTTCTTTTATACCCCTATCATTTCTGTTTTTGACTAATGGCAGTTTTGCAGTCGTAACTGGTGTATGGCAAATATAAATGTGTGACACTGTTTGTCCTCTATCATTCACCTTCATTGTTAGAGAAACAAAACCTATTCATTCAAAAATATTTTTAACATGACACTGATATCTGTTGAGAGTATCATGAGGTATGAAAATACAGTTTTGTAACTGTACTAATTTATGGTAAAAAAAAAATAAATAAATAAACTGTATGAATACAGTAACATCCCTCAGCTGCATTTTCATGAGATACCGGTACCTCCTATATTTTCATACAACAATATTCATATGCCATTCTAAATATACTTTAAGGATAGTCCGTTCAAATATTGTTGAGTTAGCGCCCGCCAGACTGGCAGACAGCATAGTACTCTGTCTTACTTAAAATGTATGCATGATACTCCACCATATTCTGCTCCATCTGACGGATTATGCTTTCATAGTCTGTCAGAGTGCGTTCGTTGGTTTCAAATGCTTGCTCCATTTCTGAAATGTAAACATAAAAGTAGTATACATCAACTGATCAATAGGATTTATTATATATATTTGTTATACATTTATTCTATATATATATATATATATATATATATATATATATATATATATATATGGAATCACCTGTTGACATTCAAATAATTCAAGGGCCACATAAAAGACACCAAGATGCAGTCCACCGCCCCCCCCTCAAGACTCATAGCATTTAGGGCACTTACAGGGACAGACTTTGAGGAAAAATAGGTAAATGAAAAACTAAATAAAACATTCTTCCTACTCTACAAAAAATTTAGTGTATCAACTCTACAAAAAATATAGTGTATCAGCTCAATGATGTCCTACTTTTCCCTGACATGGGCCTCCATCCTATCTAACATTTTTTTTTTTTTTTTTTTTTTTTTTTAGATCCACAGAGAAAGAAAAAAATTACATAAAGGAAAAAAAAAAAAATCATCCACCAGACTAGAAGTGTCATCCATTTATTAAAAAGAATTGTTGGACTATAACTGTTGTGGGCTGAAATTTTGGGGAAACTAATCTGGGGATGCATATTCCAAAGATAAGCTACTTTGAGAATAAAGGAATTTTGGTATGCAGAAATTCTGCAATAGAGCAGTGACAGTCAAGTCATGAGTGCTACCAGATGCTCATGTAGCCTAGAAGACAGCATGGAGAGGTGGCACAGTGAATGCAGCTTCATTTGAGAATTTACTGTTAAAGTACAGAGTATCTGTAACACAATGTAAGGGAGGCAACATTCCTTCTTATTTGTGGGGTACCGTAGGTAGTTCACAGGTAACTGCTTGGTTTTTAAATATTCTTATGGCTTTGTTTTGAATATTGTCCAATTGTTTTAGTGCATCCTCCACACACCCACTCCACAAGGATGAGCAATACTCGAGGTGACAGTGCAAGGACTCTAGTAAATTACGGCAAACTGCTCATCACTCAAGAAGTTGTAGGCACTGTACAACAGCCCAAGTTTCTTTGAGTCAATTTTAGCATGTGATCTAAAATGGGAGGTCCAATTAGGGGTATTGTTAGGTAAAATACCAAGAATTTACATACTATTTACAACTTTACATAAAGACGTTGCATCTTTAGCATTATTTTACCGATATTTTTACTGCAAGTGCTCTGACAAACATGCTTCAATTGTGCCTCCCCTTCACATTTTCTCCCAAAATACTCGGGCAGCTGGGAGCGCCCATGAAATTACAGTCTCCCCCACAATGCAGAACATCTGCTTATCAAAATTCATTTATCGCTGAAACTACTACTACTCTGGAATTCACTTCCTGGGAGCTGCTTCCCGCAAACATTAAATCCATTTTTATTTAAATCCAGTTGTTATATTTTATGAACGGAGGATGCCTTTAGGCACATGGACTTGTTTTTTTTTTTTAATTTCCTTTGTTTTTCCTTCTTCCATGCATTGTCTCTTAAAAAAAAAATACTGTTAGACATGAATATTGGTTTCATTAAAGGTAATACAGGTATCAAGCAATAATTACCTATTTATAAACTGGATAAATCTGGTTTTCCTAGCATTAGCTGTACTGATATTTTTTCCCCATTCTGTGAACTTAGGTAAGTCTTGATTTATGGAGACTGCTGTGCTAAGCTGGTAGTTAAAGATATCAGACTTTGTGAATGGGTGGTCAAATGTAAAGGAACTGTGAAAGTCATCTGCATATGAGTGAAAGGGATTATGGGTGACATACAAGAGATCATAACATGAGTGAATGCACAACAGGGTTAGAGCCAGTACTGATCCACGTGGCACACTGGCACTAACTGACTGAAAATTTGAATACAGTATATATCATCTACCTAAACTCTTACTTTTCTACTGCTGAGATATGAGATCAGTGGAACAAAGGATGGCCATGGCAAGGGAGTTTGCTACAACATCTTGCACACCATACAGAATACGGTAATGCTTTATGCATCACCACTGGCTACACCAATGTCACTCCCTTATATCACTTACAACTTGAAACTGGAGTTCTCCATGTTAGAGAATAACTTAATAAAACAGAGACACAATTTCATTATATACTACCATTATTGTTTAATATGTACAACTGTATAATCATTAATCCAAGGTGAACAGAAATAAAAAGATAAACAAGTATAGGAAGGGAGATGTGTCTGATCCAGTAAACATGACCTTGTATTCATCTGCAAATGATGACACAATTGTACATGACCAAGCAGTTATTTTGTCCTCATATAGAAATTATGACCTTGTTATCACTTCACATCAACAACTCTTTTACTTCCTACTACATGAGAGAGAGAGAGAGAGAGAGAGAGAGAGAATGTGCGTTCTTACCTAATTGTTCTTACTTACCTGTTTCTATACAGGAATGAGTCAAGCTTGTACTGTCCCGTGTACTAAACCATTTTTATTGTACATATCCTTATATTTATGAATACTTTTGGCACACACTATTTCATTCAGTAGTGTATTCCACTGATCAATTGCCCTATTTGGGAAACTAAATATCCTTATGTCTTAATCATCTTTCTTTTTATGTAGTTGTTTGCAATTTCCTCTTACTGATGCTTCCCCATAGGTTATATATTCATTTATGTCTACTGTCTCTTTCCCTGAGATGCATTTATATAGCATAATCATATCTCCTCTTTTTCTTCTCTCCTGTAGTGTTGGGAGATTCAATTTCTCTAGTCTTTCTTTGTAGCTCAGATCCCTTATGCTTGGTACCCATCTCGTAGCTGCCCTTTATAATTTTCCCATCTTAGCTATGTGTTTTTTCAGATGAAGATTCCAGACTACTGATGCATACTCCAGGGTCGGTCTGATGAATGATGTTACTGTATTATCATTCTCAGCATGTCTTCATTTATATAATTATGTGAATGCTATTCTCATATTAGCTATACATGTTACATACCTTCTCCCTAATGTGGTCAGCCAGGGATAGTCTGTTATTAATAATCACTCCTAGGCCCTTCTCCCTTTCTGATATGTGTATGGTTGATCTTCCTAACTTATAATCCCAATATGTTTTTTTTTCACTTTTACCAAACTTAATTACATGATACTTGTCCACATTAAATTCCATTTGCCATTTATTGTTCCATTCATAAAGTTTATTTAATTCTTCTTGCATATCTCTGCAAAGAATCTGTGTCACTAATTCTTCTTTGCATTTTTGCATCATCCACAAATATATTTAGATGGCTTCCATTTCCAGTGTTACTGTCTTTGTCAGGCATTCACCATCCATTCACTTGATGTAGTGCTGCTCTCAGGTGTCTGCCCTTTCCTCTCCTCCATCCTTCTTTCCTTCCATCCTCTTCTGTCTTTCTTTCCTTGTCCTTCTGTCTACAGGTGACTTTACACTCCCTCTTCTGTCTTTCTTTCCTTCATTCTTTCCTCTTCCTTCTGCCTGTGGGTGACTCTACACTGAGTGACAAGCCAAACGCTTTCTTGTACACCAGGAAACCATTTACAGTACTACTCTGGATGGTAACCATATAACCAAATTTTGGCACCTGGTGTTTTAGTGTGTAATTATTGCGCTCCAATCGGATTGAGCCGGTGAAGGTTTATATCCAAGGGCTGATTGGGGTTGATTGCTCATGTAATGCCACTCAGGGATGAGTGAGGCTGGTCACTCTCATCTTAAATGTCAGGACTAACTGCCTAGCCCCAGGCTCCTATATATATGATGGATGGATGGATGGACTGTCTTTGTCATTTATATATACTAAAAACATAATTGGAGCCAGCAATGAGCCCTGTGGAACTCCACTAGTCACTTCCCTCCTTGATGCGTAATTTCCCCTTAGTAATGTGCAAAATCAGTAAATTGCGAAAATGACACAATTTTAATGGATGCAGCCATCAAAAGTGATGCTTTTCCAATGCTTCACATAATATGTGCCACCATTACCTCAAGTCTGTGCATCTAGCTAGGTATAAACCAATCTTAGTCATGCATGTTATTACTAAACGAATCATATTAAATCAGTGAACTTACTATAAGCCAATCACAGAACTTCCTTCCCAGGCCAAACATGAAGGTTGTTAGTGTTAGCTGGTGACCAGTGAAATGTAGGTTTGAGGAAAAGGGGGGCAACTTTTCCAAGATAAGAGACCCATGAGCAATTTTCCCCATATAATTAGTTTTTTCTATACTGCGGAATTCACAAATCGCAGCATGTGCCCAGCCTCATAAGAGAGTGATTTTGGAGACTCTGCTGTACATCAATATGAAAAGTATCAGGAAGCACACAGGAGTGAAGGTCTACTTGGTGGCCACCATGAAAGAAGGGACAGTTTGCACAAAGCTGGTGGTAGATGCACAAGCCTAGTTCCAACTGGAGCAAATTTTAAGCTATTACATTACCTGCTGAGTAATATCTAGCCTAATTCCCATAAAATTGTAGTCACAATTTCTTGGATGAGTATCAAAACGAGTTGAGATAATGAACCTTCATCATCAGTCACAGGCAGAGTCAAGAATGTTCTTTCATTAACCTCTATGACTTCTTAGTACAGTACAGTAATTAGTGATGATATTAATTATACTGTATTTCCTAAAGTGCTAATGTAAAACTTGGAAAGAAGGAAATACACTGGAGGATACCTTTTAAAATGTCTAAGTTTGCAAACGCCTCGGCTGCAAGTTTCTCTGCACCTTTCTTGAGTTCTTCAGCTTTTTGTCTGGCTGCTTCGGCTGCTTCAGCCTTGATCCTTAATTTGGTTACCACCTCCAGGTAATTCTGTTACAATGAAAAATAATTCCATCAGTATCTTACATATGACCCTGAAAAATTGGGCTGTTGCATACAAGGAACCTGGACATTTTACCCAAGTCTGTTAATATACAGTTTAACTCTGATATTCATCAATACTAAGCATAATAGCTGCAATGCATGAACTTTTGTTTTTAGACTTTATCTGCTACAGTTACTGAACTACCATTACAGTAGTCCACCACACCCTCATTCCATGACAACAGCCACTATATATACCACTAAGTTTTGCAGCAATACAGTACCGGCACAAAAAGGTCCACTGTCTGACACTCCATGCTACAAATATCTTTTAAATATCAAGTATATTATCATATGCTACACCTGTATTTTGAATGATAATCTATATTTATTTTTTAACAAAGTCATAAAACTTTTACTTCTATTAGTGCAACTGAGCAGTATTGCTTTGGGTGTCCTCTCTTCTCTCCTTCCTCTTCTGTCTTGCTTTTCTTTACTCTTTCCTCTTTCTTCTGCCTACTGGTGACTTTACACTCCCTCTTCTGTCTTTCTTTCCTCTTCCTTCTGCCTGTGGGTGACTCTACACCGAGAGACAACCCAAATGGTTCCCTGCACACCAGGAAACCATTTACTATGCTGGATGTTAACCATATAACCAAATTATGGCACCTGGTGGTTTAGTGGGTGATTAAATCTATAATCGTCCCAGATCTTTTATGGTTTGCCTCGTGCAACCCTACCTAAACATTCATGCTTCTCACCTTCCACACCCAACTGTCATCCTCCATCCTCTAAACATGCCCAAACTTTCTCAACCTACCCCTCCTCATCACAACACCAATACATTCCAGTTCCATCCTTCCTCTTATCCCTTCAATTGTAATCCTAGCCCCCCCAGGTCTCACATTCAAAGACACACCACACATCCATCTAATCACTGTCATTTCTGTACATTTGAGCCAATGAATCTTGGTGGTAGGTGGGGGAACTCACCACCCACTCACTCGATGTAGTGCTGCTTGGGGGTGACTGCTCTCTCCTCTCTTCCTTCCTTCTTTCCTTTCTTCCTCTTCTGTCTTTCTTTCCCTCATTCTTTCCTCTTCCTTCTGTCTACAGGTGACTACACTGAGTGACAAGTCAAATGGTTTCCTGTACACCAGGAAACCATGTACTACGCTGGGTGGTAACCTTATAACTAACTTAAGGCACCTGGCAGTTTAGTGGGTAATTAAGCCACTCCAATCGGACTGAGCCTGTGTAAGTTTATATCCATAGGATGGTTGGGGATTATTGGTCATGTAATGCAATTCAAGGATGAGTGAGGCTAGTAACTCTCATCTTAAATGTCAGGACCGACCTGCATAACCCTGGGCTCCTACGCTCCTCATGATGCAACACAAAATTAAGTGAAGAATGTATGTACAGTAATATACTATTCCTTTACTGCCCAGGTCTCACCATCACATTCTTCCACATACTCAGGAGACTCACTAGCAAGATAAATCCTGGCACCTGACAATCTCTAAACACACTCCCTGGTACCCACCACACACACAAAATCAGCATTATTTCACAGTCAACTTCTAATACCATAACATCTGTTATGCACCCACTTATCACAAGCACTCCCTCTGCTTTGACAACACTGCCTACCAGCCCTAGATAGCAGGGGGAGTGTGGCCATGTGTGGTTTGCACATGGCCACACTCCCTCTGCTTTGACAGCACTGCCTACCATCCCTAGATATCACATTTTTGTTTTATCTGCATTACTGTCAAACCCTTGTGCCCCATTCCATCCCTTCATCTCCTTAATCTTTCCTCTGCCACCCTTTCATTCTCTGCAGTCAACACCAAGCCATCAGCATACAACATCACCCATGGGAGTCCATTTCTGAAGTCACATGAGAGAGCTTCAAGAACCATGACAAACAATAAGGGGCTCAAGATTGATCCCCAGATGCACACCAACATTCATGGAAAATTCATCACTCAAATCTCCATTTACTCCTACCTGGGTGTAAGCAACCACATGCATAACCATAACTACTCTAACCAGCCACTCCTCAACCCAAAGCTTTCTTATTTCCCACTTCACCACCTCCCTAAGGCCTTCTCCAAATCATCAAAAACAACATACAGGTCTCTTTTCTTTCCTATATATTATTCCTGAAGCTGTGGACAATGAATATGGCATCAGTGATCCCTCTGCCTGGTATAAAACCAAACTGCATCTCACCAATATTCACTCTTTCCCTAATCATGCTTTCTAGAACTCTCTCCTTTACCTTTATTATCTGATCGAAAAGTTTTATGCCTCTATAACTTCCTCTTTCCAGGGCATCACCTTTCCCCTTGTATATATTTACAATCACACTCGTAAGCCAGTCCTCTGGAACCACACACTCATATATACCGTTATCATATTTATCAAATCAGTAGCTGAACCCACTCCCGTATCTTAGGAGGCCTTCAGCATGTCTGCAGTCAACCCAGACACACCCACCATTTTCCCAACTGCATCCTGCCTACTGCCCTGCTCATAGTAGCAGCATCAACTAAAGGCCAAGGGCCAAACCCTGGATCTGCTGACTCAAAGTGTTCCTTGTTCCAATCAAACCACTCAATCAGCAAATCAGTTACAGTATAATGCTCTCTAGGTGTCTTTAATATCCACAGAGGCCACCTTCCCTCATTCTTCACAACACACAATTCACTTATGATACCCCTGTTTTCTCTCTTCATCTGATTTGTCACCCTAATTACCATAATCTTCCTTTTAATGCTCTTTAGGTTATACAACAAAAGTCTCTGTGACTCACATTTTGCCCTATACACTTTCCTTCTAGCCCTACGCTTGGCAGCCAAGTACATATTCCTCTCTCTTACCACCCTTTTCTCATTCCCAGAAAAGCCTTCTTTTCTCCTTAACCCTTCTTGCATGTCAATACATACTCATATATCAGAAACATTTACATACATCAGCTTTGGAGTGACCAAAGAACCCCGAGGCACTCCACTACATTATATTTCTTCTGACCTTGTCTCTAGTAAATGTAGAAGTAGTTGCTTGCCTGTGGTCTTGAAACGGTATACAGACTATACTGTATCTGTGCAACGACCCAATGAAGTAGCTACCTACCTGAAGTTGAATGGCCTGCTCACCCAGGAAGAATGTACCATAATAAAGCCCACTTTGTCTTTCACTATGAGTACTTTTCTCTCCCTTTATCTACTGCACACCACTTAGGCTTACCTTACATACCACAATTATTAGAAAAATCATGGCTCGCTCTTCTCACCACCCCCATGTTGAAAATGCTCCTAAGTACCTTTCTGCAAGCATCCACTGGATCACTTTGGCACCTATTAATATTACCATAATCAAAAAACTGCTAAAGTAAATAGTTTCCTTAATCATTGGTGATGATCCTTAAACAAATCTTACATCCTCCAATTGTTTGGCATCATTTGCTGCATGCTGAGCCTTGAAAGTAGCTTGATTGACTGCAGTAGTAGTTTCTTCAAGGTGTCGCTGATTAACTTTATACTGTGACTTGACATTTTCAACTCGCTCCTGAAGATCTTGTACTTCTAGCATAGATGCATTAGCTTTGGCCTGAGCATCATTTGTTTCACTTGCAATCTGAAAACAAAACAATACCACTAAGATGTACTGGCTACTTGTCAGCGTTTCAAAATATATTCTGTATGTAATAACAAAAATCTTAAAATCTCCCATGTGTCAAAATTATACTATATAGAAGATAGACTTTGTTATAACCACAAGTTACTAAATAAAAATTTTAATGCATGAAAATAGAACGACTGATGCTGACAAAATATTAAACTATTACTTCACTGTAGTATTAATGGAAGTTTTGATGTACAGTACTTTCAATTTCCTGTGGCTCATCAATTTATTCCAACCTGGGTGAGGTGAGTCTGTGTTGCCTGGATATCATCTGTGGCTGTCATGACTGCCTCCTCAGCTGCATCTTGAGCTGCTTCTGCCTCATCCAGTGCATTCACCACCCTCTCTGCTACGCCCAGGCTGTCCTCTGCTCGTTCCTTCGCTCGGTCAGCACGTTCTGAAAGTCAATCAGAATTGTGACTTAAATATATATATATATATATATATATATATATATATATATATATATATACAGTATATCTATATCCTTCCATCCTCTTCTGTCTTTCTTACCTTCATTCTTTCCTCTTCCTTCTGCCTACAGGTGACTTTACACTCCCTCTTCTGTCTTTTGTTCCTTCATTCTTTCCTCTTCCTTCTGCCTGTGTGTGACTCTACACTGAGTGACAAGCCAAATGGTTTCCTGTACAACAGGAAACCATTTCCTATGCTGGGTGGTAACCAAATAACCAAACTATGGCACCTGTTGGTTTAGTGGGTAATTAAGGCACTCCAATCGGATTGAGCCAGTGAAGGTTTATATCCAAGGGGTGCTTGGGGTTTATTGTTCATGTGATGCCATTCAGGGATGAGTGAGGCCGGTCACTCTCTTCTTAAAAGTCAGGACCATCTTGCCTAGCCCCGGGCTCCTACACTCCTCATGGGGCATTGTAGGATTAGATGATGGATGGATGGATATATATATATATATATATATATATACACATTATACATCATCTAATCCCTCTCTCTCTATATATACATACTGTACATACAGTAATCCCTCCAAGATCCGACGTAACATAGCCCAAGCAACATCCGGGCCCTGGCCTTGTCTGGGACTCGGGTAAAATGCCCCTGAACAGGTACTTATAGACCCCAACCCAACCTAATTCTGAAAGCCACCTAAATACAGTACAATCCCAGCAATCCGGTATCCAGACAAACGGAATACTCAGAACAACGGGAAAATTCAAGGGCTGGTAAAAATGTCAGTAAGTTATAACTGTGCGCCAATTTGAATGGACCGCCAAACCGCCGTTTGATAGTGTCACACGAGGCTGGGGGAAGTCAGACAAAGCGAGGTGGAGGCATTTCCGGCTGATGTAAATCCCTAGCAAATCCTCTTAACCACCCCTCCTCTCCCCCTCTTTCCCCTACTTGAATTCAGTCATCCTCCACACCTTCCAAAAATCACCAGTCTGCGTTTTGCCACCAGACAGTAAACAAGGTCTCTTACTATTGTGTTCCTCTGATAGACGGTAATTTGTACACTCCAAAATGCCTAAAGTGCAAACTAAACGTAAGCGTATCGTGCTTACCTTGAAACAGAAGCTGGACATATGCAACAGACTTGAAAAAGGCGAACATTATAAAACACTAATGGCTGAATATAAATGTTAATAGAAATGAAAGTTTACTTTGTTGGAAGAAAAATAAATAAATAATATGCCTGCATTTCATACGTACATCATTTATTTTATTTTCTGCAAAACAGCTGAGTGGCGGGTGAGGGGTGGAGTGATGGAGGTCAGGTAGGGAAGAAGAAGAACAGTCGGAAACGTAAACAAACTCACGTGGGGGCACAGGTGTTGTGATAATTCTACAGTGCAGTCTTAACACATCATCAGTTCACTAATAAATGTTCAAGATTTTATTTCTATATTTTATTTTTCAATTTTTATGAGTACAGTACATATAATGAATACAGTAATTCGGTAAACAATGGACTGGTGTGATTTGCAGTACTGCTAGTTGCTAGACATTGCACACGTGCGTTATGACCATGGTGTGTGTTTACAAGGCAGTTTTTCAGGCGGAATCTCTTAGTGTAACCCCTAATGTGACTGGTGAGTACCTGAACTGTATTTACTGCTGTGATAGCCTTTGTATAGATTTGACTTGAAAATCAGAAATACGGGAAAAATCTGTAACCGGGAAGGTAAATTCCACAAGCCACCCGGTTAACTGGGATTGTACTGTAACTCGCTACCAGAGATGCACAGCACCTATTTATGACCCTATTCACACAAATAAGGGACAGAAACCATTAAATAAATATAAAGGAACCAGAGAATAAGAAATCAGAAGTGGGTAAGGAAAATAATTAGCAGTGTACAGGATACTTATGATACGTCCGCGGCTGTAGCGAAGATTAGCCCGCCTCCTCTACGGCTCTGACAGTGGTGAAGGTGCACTAGAAGCATGTAAAGTAATCCAGTGTTGTGCTGTACTAAATCCTTTGCACTGTGAATTATAATTGTTTAACAATGCACATTCTGTTCTTACTTGCGCCACACCAGTTGCAACATGCCAGTGTTGCACTCTGCACTTAATCCTTTGCACTCTGAATTCTAATTTCTTAACACTGCAAAACACTGTAAATTCCCAAATGGTCTAGTGGCGAGGTATTGCATTTTATTCATTGTTTATTCACAAAAGCGAACACGTGGCAGCCATGACAACGAGCATGCACTCACAACGGCAGGTAGGCAGGAAATGGGGAGGATGCAAGGGCGCCCTAGCAGACGTCGCCAGAACTATCCAGAGCGATAGGACAGGTTAAGGTAATAAGGTTGTGACTGGAGGAGCGCAAAAGAGAGAAAAGATTAACAGTGTAAGCAGAAGGATTAGTTGTAAAGAAAAGGTCAAGTATGTTGGAGCTCCCTCCAAGGCGGTCAGGGATACAAGGGTAGGATGCTGTACAAGCTGCTCTAGGTCACTGAGGATAGAAAAGCTGTAGGCTTGTTCACCAGGTGGATCAGTGAAAGGAGAGGTGAGCCATGGTGGTGAACACTGAAATATCGTAGAATGGAGATTTCAGAGAAAGGAGAAATGGATAGAATGTATTCAATCAAAGAAGTAAGATAGTTGAAGAATTTCTCATATTCAGTAGAATTAGGGGATAAGTAAACAGTGCAGATATATTTAGTCAGATAATGACAGGAAAGCCGAAGCCAGAAAGTAGAGAATTCAGAAGAATCAAGTTCAGGAACACGAGAACAAGATAAGTTGTTGTGTACATATACACAACAGCCACCTTTGGCTTTGAAATGAGTATAGAGAAAGTAGGATGATACAGAAAAGGGTTTGCTGTCAGTTGCCTCAGACACTTGAGTCTCGGTTAAGAATAGAAAGTGAGGTTTAGAGGAGGAGGAGGAGGAGGTGTTCAACAAAGAGAAAGTTAAAGGAAAGGCCGTGACGTGATGGTGAGAGATTCTGCAACACTTCATATATCACATATATATTAGTAAATTGTACCTGAAAGCAAGATAGTAATGTAGCATACAGTTACAATAATACAATAAATTACAATACCCTTTAGCTGAATGGCAAGATCCAGCTTATGTCTTGTTGCCTCAATAATGGCATCAATATTTGTAAGAGTCTCAATAGTGGATGTGATGCTCTCAGCCAGAGACGTAATTTGCTCTGGTTTCAGTGAAATTCGTAGTTTCAGCACCTGTCAAAAGATTGAAACATTACACAAAATTAATGTACAGTACAGTAAGCATGGTAGTGCATTAAAAACATCTAATATTCCTATAAAATATGAAACTATAATAAACATTCAGTATTGTCTGTAAACTTTTTTTCATTTAAGAAGCAGTGAAACTTCACCACTAAATAAAGCCATGTAACTAAAATTAGAAAATATATACCAGTACTGTATATAATACTATATACTTAGGTACATACAACTAAACAATGACTACAGGTGAAACTACCGACCTCTTCAGCCAACTCCTTGATTTCTTCTGGTTTTGCTCCATCAGTACTGAAATACTCATCAATTTCCAGAAGAATCTTACTAATTAACATCTTGTAATGTTCGGTTTGATTATGTGCTTCGAATGTCATTTCAAATGCCATCTTTGCCAAAGCAAAGGCAGAATCTGATTGTCGTTTAACTCCGGACACCCCTCGTACAAGCTCATCTGCCAATGCTTCCTTCTTCTTCAAAACATCTTCTGCATCTTCAGCAAAGTCAAGTGCCATTTCTGCTAGGTTGACTAAGCCATTATTGCAGCTAAGGCCTCCACACTTTCCACAGCCAGCACCACCACAGTACACATCACAAGGGTCACCACGTCTGTCACACACCTGGGGTGATACATCCATTCTTCTACATAATATTCATTACAAAAAATTCACATCTGTTGCAGCCACAACAGTATATAGCATTGTTCCTGCTCCCTCTATAGTATTCACTTACACTATATTACTTCTGAAAACTAGTCAAAATAACACACATTATTCCAAGCCCCTGTCTTATTTAAGGGCAACTGTACAGTATTTTGGACAAAAAACCAACCCAACCCACAGTCATCCATTAAGATGGCTGAACATAAGATGCCTGGTGTACTTGGGCATAACCACCACATCAGCCATTTTCTATTCTTCCTAGCAAATCCTTCCTTTCCCTATATATCAACAAGTGGGTTGGGGGAGGGTTAGTGCCCCTCCCTGTACAACAACTAACTCAAAGTCAACCAGCCACCACTCATGGGATTATGACCTCTGGCTACTCTCTGACTGAGAGAACTCCTTCCTCCACCCTTGCCTCACTACATGGTACCATTTACCAAGGGTAAAGCAACCCCCTTATGGGTACAAACCAGGTCAGGAGCCACAGGACTCCAGGATGTAGTGACCAAAGCTGGCTTTGATGGTAGTGGGTTCAAGGATGGCAAAATGTTTACTGTTGCCAGTGATTATAAGATGGGCATCAAGGTGACGTCAGGTTAAGTTGCAGGAGGATCAAAAGAAGGAGTATGACCCCTCAGTCTTCTCTTTGTCTATTATCCTATTACCTCCCAAGTACCCTAATGGAGTCAGGCTGACATCAGAGATGCTTATGGATTTGAAGGATCCCCGCATTGACTTACAAGAGAGAGGCTTATGGATTTGAAGGACCCCTTCAAATATGTATCTCACTGATTCTGGGGCTTCTTTGAGGACATCTACACTAGTCAGAGTGAGGAGGGAGAAGGGGGTATTGCCCAGAGACAGAGAAGTGACCCTGACAACAGCTCGTAATGCTCACAATTTCTCTTCCTTACTGATGTCTCCACAATACTGAACTAGAGAGAATAACAAAAATAAATAAACAGCAAAGTACCTGGTCATTGAGGTCTGGCATGCCGCTATCCATTTCATCCAGGAGGTCACTCAATGCTGTCAGTTTAGCCTCGTTCTCTTCTTGGGTTCGATTGAAGCGATCTCCAATATGCAAAAGTAGATTTTCAATTCGACGACGGTTACGATCAGATTCATAAACTACAACTTCTATGATAAACCCAACACGTTCCTGGGCAGCTCGTGACCTTTCTCCAGACTGCCTAGTAAGATCCAATGCACCTGTAATAGAATTTTCAAATAATAAATAAAGAACTTGTATAAAATACGCACAACAGGAAGCAGAATTGTTATATTCACACACTAATATTCAGAGTTATATAATTCTGTGCTTTACTGCTGATAAAAAAATAAATAAATAAATAAAATTTTGAAAACTGACCTTCAACATTTGCCTCTTTCAGTTCAGTTGCCTTCTCCTTTAAATCGCCAGCCTTATTCCTCAAGTCTTCAGCCTGTAACTGAAGGTCAGCAAGAGAGGCAGTGGAGACAGAAATGCGCTGAGTGGTGTTGTCAACATCATGTTCTAGTCCCTGCAGGTCATTTGCAGCAGCAGTTAAGTTGTCACTGCAGGCATATAGAAGTGAAAATATTAACACACAGGCTTCTGTGATGTAAAGCATTTCTTTCTTTTATATGATTTATAACTTAAACTGGGACCAGATGGAGTGTCTAGCTGGATAATAAAAGAGTGTAGAAAAAATATAGCAGGAAGGATCCATGACATCATTATGAGCTTATTAACAAAACGTGAAGTCCCCTGGGACTGGAAAAGAGTAAATGTGGTCCCCATATACAAGGGAGGGAACAAGGAGGATCCACTGAATCAAAGGCTGGTATCTCTAACCAGTGTTGTTGCAAAAATTTGTGAGATCATGGTGAGTGACTGATGGATGAAATACCTGGAAGGAACAAATACAATAACAGATCATCAATTTGGCTTCAGAAAATGAAGGTCATGTACTACACACCTACTAAGCTTTTACTGAAGTGTAACAGATGGTACGCAAGACAGGAAGAGATAGACTGACTGTTTTTTTTGGACCTAAAGACGCATTAGACAAGGCACCACACAGGAGGCTACTGTGGAAACTTGAACATATAGGAGGTCTAAAAGGAGCTTTACATTTAGGATGAAAGATTTTTTGGAGGTTAGGGAGATGAAAACAGTTGTATGGAACCAGCAGTCGGAGTGGTGTAAAGTAATTAGTGGTGTACCTCAAGGGTCAGTTTTGGCACCAGTCATGTTCCTGGTTAATGTAAATGATATGGTGGAAGGAACTGACAGTTATATAAGTCTACTTGCAGATGATACTAAGCTATTAAAGAAAGTGAAAAAAGAGGAAGACTGTAAACAGATGCAAATGGACCTTGATAAGATACCTGAGTGAAGTCTATCTATCTATCTATTGCCAGACGCCTCAATCCTGTTCGGGGTGGCCACAAACAAATCGCCTCCACGTCGCCCTGTCCCCCGCCATTTCACTGCCCTGCTCCCAACTCACACCCCCCTCTCTCATATACCTCTCCACCCCATCCCTCCATCTCATCCTTGGCCTCCCCCTCCCTCTCCCCCCCTCCACCTCACTCACATACATTCTCCTCATCAGTCTTTCACCCTCCATCCTCTCCACATGGCCAAACCACCTCAGTGTATTCCTCCTAACGCATCCTATAACATCCACATCCACACCACATCGCTCCTTTATTTCCTCATTTGTCAGCCTCTCTCTCCACGTGACTCCACAGGCTCCTCTTAAATAACTCATTTCCACTGCTCTCACTCTTGACTTGTGTCTTTCCAACAAAATCCAAGCTTCATTTCCATACATTAGAGTTGGTATCACAATACTGTCATGTAGTAACTTTTTCACTTCCATGCTCACTTCCCTGTTTCTTATCACTGCTTTCAAGGAACCAGCAACCTTTCTTCCTTGTTGTACCCTTTCAAGCACTTCACCCTCCAAACCTCCATCCTTACTCATCACACTACCCAAGTACTTAAAAGTACTCACATTTGCCAATTCCTCACCATCCAACCTCACTGTACATTCGCTGACTTCACCTCTCTCAAAGACCATCACTTTACTCTTCCCTATATTCACCTTTAGATTTCGTTTCTTACACACTCTCCCAAACTCATTCACCAAGCCTTGCAGCTCTCCTTCGTCTTCACTCAACAACCCAGTATCATCTGGAAACAACAGTACAGGGAGTTTCCAAACACTACCCTCTCTGACCAGGGCCACTCCAACATCCACTACCCTACCTTGTACCTCTTTTATTACTCCATCCATGTACAGATTGAACAACCATGGAGACATGACATCCCTGTTTCAACCCAACCTTCAAAGAGAAAAATTCACTCAGTTCACCATCCACACGCAATGCAGCCTTAGCGCCGTCATACATACTCTTTATGGCATTCAGCAACTTCCCATCTACTCCATATATTCTTAATACTTTCCACAATCCTTGTCTATCGACCCTGTCATATGCTTTCTCCAAATTCATGAAAACTGCATACAACTTCTTTCTGTTCTCTAGAAACTTTTCCACTAAAGATCTAAGAATGAATATCTGATCTACACAACCTCTTCCCTTCCTAAAGCCTCCCTGTTCTTCTCCAACTAATTCTTCTGTTATTTCTCTAACTCTGTCAATGAGTATCCTATTATACACTTTTCCTATTATACTAAGAAGACAAATGCCCCTATGATTACCACACACTTCTTTTTCCCCTTTTCCTTTGTACAAGGGAATAATTGTACCTGACTTCCAATCCTGAGTGAAGTCAAAGGTGGGAAATGCAGTTTAATGCAAAGAAATGCAAAGTAAGGGAATCTGGAAAGAGTACAAAGAGACAAACAGGAAAATAAAGAATGGGGAATGAATGGATTAGCAAAACTATAGAAGAGAAAGACTTAGGGGTACTCTTTTCAGACAACCTTTTGCCAGAAAATCACATAATCATGATCACCAGAGATACATGTAACCTTTTGACAAACATAAGAGTTGCATTTATTTATCTGGACAAAGAGATGATGAAAAAGTTTATTGTGTCACTGATTCAACCGAGGCTTGAATATGCAGCAGTGGTATGGTCACCACATAAAAAGGATCTAAGAAGGGCTAAAAGAATTCAAAGAGTAGCAACAAAGATGGTATCTAGCTTAAGAGGATTACCCAATCAAGAAAGACTGTTAAGACTAAATCTCCCAACCCTAAAAAAAAAAAAAAAAAAATGATACAAGGAGATCTGATTAATATGTACAGAGCATCCATGGGAATGAAGCTTGATGGAGAGGACCTGTTTTTGTGGGATGAAAGGGAAATAAGGAGTCATGAAAAAAAGTCAAAAAGGACCACATGCAAGAGAGACATCAAAAAATACAGCTTCCCTTACAAAACTACTGAAGCATGGAATAACCTGGATGAAGAGGTGATAAATGCCATGGATATTCATGATTTCAACCAAGCTGGATGTTGGAAGTTATACAGACGGGACAGAATAAGCACACCTCCTTTCCCGTAAATCTCAACTAGGTAAATACACACAGACACTTATACACACACACACACACACACACACACACACACACAGAGGGGGGGGGTATTGTTAATACTGCCAACATGAAGGTGCTGGAGAGGGGTGCCTTTATATAGTGGCACTGACATAGGTGAGTGGCTCTGCTCTCTTGTTATGCAAATATCTCTCAACTCCATATACCCTGAAAGGGGGATGGTGAACTACTAAATAATAAAAATATTTTTGTTGTTATTAATATTATTATTATTGATACTACTACTGCTACTAAGTCTATTACTATTACCACCATGACATATGGCATAGGCTCTTTTTAAAATTTTTTAAACCCACTTTGAGGGTCCATACAAGGGTGAAATTACTGTGGAAAGTGAATCTGAATAACATCTATGCTTAACATCATTTTCATCAAAAGCTTTTCCAATTGAACACATTCTACAACTTACTGTGAATACCTGGTATCTAGAAATTACAAAAAATTATTCATTCCACATACAGTATTAGGTACTTTCGGCTTGTGTGACAATAGTGTGGCCAAGAGTTGTTAAGGGGCAGAACAATGTAAGCTATAGCTATCAGTTAACAACAGAATGTGAAAGGTTGAGGGAGGGTGGGCAGTGGGAGTGAAAGGTGCAATGGAGCTCATTCCATTGTCTTTTCCCCTCTCTCCAAGCTTTACTGTACATACGTATGAAGAGGGGACCCCTGAGCAGAATTAGAGCTCATGAATATACCTTGAACTAATCCATCTCTCCAGAGAGATACTGCACTTGTCACTGGTCCTAAGGCCTGCTCTATACAACCATTACTGTTTAACTATGGCTGGAAAGGATTTTTTTTTTAATTATAACCAGTTACCATAATACCCAAAACCAACCTTAGTTCTGAGATTAAATTTTCCATGGACACAAGGTTCTGTGATGTCATGTTTGCTGAGAGAAGAATTTCTTTTACATCTTCAAGCTTCTCCTTCATTGAATCAAACTCATGACTGTATGCTCCTGTTGCTCCACTCTGCTTAATCTGACTGGCTCTATCAATCAGACTCTCTGTTCGACCTGCAAAATTATTTGAACAGCCTTAGAATTACGAATGAGTCACTGAAGAACAATACTTATTAATAAACATTTCATGCAATGGCACTGTTCATACAACAGTGAAGCAATGAACAATTTCTGCACTGTCCAAATCCCACTTTTTCTTATTTACGGGATTTTCAAGGAACCTAACAAATCAGCTTAAGCTGTATTTTTTTGTCACTGTTGCTGCTGGCAGCCCATGCGAATGTAGACACAAATCTTGGGGACCGCAGGAAAATGACCACTTCAGCTGGGTGCACACGATTGTACAGTCTCTCAAAAAAGTATTGGCTCCCCCTCAACCCCATGTTTCTGTAAGTGAAAACAAGATGGCATACAACTAAAGTCAAATACAGATATAATTACAGTAATCCCTGTACTATTTGGATGCCCACCTTCTGGACATTGTGGGCCTGGACCTTCGGAACCCAAAAATGGCCAAAAAAAGAAAAAAATCCCCCAAAAAAACAAATCCCCCCCCCCCCCCCGAATTTGAAATTGCCATGCAGCACCAAACAGGCCAGCTGTGTTTACACATGGCCCATTCACCTCTTCTATCCTACCCCCCAGGGTTGCCATTTGGTAATTTTCATTACCAGATGTGGGACAATTTGGTAACGAAAAATTCGTTTGGTAATGAATCAAAATAATGCATTACCAAACGGATTTTTCACATGTATGAGGATACACGGATGAAGACAGTGGATTGTCTGCTTTCTCTGATTAATCTGCTAGCCTACATGGTGTGAAAATGATTAACATGCTGTTAAATATAGGGAGAGTGATTATTTCCACTTGTATATATAATTAGTGAAGAATAAATGCTTGCTTTACGAATTTGGTAATGAAAAGTTAAATTTGGTAATGAAAACTGAGGCGTCTGAGAATGTGGCCGAGTTCCGATCTGGCAACCCTACTTCCCCCTCACCACCAGTTACCACCTAACTGCCATCAAGAGTAGATGCTCATCACAGTGGATGCCACAAGTGCTTGTTTTTGTGAATAAACAGTGAATAAACTGCAATACCTCGCCACTAGACCACACGGGAATTTACAGTGTTGTGCAGTGTTAAGAAATTAGAATTTAGAGTGCAAAGGATTAACTGTGGAGTGCAAACTGGCGGTTGAAACTGGCGTGGTGCAATTAAGAACAGAATGTGCAGTGTTAAACAATTATAACTCACAGTGCAAAAGAATTACTGAAAGTGCAGCACAACACTGGATTTCTGTATGTGCTTCAAGAGCATTTTCACCACTGCCAAAGCCTTAGAGAAGGCAGCCACAGACGTGCTGTAAGTACCCTGTATACTGATAATTATTTTACATAACCACATCTAATTCCTCATTCTCTGGTTCCTTTTCATTTATTTCATGCTTTATGTCCATTATTGGTGTGAATAGGGTCTTAAATAGGTTTCAATAGGTGCTATGCATGTCCAGTAGGGAGTTATTTAGATGGCTTTCAAAGTTAGGCTGGGTTAGGGTCCTTAAGTACCAGTCCAGCAGGCAGGGGCCCACCTTCCAGATGGGACCACTTTCTGGACATGCCTTTAGCTCTATTACATTGGATTGTGGAGGATTACTGTATTACATGATTAGATGATGAATGAATGAATGAAAATGAATGAATGTCAAACTGACAACTGACAACTCTCCTATACTAGGATGGTAGGCCTACCACCAAAATACAGGTGTATACAATTACTAGTCAGAAGCCTTTGTCCATATTGCCATGCTGTATCTATGAGGAATGGGGCCGATACTTTTTTGAAAAGCTGTACACACGAGGGTTGCCTGTACTGTCATGGTAAAGGTACTGTGAAGGTCATATCACTGTATACTGCATATCTTATTTTTTCATGCTGAATATATGAAAGATGCAATGATTGGAACACCAAAAATATTTTGCTTTCATGCAGCATGACAATGCTGTATTTTCAAAACGATTCCTGGATGGTGGACATTCAGCTGGCCATAGCCTAGCGAGCACACTGTTAGTCAGTGCTGTACTGCAATTACAATCATTCCCCCTCCATCCAAACTAATTCTGGCAAAAGATGTCTCAATATCCATAGTTTTTAGTTATGAAAGAGTTAACTTTAAAATACCCTAAAACAGCCCAAACACATCTACCTTTGAATATTAACCTACCCAAAAACAACCCAAACATTTTCCTGTGCGCAGCATATATGTGTAAAAATGCAACAGATACAGTAATAAAGAAAATACTGTACACAGTACTGTACTGCATAAACAAAGCTAGCCTATTTTATAAAATACAGTACAGTGAATCTGCATCAGTTACTATAGTAATGGGTGTACTTTGCAGCAAACAACCTCTTAAGTCCTGCCAGGAACCCCAAAATGCAATACTATTTATATACTCCACACTAATTCTAAAGTTCCATTGTAGATAACAGAAAATTATGGAGATAAGCGTATGTTTTGCCTGAGGTAATAATGTAGAACAAATCAAAGTGCTGACAGAAATATTTTACAAGAAGTTTTACTTATGGTTGGTGGGAGTGCTCACTATCCACTCACTTGATCTAGTGCTGCTTTGGGTGTCTGCCCTTTCCTCTCTTCTTTCCTTCCTCTTTTGTCTTTCTTTGCTTCATTCTTTTCTCTTTCTTCTGCCTATGGATGACTTTAAACTCTCTCTTCTGTCTTTCTTTCCTTCTTTCCTCTTCCTTCTGCCTATGGGTGACTCTACACTAAGTAACTAGCCAAATGGTTACCTGTACACCGGGAAACCATTTACTACGCTAGGTGGTAACCATATAACCAAATTATGGTGTCTGGTGGTTTAGTAGGTAATTAAGGTGCTCCCATCGGATTGAGCCTGTGTAGGTTGATATCTAAGGAGTGGTTGGGGTTTATTGCTCAAGTAATGCCACTCAGGGATGAGTGAGGCTGGCCACTCTCATCTTAAATGTCAAGACTGACTTGCCTAGCCCCAGGTTCCTACGCTCCTCATGGGGCAACATAGGATTGGATGATGGATTGACTAAATTAAAATGAAATATTGCTTGGATTATGAAGAATGTTGTAGCCAGAAGTACAGGAACTGATGGTTAGGAATAGTTAATTAAGAAAATATCATATTTATTTGAATAAAAATTTACTATTAAGAATGTTGGCTTACTAGTTATGAGAAACACGAGAGAATGAGGTCATCTTGTTCACATTCGAGAGTAGCAGAATTAATGTAAAAATCAGTAATCCAGTCCCTCCTAAATATCTGTACAGTACTGTATGTGTCAATAATGGACCCATATTACATATGAATAAATACTGTACACAGTACTGTACTGTACATTACTGAAACGTGTAATAAATTAAAAGGTGATAAAGGAAATGAGTGATCACTGGGACACCGCACCGCAAATGCGCGGCCTGCTACTGATGCTGCCACTAGACGAACGGCACCGGCGCAAACTAAAATGCTTGTACAATTTAAAAATACAGATCCTGCTGTCTGGATAATGTCGCAGTCCACATAATACAAGTAGGGATACAAAGCGATTATTATGTATGAATATGTTAGTAAACAATTAAATGATGACATACTCCTGACCTTTTTATACCTCTTACTAAATTCCTGTTTTTCTTGATATTTATCATGAGAGGAATTTAAGGTGGGTAGCAAAGGAGGAATTCTGATGGAAGAAGCAGACTCCATTTCAACTGGAAGGTGATGCACTTCATACACTGCTTAATTCTTCTCCCTTTTTAAGCAAAATGTGTACTTCAAGATTAATCATATAACCATATGTGCATTACAGAAATACCAAAGAGTTGACATTTCCCCATCAGAACCAGAAGTAATAACCAGGCTATCATTTTCCTGTCTTCTGGAAGGCTCCGTGCATGGAGACGACAAAGGCAGAAAAATACTATTTTATGTATTCAGTAATGATATGTTGGATGTGTTTGATGATCTTAATAACACATGAAACACCTTGTTAATATTCTTCTCAGGGTAACTGCAGAAAATATTCCTAACTGTCTCTGAGTGAAAACAAGGTACATGAATGTTTTGTATCATTATTTCCTAAAACGGCACCTACAATATTATCTTCTAATACAGAAATATCCCTGTACAACCATTTTAGCACCAAGTAGTTACTTCCTGTTGCTGTTCACAAACTAAATCTCAAGCCATGAAGAAATCAGGTAAGTAAGGTGTGCCTGAAGTTGCCAGAAATTATCTTACAAATACAAATACTGGACTTTGTGAAATCACTTACCCTGTGAACAGCAGCATTTAGTCACAGGCGTTCTAAGGCGAAACTAAGAAAGATACTGACCTCAAAATCTGCACATCCATACTGCAACATGCTCTCTTCAACAATACACCCCAAAATTTGACGATTTGAAATGACCAAACTACAAATCAGTGTAGCAGCTAAACTATGGCATATATCAACCAGAAAAAATGATATACATATACTTTATCACACCTATAAATAAGACAGACAAGAAAACAATGAGAAACTTTAAATATGTCTTTTTAAAATTTAATTGATGGACTTATTTATTTTTTGAGCATGGGGTGCACTTTGAATTTTCAGTCTGCCACACTTTAGGAGTTAATTAACACAACTGCACCTTCTACAGCATGGAGAGACTACTATACATGGATCTTTCTCTCTCTTCATATTCATGTCCCAAAGGGAATCAAAGCCTTTACTGGCCCACCCCCTCCCCCCTCCCTTATGAATATGGGGAAAGTGGGATAAGATTATGATAACTATGATGATGATGAATTTGATGAACAAGATCATGATAAATCATTCGTGTTAGTTGAAAACAAGTTATTATGCATTACTTCTTAGCTGAGACAAGATGAAGTCCCAGTTATCAAAACACTCTCCACACGGCTCGCAGTAGGGTGCACGACCAGTGAAGCCTCGAGCACACTGGTCACACTTGTTGCCTCCAATGCCCTCCAGACATTCACACTGTCCTGTCTCATGGTTGCACTGATGTGTGGCAGACCCTTCATGGTTGCAATTACAGGCTGCAAGACAACATACACTCAGTATTTTGGAACACATTTTTCAACATCACAATGGGGTGGAGAGGTATATGAGAGAGGGGTGTGTGAGTTGGGAGCAGGGCAGTGAAATGGCGGGGGACAGGGCGACTTGGAGGCGATTTGTTTGTGGCCACCCCAAACGGGATTGAGGCGTCTTGCAATAAATAGATAGATAGATAGACAAACATTTTTCCACCACAAATAGATTATGCAAGCATTTCATGGGACAATATGTTAAGAAATAAGTATTATATCTCCTGTGAGCAAAAAGTAAGTGGAGAGCCATTCTTCCTCACTATGCAAAATTAGTGTTCAACCCCTTCTATCCGGTGAACACCTCACTCTCATTCAAACTAGGATAAACTTAATACTGAGGGGATTAATGAAAGCTAAAGCTAAGTCTTCCAGCTGAAAAATTCTTTCCTCTACTGAATAAGAAATACCTGAATGTACCATGAATTTAAAAAAAATACAGTAGGCCACTGCAATGAAGAGGTACATCATATCACATCGTTTGGAAAGGCTCCTAAATGCTTGCATACGTCAGTCATGGTCACCTAATGTCAGGCCTCCACACTGCTACCAATCTCTGGCAGCCTCCCTATTCAGTCCCTTATCCCTGAAGTTACACTCTACGACCTCATCCCGGGTCTTTTTTGTTCTGCCCCTCACAACCCATGATATTCACACTTATGCTCTTCATGCCACCTGTGAGTTAGAGCCAATCTGATGACTAGCTCTTCATAGGAAAAAAGGGGAGCAGTGAACTGTATCACATCTTTATTTAGCCTATACTGTATATGGAGAGTAATTTAATACTCATCTAATATTTTTGCACCTTCGTCTTATGTGTTCTGTAACATCAACACCGTTTATAAGTTGAAACAATTTCTGCTGCACATTTGGCTTCAAGTTTGGTAAAGAAACTATGGATGCCACTGTTATCATCTGATGGCATCAAGAGCAGTTTTGGTCCAGATGAGAATTGTATTTTGTCTTTGTAAACTTTCAAAAAGCCTCCTCCCTCCTTCAAATTCGCACATATATATGTTTTTCACTTCTATAAATTTTGTAATGGAGAGAGACATACAAGACATTATTTCCAAACACTGACAGGACACCAAAGAAAGTCTTGCATTAAAAAACAGAGGGTAAAGTTGGAAAAGAAAAATTATAATTATGTAGTATGCAGGAAGGCAGAGAAATAATATTTTAACACATTACAGATATGTATAAGAAAAAGAGAAGTTCCTAAAAATGCAAGAGATGCATACTTCCCTGAAGGGGCTTCTGTCAAAGCAACCCTGTCTGAGAATCCCTCAGTGGGACACAGGACTGGATATGGAGATTATAATGATTTCCCCTCCCTCCTCACCACACCAATGTTAAGATATTTTATCTTTATTTATAAAGTATACTGCAAATTTAAAACAATTCCTTACGTAGGCACTCTCTTCTGGGATCACCAAAGTAGTTAGTCTGGCACTGGTTACACTGACGTCCTCCAAAACCAGGCTTGCACTGACATTGCCCATCAAACTGTAAAAGAGAGACAACTGATATACAGTAGCATAATGGAAAATAACAAAACAGCCACTCCCATATTACTGTACTACATTTGTAGTGTACAGGTCCAAGGCTATGATACTGTAGTCCAGAGTAGGCACTTGTACAAACAGATCTCAACTGATGCTTAAGCAACTGCCCAACTGTCCACTTTGATTGAAATGCTCTTTTCAAAGTACAAATTTTTTATAGCACTAAGGCTCTACATACACTGTTCTGCACTCTGCTCTCACTGGATGAGACATACAAAGGTAGAACACAGCAGTGCATAGTCAAGTCCACTGACTTCATAAATGCTCTCTGATTAAGGTGGACCCTTGTGAACCACAGCCAGGTTAAAGAAATACAACTGAAATGTGTTGTCAACATACATCACATTATGAAACCATCAAAAGAGAAGGCAAGAAGTAGATGTGGTGAGCAAAGGTGTGGATGAAATGGGTCAGAAATCCAGTGGGTGTGGGGCTCAGGTAGGAAAGCATACCTGTTGTACAGTGAAAGTTAACTTCCACACATCCTGCAAGAATGAAAGTGTCAGGAGGGTAAAGTGATGGGCAATGGAGAGACAGTAACGGGTGGGACGAGAAAGAATTGCGACTGTACGGAAAGCTGCGAAAGTATACACTCTAAAAATCGGTGTTGTAGGATTAATGGCTTGAGTATTGAGAGGGTTTATAACAGTTATCTCCAACAAGAAAATAAGCAAGCATTGTTCTCATTCACTAGTCTTGTGACACAGTATAAAAAAAAAAAAAAAAAAAAAAAAAAAAAAAAAGCACCCAAAAGGTTGCCAAAATAATTAAGACACACTTTTCACTCTTAATTACAACACAAAGGTCCAGATATACTCTCAAATTGTTCAGAAACATCCATAGCCTACATTTAAATTCCAATGAGGAAAAAATAAGTTCTTATTTGTTCATGGAGGATGATGTGATTCGATTTATGCAGAAATGAAGATGTCAAATGTTAAATTTTTTATCATTATCATCATCATCATCATCATCCTGACTTTTTTTTCTACTGTACCAAGGAATGATGTGAAGGATCGCTGTCAGGTGGTGAATCCCCCGAGCTAGGACCAATGGAGCATATTGCTCTGCGGGGGAAGAGTAGATCCATGGAAAGACCATTACATCTCTCACCAGAAATATGCTACCCTAGTGCAGGCACAAACTGCCAACCCTACAGTCATGAAGTTCGAGTGCTACCACTGAACTCTTCTGTTGCTACTGATATCGACAGCATGCCTGTCAAATAGGCCAGACTCTTATTCACTCATCAGTCAAGCTCCAGAATACTGGCATATCATTAACCCTTTGAGATTCAAATGACTATTTCGATCATCATTTCAAATCCAACCTCAGAGATTCGGATGACGCTTTTAATCGTCATTTTAAGAAACTTTTATAAAAGATTCACCATAAATCACATTTACGCATCATAACAAAGAGGCTCGGGCATGATGTCACGGAATGGTTGCTCTATGTGTGGCGGTACTGCACAGTTGGTTTGACTCATGGCTTTGTTTCTTTATGACTTTATTCCTGGTGAATATTTTTCAACAGCAAGGTATAAAATTTTTGGTTTTTGCCTAACTTCAACTCGTCACTTTGACATTTTACTTTCTTTGTTTTCCTTTTATGAACATACTATGATAAAGTACAACTATTCAGCTTTAAAATAACACCACAACCAGCATCTTATAATAAAAAGTGTACTTACACTGACCAATCAAAGAAAAACATCGCGAAGCAAATATGTGGCCGAGACTAAAATAAAATTGGGCATCTCTCTCCTTTTGCTTTACTGCACAATGAAATGCAAAAATTACCATAATCTATATATCATTGTAAAGGTAATTTATTGTATTTTTGCCAGTTTAAACCAAATTTACACATCTTTACTCATTTTTTTTTGCTGAATATTTTTCTATGGCAAGGTATAAAATTTTTGCTTTTTGCCTAATTTCAACTCATCATTTTGACATTTTATTTTATATGTTTTCCTTTTTTGAACATACTACGATAAAGTACAACGATTCAGCTTTAAAATGACACCAAAACCAACATTCTATCATGAAAAGTGTATTTACACAGAGTGATCAAAGTAAACTATCGGGCTGCGAAGATGTGGGTCAGTGTAAGTGGCTGACTCTGGCACCGACATAATCTGCCCAGCCTAGAAACCTGATAGGGTTAATATAAATTTTTTTAAAATTTTCTTAAGCAATAAACTTAGCAGAGACAGCCATTCTGTTGACTTTCAAACAAGGGAAGGGGGGTGCCAAACTCTAGCCAGGCACTCTTCTGTATATTATTCATCCAAGCAACTCAGTTTCCTTTCAGTAACATGACCTCATGAATTTAAATACCTCACTTTTTTACACAGCCTCTCCATCATAATTATCCACTTCCTTCCTGGCCTACCACGCCTCCACAACTGTTAAAAATCACTCACGTCACTTAAATCACTTTTTCACCAAATTACGTACTGCACATCCTTTCTCTGCATGTCCATATCATGTAAACCAACTCTTTTCTATGTATCTGTACCCCATTGTCAGCAGGTATACTTCACATCTTTCGCAAATCTCATTCTGATATTCGCATTTCACATATATTCCTCAATTATCACATTTCCACTGGTCTTACTCTACAACTGCTTTTATGTCATACCAGTGTTTTACACCCAAACACTAAGCAGGCACTAACGTACATTCATAACAACGTATCAAAGTACAGTAAAGCCTCAATTTGCATGTATCCAATATGCACTATACATGTTTTATATGGGAAAATGACTCCAGACACACCTCAGTGAATGCCAGAATACTTATTTAGAGTGTATTTTGACATGGTTTTGCAATACAAGTACAATATATTATCTACATAAACAATCTCATCATAAAATATTTTGCTACTGCATATGTCCATTACTGCTGATGGACATTATAATCTACATACTACCATACGACATTATCGAACCCTCAACAATAATATCTCATCTCAGGAGTTACTTCAACAAACAAGGAATGATGCTATGACACACTTAATGTCTGACTTGACTCATATATCGGATTGGGGTAAAAGTACTCTTACTGATTTTAATGCACCAAACATAGTTCTTACAACATTTCTATCTATCAATTTTTGCCAGATGCCTTAATCTCATAAGGGGTGGCCACAAACAAATTGCCTCCATGTCACCCTGTTTCCTGCCATTTCACTGCCCTTCTCCCAACTCAAAGCCACCCTTTCTCATATATCTCTCCACTCCATCCCTCCCTCTCATCCTTGGCCTCCCCCTTTCTCTTCCCCCCTCAACCTCACTCACATACATTCGTCTTGTAAGTCTCTCACTCTCAATCCTCTCCACATGGCCAAACCACCTTAATGTGTTTCTCCGAACGCTTCCTATCACATCCACGTCCACACCATAATGATCCTTCACTTACTCATTTGTCAGTTTGTCTCTCCATGTGACTCCACATGCTCCTCTCAAATAACACATTTTCACAGCTCTCATTCTTGACTTCCGTCCCTCCAACAAGGTCCAAGCTTCACTTCCATACATTAGAGTTGGTATCACAATATTGTCATGCAGTAGCTTTTTCACTTCCATGTGCACTTTGCTGTTCCTTATCACTGCTTTCAAGGAACCAGCAACCTTTCTTCCTGTTGTACCCTTTCAAGCACTTCACCCTCTAAACTTCCATCCTTACTCATCACACTACCCATAAACTTAAATGCACTCGCATTTTCCATTTCCTCCTCATCCAACCTCACTTTACATTCACTGACTTCACCTCTCTCAAAGACCATAACTTTACTCTTCCCTATATTCACCTTTAGATTCCATTTCTTACATACTCTCCCAGACTCATCCACCAAGCCTTGCAGCTCCCCTTCGTCTTCACTTAACAACACAGTATCAACTACAAACAACAGTACAGCGAGTTTCCAGACACCATCCTCTCTCATTAGGGCCACTCCAACATCCACTGCTCTACCTAATATCTTTTATAACCCCATCCATGTACAGATTGCATAACCATGGAGACATGACACATCCCTGTTTCAATCCAACCTTCAAACAGAAAAATTCACTCTGTTCGCTATCCACACGCACTGCAGCCTTAGCACCATCATGCAGACTCTTCACGGCATTCAGCAACTTCCCATCTACTCCATATATTCTTAATACTTTACACAATCCTTGTCTATCCACCCTGTCATATGGTTTCTCCAAATCCATGAAGGCTGCATACAACTTTTTCCCCACCTCTAGAAACTTTTCCACAAAAGATCTAAGAATGAACATCTGATCTACACAACCTCTTCCCTTCCTAAAACCTCCCTGTTCTTCTCCAACTAATTTCTCTGTTATTTCCCTATCAATGAGTATCCTACCATATGCTTTTCCTATTACACTAAGAAGACAAATGCCCCTATGATTACCACATATTTCTTTTTCCCCTTTTCCTTTGTATAGAGGAACAATTATACCTGACTTCCAATCCTCCGGGACTCTACGTTCCTTCCAGGCCAATCTGCACATCTTCCACATCCACTCTACTACTATCTCTCCCCCATGCTTCAGCATTTCACCACACACTCCATCAATTCCTAAGTCCATCCTACTGATCTCTTCCTCCCTTCTCATCCCCCTCCTCCTCCATGCCATTCCCCAGCCACTTATGCTTGCATTACTTACATTCTCTATGTTTGACAATTCCTTAAAGTGTTCCCTCCATCTGCTCACTTTTTCTGCCTTCTCCAATATCAATCTACCATTTTTATCTTTCACTCCCCTGCTACCTTCTTTATTACCAAGTCTAACTCTTAACTTCTTTCCAGCACATTTTCGTACATTCCCTCCAATTAGTACAGTATTTGTACTGGAATAGGAGTGATAAAATTTGTTGATTCCTGGTATTGTTTCAGACTTTGCCTATTACATGGTTCATGCTTTAACATACACACACACACTGGCAAAATATCTAACATTCTTTTCCAAATGACTGAAACTGTAGTAAGGGTAGAGTTATTTGTTATTAACAAAATGAATGTCATATTCATTATCGACAATGGCAGGAACTACTGACCATCCCTATTCTACAATGAACCCCTCCAGTTATGTGGGTTCCATTTGAGATTTTCACCATTTATGTGGAGAGATAAACCCTACCCTGCTTCCTGTTACACAGGAAAGAACCTGGTATGTGTGGGAGAATTCCAGATATTGGCCCCCCCCAAAATATGGTCTAAGAGGTTCAAGGCCTAGCCTCATCCCTCGAGATAGAGGCACTGTTCATTCCCCCTTCCTCTAGCCCCTCAGCCTTGGACACACCTCTCCCTGACCTCCAAGCATCACTTCATCCCCTGTCATAGTAAATGGTAACCACTTATTAACCACTTTTTACTCTCTAATTCCCCCTCCCCCATCTTTTTATGTCCACTGATGTTCCTAGAGGTTGTATGTATACTACTATAAATATTAGGTATAATCTGAGGGTGGGGGGAAGGGGTAAAAACATTCAAGAGGGACAAAAGGGGGACTTTGAGGAAAGTTTTGGATTTCACCAGACCAATTACCCTTACAACATGGGTTTATATGGTACCATTTGTGCAATTTGATTTCCACAGAAATATTCAATGATATATTAGCCACATAACTGGAGGGGTTACCGTACTTACCAAACAGCAATATTAAGATCACACCCTTGCCTTGATGTCAGTGACTGAAGAGCTGTGTACAAATTTTGGACACATTTCATTCAGAAATACAATCTGTTTTCATGATTTTGCTTAATTTAGTACTGTACAAATCTTCAATGCAATATACAGTAACTTAAAAGTAGACTGTGCACAGATGCAAAAGTCTGTTTACATGTACTTGTAGAACTGGGTCTACTGGTGGGGATTTTTCTGCTACTGTTGTGACATGGTGGTGAATGAGGTAATATCATCATTATAATCGTCACCATCATTATCATCATCCTGAGTCACTCCACTGAGGACTAAGATATCTCCATCTTTTTTCACTCTGACATATTGGTTGGCAGCTTGTTTCATCCAGTCTCTGCAAATCTTCAGCAACAGCAGATTACCAGCTAATCACATGTATCTAGTCACAAAACATCAATATTTAGTTGAGAGAGAGAGAAAGAGATGGGATTGATAGCTATTAACAAGATCTATAATCTCTTATGAAGCTAATCATAACATTCTAGACACAAAATACCAACATTTTAGAATAAAAAAAAAAGTGACTGGACTGATACCGGTGCGATCTAAAATTTCATTACAGTAAAACCTCTTTAACCCCTAACTGCTGGGTGTTGGTGGGAACTGTCAAGAAATCGGTGGCCAGGCAGTGCCGGGTGTCGGTTGGAACCACACTTGTTTTCACACCACAGTTTGAAGTGGCTGCCATTTGACCTTGTCACCAAAAGCTAGGGAGGGACTCCTGCCAGCTGAGCCAACCATACCTCAGTTGTCTCTGTGACTCTGCCAGGTGTAAGACAATGTTTTCTTAACCTTTCTTGTCCAATTCCATTCCCACCTCATGCAGACTTTTGCCTCATCCACCCCTGCCAAACCTCTTTCCATGGATACTAGGAGAGGACTCAGTCATAGTGCCACAGAGTAAGCCTTGGACACTGCTGTGTCTAGTTTATCTAGTTATGGAGAAGTCATCACACTGAGAGCGAAGCCAAAATTGGGGCCAATAAAACATGAATACAGCCTACCTCTCATGTCAAAAATTACTCCTCCTCATTTCACTGAAGCGTTTAAAATACCGAATGGTTTGATAATCCTGACCACATAAAGTTGCTTAATCTCAACATGAATTCACCAAGCAACCATGGTTGGAAGCTGGAACTGAAAAGATTCAACATCAGCATAAATGGTTTTCTTTTTTTTAATGTACAGCACAAGATCTGCTTCACCTGGATCAGAGTCCTCATGGACGTTGTTAACAGCAACATAGTAGAACTTTCCCGAGCAAAATACAAATTATCTGCTTAATATGGACCACATGTCTTTGAGATGCTAAACTGAGCCAGGTAGACGAAGTTGATGGTCATTATTTTTGTACACAATGTATCTGTGTGTGTCTGTCTGTGTCAAAAACTCAAATCTCAAAAAGTATTGATTGCTGAATGAAAAGTTATTAATAAAAGTTGTTTAGAGTCACAAGAAGACGAAGTTGGTGGTCACTGTTTTTCTAAGAAATGTGTGTGTGTGTGTGTGTGTATGTCTGTGTCGAAAACTCAAATCTCAGAAAGTACTGATTGTAGAAGGAAGAGTTATTAATGAAAGCTGATTCGAGTTACAACTTGAGTTCACATGTCACTCAACCAGCACTGGGAGCCATCCAGGACAGAAACATAATACAGTAGTCAAGTTTTCATCTAACAGTATAATTACAGTCTACCTGGCTCACAGATGACAGAGAGTCTTGTTTCCTTTTAACTCTCTCTCCCTCTCTCTCTCACACACACAAAAATAATAATGGTATGGGGAAAGGGAGGACTGATTATCAGGAAAGAAGGAGGATGAAAATACAGGCAACAGGAAGATGAGCAAGGATGAGGACTAAGGCAGGAAGTACAGAAATGGGGGGGAATGAGGAGAATAAAAGGCAGTATGGAGAAAGATTTCAAGAGGGAGAGGATGGGAAAGGAATGGAAAGGAAGGCAGAGAAGGGTGGGGACGGGGAGAATTAAGACAGTACAGTAGGGAGAAAGTTTTGGAGAGGGAGAGTATGGGGAAATAGTTAATGTTGTCAGAAGAAAAGAAGGTGTGGTAGAATGTTGTTAAATATGTCTGGCCAAAATAGGAATGATGTTGGAAATGGTCTGATGGGCAGAATAAAAAATAAATAAATAAAAGGGAGAAAAGTCCAGACAATAATGATGATGATGATGAATAAATATACAAGAGAATAAAATTTCATGAATTATAAATGGTCAGACAACAGGAAAAATGAATAAAGCAACTGTCTCACCTCATTACACTGATCAGAGTATGACCCAACAACATCACAAGCACAGGGTTCACAGCCTTCTCCTGAAGCAATCTTCCAGTGATTCAGGGCACAGCGATTACACTCTTGTCCCAGGACATTTGGTAGACAAGGGCACTGACCAGTTATATGGTCACAGGCTCCAACAGTTTGATTTGTGCCAAGCAGATTGCACACACACTCTGCAATAAAGCTGAAATTAATTTTAATGTTATAATGCCATAGGACATCATAAAGTTCCTGCTAGGGCAATACTCATCTTGAGGAAATTAGTTCTAGTACTAAGGCATGTTGGCCCTATAGTAATATACTTAATAATCAATAACATAATGCTTGTATGCAACCTGCTACCCTTATTATCCTTCACTTCTTGTTATTTCCCCACTCCAGCTATTAGGAGTCAATGTGACAAAGTAAAAATCCTATGTACCTGTTGCAGAAAAATTTCTGATATCCTAACCCCAACTTCATGCATTCACACAGGAAGGTGAGCTCTGGCACACAATACCTTTATTTCATCTGAATATGAATTTGGGGAAAAAGGAAGCTTAAAGAGGAAATAAATCCCTGGGTACACCCTTCCTCTGTGTCATAAAAGGTATAAGGCTGTTTACAGAAAAAGTGCTGGATATTAAGGCTGCAACATCCTTATGCCACCACAATTTCCACCAAAATTTTTCTTCTGCCACTTTTAGTCATCTTTTAACACAGAAGGGACATGTAAGTACTCTTTTCTTCTTCTCCCACCAATAAACATTACAAAGTAAAATCAAACATTAAAACATTTCACAGAAATGCTAATTAGACTTGAAAAACAAAATGCAATTTACCAGTGCATCAATGCCAACATTCTTCATCCTCAGACCGCAGACGATTGGGGTTCATGGGAGGGATAGAGTTTCACACCAGTGACCTAATACTACAACATAAGGACATGAAACAAGGTGATACCATTCCCTCACTCCCACCTTTCACCACTTTTTATGACAAACAAAGATAAGTGGGTAGTATGGATTTGTTCTCCATTACCTTATTCTCTGGAACAGAATTACTCACCTGGTTGGCTACCCCATTACAATTTAACAGTATGGCTCAGTAGGAATCTGCTTTTCAGGAATTAGGGCAGCCCACACCTGCTAGCACACCAGCCCCATTTCCTATACACATCATCATCAGAATAGACAATTGAGCAGGAGCTGAGTTTTGTGTCATATGCAGGGTAGTTACACTGCTAGAAGGACTTCAGAGTTCTATACATCTGATACTGAAAAACCTGCGTCTACACTCGGCTGAAGTGCGGGACTTGGCCACCTTGAATCTATGGCCCCTAGTGTGAGCTAATGATGGAAGAGAAAAAAGTTCATGCGATGCAGTTGGGGACTGGTGATGAAAGATTTTCTAGCATTTAATAAGGTCAGCTCTGATCAGTCTCCCTTTTACAGAATACATGTCCACGTTTTTCAGACGGTCAGCATAACTGAGTTTGGACAGGCCATTAATTTGCTGAGTCCATCTGTGCTGTACAGACTCTTGCAGCCTCAGGTCACCATGGTACCCTGTACTCCATACAGTGGAACCAAACCCCAGGAGAGGTCTGATGCGGGATTTGAACAGAGTCAACATAAAATCTCGGTCACGACAGAGGGTGGATTTCAATAAATTATTTGCCAGGCCTACTGCTTTTTTAAGGGTAGTTCTTATATGCGAGTGAAATTTCAGAGAACCGTCGACCCAGATATCCATGTCTTTGTGTGAAGTTTCTACAGAGAGACTGGTGTTATTCATATGATAATGTTGAAGTGTTCCAATGGAGTTCCAATCTACTGGGCCTCTCTGACATCGTAGTACAGTACACTTGTCGAGACTGAAACATAAACCCCAGGACTCAGTGACCTTGTACACCATACCTATGTATGTACTTATATCTACAGCTAATATGGAACAGGTGTTTTGATGCAACTTGAGGTAAATCTTCATGTTGTCAGCAAAGAATTTTCATCTGAAACGTATATATTAGGGCCGAAAGTATATATATATATCAGAAAGAGTAAGGGACCTAGAACAGAGAGTTGGACACCACTGAGAACATTTCTTGAGGAACCGGTACAGCCAGACACAGACACTTGCATGGTGTGGCCTGACAAGAAATCAGAGATCCAGGTCAGCAAGGAACCACTGATCCTGAGTAGCCTCAGCTTGTCAGTGAGTATTGAATGGTTGACAACGTCAAAGGCTGTGCTACAGTCAAACAAGACAACATCCTCAACGTACCCAGCGTCCAACCACACTGTACTGTACTGTTGGATGCAAGATTTTCTCTGAAAAAGGGAAATGAGAATAGTACTGAGGGGAAATTAATGATTATGGAGAAAAGTGGCTAGTGGAGTTCCACAGTGCTCAGTGCTGGCACCAATTATGCTTTTAGCAAATATAAATGACACTGACAGCAACACTGGAAATGGAAGCTATCTATGTTTGTTAATGATGAAAAAATACCAAGGAGAATTACAAACACAGACTCTTGCAGAGAGCTAGAAGAAGAATTAAATAAGCTTCATGAATGGGGCAATAGATGGAAAACAGAATTTAATGTGGACAAATGTCATGTAATTAAGTTTGGTAAGAGTGGAAAAAGACAAGACTGGGATTATAAACTGGGAAGTTCAACCCTACACATATCAGAAAAGGAGAAGGGCCTATGAGTGATAATAAATAACAGACTATCCCCGGTTGACCACATCAATGAGAATGTATGGAACATGTATACACTGCTTGCTAATGTGAGAATACCATTCACATATATAAATGAAGACATGCTGAGAAAGATAATCACATCGTTCATTAGACGAACTCTGGAGAATGCATCAGTAGTCTGGAATCCACATCTCAAAAAACACATAGATAAGACTGAAAAGGTACAAAGGCCACTACAAGATGGGTACCAAATTATGGGATCTGCTATGAATGATGACTAGAATAATTAAACCTACCATAAGAGAGAAAGAAAACAGAAGACATGATTATGCTACATAAATGCATCACAAGGAAAGAAAAGATGGGTATAAATGAGTATATAACCTATGGGGAAGCAACAACATGAGGAAACTGCAAAAAAATGCATAAAAAAAGAGAGGTGATAAAGATGTATGGAAATTCAGTTTACCAAACAGGGCAACTGATCAGTGGAATGCACTACCAAATGAAAGTGTGCCAAAACTCTTCATACATTTAAGGATATAAACGATAAAAATAGTTAAATAAACGGGACAGGTAAGGGCACTCACCATCCACTCACTTGATGTAGTGCTGCACTAGGATGACTGCTCTCTCCTCTCTTCCTTCATTCCTCTTCTGTCTTTCCTTCATTCTTTCCTTGTCCTTCTGTCTATGGGTGACCCTACACTGTGTGACAAGCCAAATGGTTTCCTGTACACCAGGAAACCATTTATTATGTTGGGTGATAACCATACAACCAAATTATGGCTCCAGGTGTATTACTGGGTGATTAAAGCACTCCAATCGGATTGAGCCTGGGCAGGACAACATCCATTTTTTTAAATTTTTTTCTAGGCAAGGAAGAAGGAAACACAGGCCAGGAGCCCACAAACTGTTCCTTCCAAGAAAAAAAACAAAAACAATACAAAAAAGAGCCAAATTCAAGATCCGTTCATTTTGAGATGTCTGGACACACTGCGTTTGAAAGCCTGGAAATCACAGGAAGTTGGAAATACAGACAGAGGGAGAAAGTTCCAGAGCTGACCTGTTGCATAAATGAAGGAGTGGGAGTAATGGAACTCTTGCATTAGAGAGTTGGACAGAAACGGGATGAGAGTTTGTTGCTAGAAGGGCGTTGTGTCCGACATTGAGGTGGATGGATGCAAGGAGACATTTCTGAGGAGCAGTGACCACTGAAGTAGCAATAGAAAAGAGATAATGATGCAACAGTGCAGCGAAGAGACAGAGGTTGAAGGGAGCCAGTGAGAGGAGAAGAGTTAATGAGACGAAAAGCCTTTGACTCCACCCAATTGAGAAGAGCTGTATGTAGGGAGCCTCCCCACACATGAGAGTTGTACTCTACACAGGGGCAAATATAACCCAGGTATAAAGTCAACAACTGTGCAGAGGTAAAGAAACTGTGGAGTCGGCTTAGCACACCTAATCTCTTTGAAGCAGATTTTACATGAGATGTAATATGAGCTTTTCAAGATAAGTCCCGAGAAAATGAAACCCCAAGTACAGTATGTTTAAGGATGATGCAGAATTAAGCAGGATATTATTAAACATTAGTGGGAACTCCTGTGGAAGATTTGTCGGGTTGATATATGTAAGAACTGAGTCTTTGATGCATTAAAAACAACAAGATTACTTTTACCCCAGTCAGAGATATGAACCAAGTCAGGCATTAGGTATGGCATAGCCTCATCCCTAGTTTGTTGAAGTAGCTGCCGAGATGGAAGTTGCAGGAACCATGTGGAAAGGTGAAGGGTGGAGACTCAGCATATGAGTGGCTAGGGTTAGATGTGCAGCTTAGAAGATCATCGATGAAAAAAGGAAGAGAGTGAGGCTGGTTACTGTCATCTTAAATGCCAGGGCCAACTTGCCTAGCCCTAGGCTCCTATGTTCCTCATGAGGTGACACAGGATTTGATAATGATGATGAAGATGAAGAACAATTACTGTGGGTAAGAACACACACACACACACCCTTACATTAACACATTTCACTCATGTCCTGACAGAAGAGGTGATGTTGCACAGATATGTTTTTAGCAGTCAGTGGAGCAGTGTATTGGATGGCTGTGTACACATGAAGATGCGAGAGGCATCAGCCTTAAGCATTTGCTTATGGCCATGAGTAAATGTTAACTAACAATTTTCTCCCAGCACTGAGCACTGCATTCCATATATCTTATTCCTCTCTAATCAACAGAATATTCTACATTCTTATACAGTACTACCTTGTGTACTTCATAGTGCTATGAATAAAACAGTTTATGTAACACCAGCAAGAGAACCAGCTAGTCGTGACACTGAAACTTGCACATAGCTGTACATGTGTGTCATGCCTGGCAGCATTCAGCTGAGTCAATGTTGCCATATGTTGATGTTTTTCCAAGTAACAAAACTTTTATGCTACTATCACGATCATGTACACACTTCATCATTACTTTGGTGATGGTGGAGTAAAATATATGCAAATTCATTTGTTCAGCAGAGAACAAATATTAAAACGGTAAGCTTATGTAACTGTTAGTTCTGCCGCAATACTCAACTTCATCATGAAGAGAACGTTAATATAAATGTGCTGGTTGGCTGACTTTTCAAACTGGGGGGTTAAATATATCCCTTTTCCCTTGTACAAGCTCAAGCTCTTTCATACATGACACGAATTGTGTTGTTTTCTTCCAACTGATGTTACCAACAAAATTTCACATTCCTTTTTTTCCCCCCCAATATCACACAATTTTAAGTATGTGATTAACAAGCTTAATACTGTACATTCTCCTCACTCTGCCCTTGGGTGGGAAAGGAGGTCCAGGTGATAATGATGATGATGATGAATACTGTACAGATGACATCCAGAGGCAGAGTTAGGCAGAACAAAGAAAGAGGATAAGCAGACCTAACCAAGCATAAGGAGGGAGAGGTGAGACGCATACATGAAAATATAAAACAGAAAATGTTAGGGAGAACAAACTCACCAGAGAGTAGCAGGAAAATTTCTTGATACAGTAAATCCTCTGTGATTTGTGGCTCACATTGCGGGCATAGGAGGAGATACTGTACTAATTTACACCATCACCTTTGCCTGACTCCCATTCCATTCCTCACCCAGCTTTCCATTATCCTCCTGCTTCTTTTTTGGGATAGGACATCCCTGGTGTGCTTGGCATATGGAGGTGCCATTGAAAAATGCCAACTGAAGACAGGAAGCAGGCATGACATGAAGAATGGCTTGGATGATGAAGCGTGCCAAGTGGTTACAGTAGCGGAGGGACAGGGCAGAGCAGTGGTCTTGGGGGAGGGTGGGGAGGGGGATGAGATACATGAGGAAATAAGAGTATGGAATGTACTGAAGTGGAAGGATATACATAATTAATGCTGAACATAAAGAAAATTAAAGACAGGGACATACAGGTAAAAAATTATAAAGAAAATTGCCAAATTTGGAAACATCAAAAGCAGCAATTTCTTTATATGACTTACAGCAGTGTTTGGCTGGCAAGGCTCCCACCAAATGGCTCAGATTTCAAATTTTGGGCTTCCTGTGGATTTCCTGTGGATTTTGTTTTTAAAATGGCCCCCACTCGCTGTGACAGATAATGTCATATGCCTGGTTTTGCAGCATCGGACACGAGAGCTTACTGTATAAATAAATAAGCATCACATTGTGAAGACTGATGATATAATCATATCACCCTCTTTCACCCTGCAGCAGGGTTGGGAGTGATTCAGTGAAGGAACAGAATGGTTTGTTTATACCTAGTGGGTTACTCAATAAAGAAGGGATCAGTACAATAAATGCACGTAGCCAGCATCTGTACAGCCAACTAGGTATAAATGAATAACAACAGTCTGAGGAATATGGCATGAAACTAACCTCTGCACTCCTGATTCAGAGCATCCCCATAATATCCTGGCTTGCAGCGCTCACAGTGGAAACCAAATGTGCTATAAAGGCATTGCTCACACTCGCCAGTGCGTGGATTACAATTCCCATGCCGTGATATATCAATATTATTGCTACAGTCACATGGCTGGCATCTTCCTCCAGGTATCTCAGGATTTCCAAAGTAGTTGTCGGCGCACACATCACATCGTGACCCTGAAATGTACAGCAATGAATTCCTGTTCTCAACAGCACAAAAACAGCTAACCTCAGGTTAATTAGTAGTAGTAGTAGTAATAGTAATAGTAGTGGTAGTAGTAGTGGCAGCAGCAGCAGCACTACTACTACTACTAGTAGTAGTGGTAGCCCCAATTTCACCAGAAACATATACCTGGTGGGCTGAAGGAAGAAACTGCCCTTGTCTGGCAGCCCACCATTCTCCTTTATATATATATATATATATATATATATATATATATATATACATATACAGTATATACATACATATACATATATATAAATATATATATATATATATACAGTATATATATATATATATATATATATATATATATATATATATATATATATATATATATATATATATATACACACAACACAGGTATACCCCAGTTTAACAACATAATTGGTTAGGTAAAATCCCATCGTTAGGCGGGTATTGTATATCAGGGTACTTTTAACATGTAATGTGGAGCATTTACCAGCCTTGGGTTTCCCCCAAAACCAAGCCCAAAACCCTCCAAAATGAGCCCAAAAACAAGTTTTAAGCCGATCTAAATGGCCTAACAGCTGTCAAGGAGGCTAACCTATGCCTAACACCTGTAAATAACTCAATAAAAAACAACAAATAAAATCTGAAAATTGTCAAATATGTCTATCTATCTATTGCCAGACGCCATAATCCCATTTGGGGTGGCCACAAACAAATCGCCTCCATGTCGTTCTGTCTCCCGCCATTTCACTGCCCTGCTCCCAACTCACACCCCCCTCTCTCAAATACCTCTCCACCCTATCCCTCCATCTCATTCTCGGCCTCCCCCTCCCTCTTCCCCCCTCCACCTCACTCACATACACTCTCTTCGTCAGTCTTTCACCCTCCATCCTCTCCACATGGCCAAACCACCTCAGTGTGTTCCTCATAACGCTTCCTATCACATCCACATGCATACCACAACGCTCCATTATATCCTCATTCGTCAGCCTGTCTCTCCATGTGACTCCACAGGCTCCTCTTAAATAACTCATTTCCACTGCTCTCACTCTTGACTTGTGTCCTTCCAACAACATCCAAGCTTCACTTCCATACGTTAGAGTTGGTATCACAATACTGCCATGTAGTAACTTTTTCACTTCCATGCTCACTTCCCTGTTTCTTATCACTGCTTTCAAAGAACCAGCAACATTTCTTCCCTGCTGTACTCTTTCAAGCACTTCACCCTCCAAACCTCCATCCTTACTCATCACACTACCCAAGTACTTAAATGTACTCACATTTTCCAATTCCTCACCATCCAACCTCGCTGTACATTCACTGACTTCACCTCTCTCAAAGACCATCACTTTACTCTTCCCTACGTTCACCTTTAGATTCCATTTCTTACACACTCTCTCAAACTCATCCACCAAGCCTTGCAGCTCCCCTTCGTCTTCACTCAACAACACAGTATCATCTGGAAACAACAGTACAAGGAGTTTCCAAACACTATCCTCTCTCACCAGGGCCACTCCAACATCCACTACCCTACCTTGTACCTCTTTTATTACCCCATCCATGTACAGATAAATAAATATCTCAAATTATTTTATTTGAACTAACTTTTCATATACTGTACTGGACAAAAAGATCATGAGTTTCCTGATCACAACAGCAATATAATATTTTCAGTATTTATTCTTAATGCATGAAGGAAGGAACCAAAGGCTAGCCCACAAGACTGTTCCTTCCTACGAGGAGGGGGGGGGGTGGAAGGCTGCCTGGACACACTGAAAGTTCCAGGAAATACAAACAGAAGAATACGGTTCCAGTTCCATTTCATGTACTAACCTGCATATCCTTCTTCACATTCACATACAACGTCCTTAGTTGCTGAATCAAGTGAGCATCGGTCAGCAAAGCTGTGTCCAGAGTCAGCAGTCCCAGGACATGGACATGGACGACATGCTATGCCTACAGACAACCTTGGATCACCATAGAAACCCTCGATACAGCTTGAAATAGAAAAGAGAAGACAGAACATCAGCTATTTATTATCAAATAAAAGTTAAGAATTATAAATGCAGACTATATAGCACAAAAATCTACAAAAAGAATATTTATATAATTTCAGTAACCACAGATAACATTTTACTTGCACCTACTGATGCTTACTTGTAAGATCAATAATGTATGCTCCTCTTAGCTGTATGCATGGTGATATATTGCAATAGTTGGATATAGTAATAGTACAGCTGCACATCCACTGTAAAATATACTGTGTGTGGGGTGGCAGTGTGTTACAGTGTGTGAGTGGTAGATTAATAACCCATGGGGATGAAGTAATAACCAGATAGAAAGAATATCTTGAAAGCCTGATGAATGGGAATAGAGAGAGCAGACCCACTGTAAACATAATTGGTTTGGGGATTAGCAAAGAAAGAACGCAGTGCCAGGAAACGTGATCCTCGCACAAGTGAAGAATGGAGTGAAGCAGCTGAAAAACGGGAAGGCAGCTGGGGATGATGAGGTGTATGCAGAGATGATAAGTGTAGTGAAGACAGTGGAGTGAAGTACTTGTTGGAGATATGTAAGATGGCCTGGATAAGTGAAACTGTGCCAGCAGAGTGGAAAAAGGCTGTGATTGTACCTCTGTACAAAAATAAAGGTGAGCGAAGTGAGTGCAAGAATTATTGTGGCGTAAGTTTACTGAGTGTGGAAGGGAAGGTATATGGAACAATTAATATGGAGAGAGTAAGGGAGATATCAGAAATCCTGGTGAGTGATGAACAGGGTGGCTTTAGGAGTGGCAAAGGATGTGTGGATCCAATATTTGCAGTGAGACAGATAGTGCAGATGGCTTGTGAAGACTATAAGGTGTTTATGGCATTCATGGATCCGGAAAAAGCATACAACAAAGTAGACAGAGAACGATTGTGGAAGGCTTTGTGCATGTACGGTGTAGATGGTAAGCTGCTAGGTGCCGTCAAGAGTTTTTATAATGGTAGTGAAGCACGTGTAAGGGTAACTGGGCATCTAAGTGCATGGTTCACGATCGGTGTCAGCGTGCAAGAAGGTTGTGTGGTCCACAAGGTTGTTCAATATAGAAATGGATGGGGAGATGAAAGAAGTAAAAACATGAGTAATGGAGAGGGGGATGGTGTTGGTAATGCATGGCGATGGATGGAATATCTCAAATTTGTTGTATGCTGATGATGCAGCACTACCTGCAAATACCAGACATGAATTTGGTAGAATAGTGCAGAATTTTTGCTGATGTCTGTGAACGTTGTGTCTTGACAGTAAATGCAGCAAAGAATAAAATGATGGTTACTGAAAGAGAAGGTGACTCCCAGTGTGATGTTACAGTGAATACTGAGAGACTGGAACTGGTGAGAGAGTTCAAACACCTGGGAACAGTGATAGAAAAGAGAGGAAAATGTGCAGAAGAAGTGGAAAGTAGAGTAACACAATGAAGGAAAGTAGATGGTGCAATGAAGGCCTTGATAAGAAACAGAGGTTTGAGTGTTGCAGATGCATGAGACTTACATGAAGAAGTGTTAGTGCCAACTTTAACATATGGATGTGAGACTATGGTGTGGCATGAAAATGAAAAAGCAAGAGTGAGAGCAGTGGAAATGGGACTGCTGAGGAATTTATGTGGAGTACAGAGAGTGGATAGGATACGAAATAATGTGATTCGTGAAAGATGTGGCTTGAGGAAGTCTGTGGACACCAGAATTGAAGAGAGTGTACTGAGATGGTATGGTCATGTGGAGAGAATGGATAACAACAGAGTGGTGAAAAAGGTAAATCTAGTGAATCTGAAGAAGAAAGAAGGCAAGGTAGGCCAAGGTGAAGGTGGAGGGATATAGTGAATGAGTGTGTGAGGAGGAGAGGTTTGCAAGTCAGTAAGGCTAGGGGACTGACAAGAGACTGAGCTGGCTGGATGATATTGTGAGGAGACGTGCATGATCAGGGATTTGGCACCCCTTTTTAACATGACAGTGTCCAGAATGATTCTTATCAGATAAATTTATGTGAAGCTACAGAACGTGGTGAATGTTTTTGGCGTATCAGATTGAGCAAGGATTCTGGGGGGTTTGAAAGGCGAGTGAATGGAAGCATGGCCCAGTGGATTGGGCAAATATGGGCTCTCTGGACATTGTTATTCTTCACCCTGCCCTAGGGTGAGAAAGGAGGTCCAGATGATGATGATGATGACAAAGAGCAGCCACAAGATGGGTGCCAAGCCTGAGAGATCTTAGCAATGAAGAAAGACTTGATAAGCGACAATTACCAACATTAGACAAGAAAGAAGACAAAGGGGCAAATAGATTCATGCTATAAAAATGTGTCGAAGGAAAAGAAAAGATTGACATTAATGAATATACAGTACCTACACAGTCATCTTCACAAGGACACAGCAAGAAATTATATAAGAAAAGTTTAAAGAAAGACATGAGAAAATTCAGCTATCCAAACAGGGCAATAGATCAGTGGAACATATTAACAGTATTATGAGCTGGGACACAACAAATTTGACTTAATCCTGTAAAAATACAATTAGATAAGCACACACACACACACACACACACACACACACACACACACACACACACGTAGAAAGGAAGAAAGGAACTTTGAAAAAGGCATAACAGACAAATGTGAGGATGAATCCAAACTGTTTTGTAGATCTGTCAATGGCAAACTGAAACAAAAGGAAGGAATCATCAAACTGAAAGTAGAAGGACAGGTCTATTAAGATGCAGCAAGGCAAGCTGAAATAATGAACAAATGTTTCCAATCAGTTTTCACTAATGAAAGGGAGTTTGAGGATGTTAGGGAGTGACTACAAATGTAGTGATAAAAGATATAAAAGTGGAAGTACAGGAAGTGTATAAATTACCAGAAACTCAAGATGTAAGGAAAGCCCCAGGACCAGATGGAATCTCTAACTGGGTAGTGAAGGAATGCAGAGAACAACTGGCAGATAAGATTCATGGTTTAATTGTGTGTTCTCTGGAAGAGGGGAAAGTGCCTCAAGAATGGAAGAAGGCAATTGTGGTACCAATTTATAAATGAGGAAACAAGGAAGAACCCCCGAATTATAGACGAGTGTCCCTAACCAGCATGGTTGCAAAATTGTGGGAGAGAATCCTGAAAAATAGATGGATAAAAAATCTGGAAGACATGAATATTTTGGCTGAAAGTCAGTTTGGATTCAGAAGTGGAAGGTCATAAGTTTCCAACTTGTTGAGCTTTTACTCAAGAGCAACTGACGTGCTACAGGAAAGAGACGGTTGAGTGGATTCTGAGTATTTAGATTTGGAGAAGGTACCAAATAAGAAACTAATGGGGAAACTAGAGCATATAAGAGGACTGAAGGGAAACCTCCTGCAGTGGATGAGAGACTTTTTGAGAGACAGGCAAATGAGGATAGTAATAAAGGACAGGATGCCTGGATGGACAGAAGTAACAAGTGGAGTACCACAGAACTCGGTGTTGGCGCCAGTAATGTTCTTGATTTACATAAATGATATGGTAGATGGAGTGAACAGTATGCAAGTCTGTTTGCTGATGATGCAAAGATCTTGAGGAAGGCAGAGGTTGAGGAAGACCGTAAAATGCTGCAGGAGGATCTGGATAGGATACATGATTGGAGCCGGATGTGGGAAATGAAATTCAATGCAAAGAAATGTAAAAGTACCAAGAGGCCATCACCGAATTATTTGATGGGTAATGAACCAATCACAAAAGCGAGAGAAGAGAAAGATTTGGGAGTGCTGGTCGGTCCAGTATAGTTTGTCACCTGAAAAACATATTAAAAAGACAGTTAGAGAGATGTATAAACTATAAACTGACATAAGAGTAGCAGTTCATTACACAGATGAGGAGATGATGAAAAAATTGATAATGGCCATGATCGACCCCAGGTTAGAATATGCAGCAGTAGTGTGGTCCCACACATAAAGAAAGATATAAACAAGATTGAGAGAATATAAAGAACAGCAACCAAGATGGTCGCCAGTCTGACAGATGTCGTACAGAGAGAAGCTGGAAAAGCTGGATTTGCCTTCCTTAGAGAAAAGGAGAGAGAGGAGTGACATGATTGCAGTGTTCAGGACCATGATGGGAGTAGATAAAATTGACAGAGAAGACCTGTTTGTATGGGCTAAGAGAGTAACAAGAGGACATGCAATGAAACTGCAGAAGCCAAGCTGCTTGAAGGATATCAAGAAATATAGTTTTCCTTATAGATGCATAGACCTGTGGAATAGCCTGAACAAAGAAGTCATCCAGTCTAAAAACTTAAACGAGTTTAAAGCAAAGTTTAACTTACCATGAGTGTAGCTCATTTCCTGTTTATCACAATTAGGTAAATACACACATTCACACACACATGCATCTGTGCACAATGGGAGTGTGGAAGTTCTGGCCTTCTCCTAAGGATGCTTAACAGTAAACCATTAGCAAAATAATATCATACGTATACTGAACTTTTTACCAACTCACACAGCACAGTTTGGTCCAGTGGTGTTGTCACGACACTCATGACAGGAACCAGTGTATGAGTCACAGGTATCAGCATGACCATGACATTCACATCGCTGGCAATTCTGGAAGTTCCAGAAACCTGGCTGACACTCTCCACACTGACGACCATATGTGTTCGGTCGGCACTTGCACTGACCTGTAGTTAGTGAGCAATAGTATAAAAAATAATATGTTACTTATGAAAAGTGGAAACAATGACATTAATGGAATAAGAAAATTATCATCAAGATAGAAAAAAATGAAACTGCACTTCTTACTCTAATCATCCAATGTGCAGGACTGGTATATTTACAGATACAGTAATCACATGTTTATAATTGTATCAGAACCACACGGCATCGTGCACTCCACTTCAGGGTGATGTTTTCTGTGTGACTGTATATGAAATCCTGAGCCTATTCACTTTTAGGGAGAAGATTGAGAATGAATTATTTGGAAAAGGACTTAGGTGTACTGAACTGTGCAGAAACAACTTGTCAAAAACAGCCTTTCCAATGACAGATTCTGGCCCTGACACCCTGAAAGGAAAGGCAAAATGAACATACAAAGAAACAGAAAATTGGAAACAATACTTTAAAAAATGGAAGCAATACTTAAAAAAAAAAAAATTGATAATAATAATTCAGTACTCCAACATAGAAGAAATCATACCAGTCTGCTGGTCACAGAAGTTGTCAAGAGAACCATCTGGGCTACAATCACACAACTTGCATCCTTCTGGACCAAAACCATAAGTGCCTGGAGCACAGCGATCGCACCGTCGCCCAGCCACATTGGGTTTACAATCACACTGACCACCAAGCTGGTCACAGATACTACTGTAACTCCCTGTGCCATCACACTGACATGCTGTAAAAACAATAAAATTATAGTATAGTTTGAACATGCTTGCATAAGTACTGAGTACTTAAAAAAAAAAAAAATAAAAATAAAATCAACGCACAATACAGTTTCATCCATCCATCCATCATCCAATCCTACATTGCCCCACGAGGAGCGTAGGAGCCCGGGGCTAGGCAGTTGGTCCTGACATTTAAGATGAGAGTGAACAATACAATATCTATCTATCTATCTCTATCTATAGCCCGATGGCCTAATCCCGCAAAGGGTGGCCGCAGACAAAACGCCTCCAAGTCGCTCTGTCACCCACCATTTGACTACCCTCCCCCCAACTCACCCCCCCTCCCTCATATACCTCTCAACTCCATCCCTCCATCTCATCCTCGGTCTACCTCTCCCTCTCCCTCCCTCCACTTCACCTACATACACCCTCTTAGTCAGTCTTTCATTCTCCATTCTCTTCACATGTCCAAACCACCTCAGTGTATTTCTCCTAATCTTCTCAACCACATCCACATCCACCCCACAGCGTTCCTTCACTTCTTCATTCGTCAACCTGTCCCTCCACGTCACTCCTCATGCTCCTCTCAAGTAACTCATTTCCACTGCTCTCACTCTTGACTTGTTCCCCTCTTGCAAGGTCCATGCCTATCAATAATGTAGTATATATTTTACTGAACATGCACTGTGATTTCCTAAAAGAAATTTAACAAAGAACATTAAGTAGATTTACCTTAAATATATTCATAACCCAATTTTCCATCACTAAGATCATGAAATGGTGAGTATGACCACACAGCAAGAAAACGATAACAAGGACACACAAAGAGTAAAAATCACCATCAAAACTGAGCAATCAATGAACATAAACTTACAAAATGCCTGGCCATATACATAGAAGCCAATACTGTCAAGGTGGTTTTCTTTGCAGAGTTCAGGAACAGTCGCAAGATTCTGGCCATCATAAAAGTTTCGGCTGCACTGATACTGCTCATACTCATAACGAAGTGCATCAAGTTCAGGGGATCCAGCATAAATGTCAAGTTTTTCAGCCCTTGGGATAAGCATAATCTGAAAAGAAACCACATATTACACTCCACATTTCGAAAATAACACTTTATCAACAGAAAAGATAAAAGTTCATTACAGTAATACAGTGATCCCTAGGTTATCACGCATGACGAGTACCGAACATGATGCGTGATAACGAAGGCACTGAACCTATGGGATTTACCCTAATTGGTATCAGGCATCCCAAGTGAAAGCCCAAATTTTCCCTTTTACAGTAATTTAGACCCACTAAATACAAGTGGCCATGTGGAGAGGATGGTGAATGAGAGACTAACAAGGGGGATGTATATGAGTGAGGTGAGAGGGGGAGAGGGAAAGGAAGGCCAAGGATGAGATGGAGGGATGGCATGGAGAGAGATATATAAGAGAGGGGTGTGTGAGCTTGGGGGAGGACAGCGAAATTGCAGGGGACAGGGTGGCATGGAGGCAATTCATTTGTGGCCACCTCTTAGGGGATTAAGGTGTCTGGCAATAGATAGATAGATAGATAAATACAGTACGATCGCCCAAACAAGAGATGACTTCCTTTCTTTAACTTTCGGACAAAATTCCCTAGGTCTGGCAAAGTTCACTTGACTGAGAGTTAGGTGATCGAAACAATCTTTGCCTGCCCTGCAAACATTATTCATGGTGTAACAATATTAATCTTGCAAAGATATTAGTTATGTTTAGGATTTATTACTATTCTTTTTGGTCAATAACAATAATTAAATAAAAGGCGACATCTGACATGTTTCCACTCGTCACGACACATGCCAGTAGTGTTACCAATATAGCAATTTTCCCACTAAATTTAGAGATCTTAAAAGCAATCTAGCTGGTAAAAATTTAAATATTTTCTGTATATCTGGTGTTGGTGGTAGGTGGTGGCAACCATCATCCACTCACTTGATGTAGTGCTGCCTATTTCTTCTTTAGCCTTTATCATTCTTTTTCTGTGCCTGCCCTCCTCTCTTCTTGTTTCTCCCATCTTTCCTGTCACTTCTTATTGCTTTTCTTTCCTTTACAGGTGGCTTTACATTGACTGACAAGCCAAATGGTTTCCTGTAAGCCAAGAAACCATTTACAATGCTGGGTGGTAACCATCTAACCAAACCATACGCGCTCCCTACATGTCAGCAAGTGAGTTGGTGGAGGGTTAGTGCCCCTCCCCGTAAAACAAACAACTCAAAGTCAAAGGCCACCCCTTACGGGATTGTGGCGTCTGGCAATAGATAGATATCTGGTGTTCTTTTAAAGTCCTGTCTAATGTTTTTTTCCTTAATGTCTCTCAGTCTGGAGGATTTTTACCACTTTTGAGACCAATCTAGCGGATTTCTAAAATTTTCCTTTGGCAACACTGCACGCCAGGCCTTAGGTAAGTCAGTCATTATCATGCCGTGGATGGAAATGGATGTCCCGGCCTTTGTCACGATCCCCCTTCCCCCTTTTTATACAATCCTTTTTGTCTTTAGCTCTCTTCATTGTAGCACTCTTGCTTTTGACTATCACCCACTCTCTCTTCAGCTCTTTCATGACACTGCCCTACATATTTATTTACATGTTGGATTTTCATCATGTGAATAAAAATGACCAATTTTCCCCCAATAAGTGCACTGCTTTCACTTTCACTAACTTAAATGACACCAGCAGATTAATTTGCTTCTTAATACCAACACAGGTGGTTAGGGGTTGTTCTTGGGCACATGCAATAATCTGTCTGTCTTGGTCTTGTGTTATGCTACGAGGGGCTCCATTTGGCAAATTTTCTATGTTCTACTCTCTCTACATCGCTTATCTGTCCGTTAACTGTCCCCTACTTGATGTTCAGCTGCTGGGATATCTGTCTTGCTGGAAGCTTTGCTAAATAAAAAGCAATAATCTGCTTGCGCTGACATGCTGTAGTATCGTGTTGATGATCTTGCTTACAGCACTCACAGGCAGGGTTCCCACTTAATCACGGGTTTTCCCGCGTAAATATCATCCCACATAGAGAATTAAATGTGTCTAATAATATATTTTTGGATGTTTATTTTGCTGATTTGATGGCACTCGTGATTTCAACATCACCATTATCTGTGGGTTTTATTTTGTGAGACATTTTTCCTTCAGTATTGTTGATTTAGGATTTATAATAAGTATTAGGAGGGTTTCTCCGCATTTTAACCCTGAAACCATTGAGTAATGCGAGATACTGTAATTCCACTTTATATAAATAAGGGATGACGACACAGTATGTATAGCTCACATCAGCCTACATACGGCAAACCAAAGCAAGGGAGAAGGCAGGAGGAATGTTTAGATTTTCTGGGTGGTGAATCCAAATTGTGCAATCTGTGGATTTTCCCCTCGCAACTGGTGTGAGAGTATAAATCAATATCACCTGTAACAGATACTCAAAGCAAACTAGGTCATGCAAGAAAAGGACTTACTGTAAAAGGAAGAAAGTTGAAAAACACCGCTTATCTTACCGAATCTATAAGAACAGATGCTGATGGATGATCTGTATGAGCATTAGACCTTCTAAAGTCAATGCGGACTTTGTATCTCTTTCCAGATTCTAAACATACTGGCGGGAAGAGGGTAACCTGGCGACGACCTGCAAAAGAAAATATAAATGATCAATCCTGATGTCAGCTGGTCATCTGTGGAAACTTTTTCCCCTATTAAGAAGTGTCCTATGTGAAAGCAGTAAATTTATACCTTTTAGGCATAATTGGCATTATTAAAGGTGGGGGATCTGACCACAAAATGATGGTTTGATGGTTCCAAGTGTTTTTCAAACCTTGGAACTAACTTTCTTTTTGTTAGTCAATGGTCCCATATATAGGACAACTCTCTCCTTTTGTTGGTTAATGATCCCTTATATAGACTTATGTAAAATACTACTTCATCTGACATGACACCAGGGATGGGGTCAAATACAAGTGACCAAATATATATGCTGATACAAGTACACTATTTTGTTTATGCAAATACAAATACAAATATTGATTTTACTGTATTTCCAAGTACAAATGAAAAAACAAATACGTGATTATTATGCATGACTGTATTTCCAGCAAATACAGTAAACCCTCGATATAACGAACTAACTGGGGGGAGGGGTGGGTCACTGCATCTGAAAGTTTGCTTTACACAAGGGGTTTGTTATTTCTGAGGGATTACCGAACTCTATGACACTCTTTGCTTACTTTGAGGAATAGACTTCACTGATTCCACTGGCACTGATAATCAGAATCACTGATGTCAAGTTTATTGCTTCTTGCCCTGCCCTAATCTACATGCTCTTCCCAACACATTACACATAAAAAATCAACATTATTTCACAGCCTACCTCTAATATCACATCATCTCTAATGCACCCACTCTTCGTAAGCACTGCACAAGATGAAGTTACTTCTCACACCTTTGTTGCAAACTGGACATGGTCACACTCCCTATGTTTTATCAGTACCACCACCAGCCCTCAATGTCATCACTTTTGTTTTATCAAAAACAAGTCATCAGCAAACATCATCTCTCATTAGTGTCCATTTCTGAAGTCATATGGGAGAGCTTCAAGCACCATAGGAGTTCTTTTCTCCAACTTTCTACTCTTAAAACTTTCATGAATGTCTATTAATCTATGTAACCCAGACATTTCATAACAGTACCACTTCTGCTGTCCTCACTCTTTTTACTTTTCAAACTCATGCCAAACCACCATACCAATGACCTATACTTATATAATAATGTGGGCCCAAAAACACCTTCATGCAATGCTCCTGCAGCCTCCATAATAAGTTCAGTGTTTACATCAAGGCTTGCTTAGAACCAGCTACCTTTCTTCCTTGAGGCACTCTGCTCTCCACTTCTCTTCATTTACCCCTCTCTACTATTACTGTGCTGAAGTGCAGACAGAACCTGACAGATGGAACCCAAACTTACTTCAATCACCTCCCTATCATTATTACCAAACCAGAATTATCACAATCACTTACACATAGGACAAGAAAGTAAACTGAACAAAGTTGATGGAAAAAATATAGCAACACAGCACACTAAACAACACATAGAACATGAACACTGTCATGCATATAATGAAATTTTGCGAGTTAATAGGTAACATGTACAAACACCATATGCTACGAGGCAAAAGAAGCCACCGCAACCCAAACTTTACACAGCAGATTCCTCATCTCATAAAGAAACACAACTCACTCAAACACAAATCCTCTCCTCCATATGCATAAGACATCATCAGAGAGAGAGAGAGAGAGAAAAAAAAACAAAGTATGGTTGGATGTGAAGGTGTGAATGATGGAGTGTCAGAGTCTAGCAATAGGCATGACACAGGCAGAAGGGATTGGGAGTGTGTCAGAATGAAGGAAAGGCAGCTTCTTTATCATGGCCATTAGTTTCCTTGTCATTTCATTCTTCATATCAATATTCCACATAAATAAAGTTTGAAATAATTCAGAAATAAATATTTTCTTGCATGATCATCCCATAGCTGGCCCTCATAAGGAAAGATGAACTCATCTGAATCCTTCAAACTCCGTCTGCTTCCTTTCCTGATACTTATATATAGCTCCAAATCTGCAAAACATGTTATTTTCCGTATAATATTTTGTATATACTTTACATCTACTGTGTGCACACCATGCCTTAACCTACTAAAAAATCTTTGATTGTTTCAGTACATCCATGTTGCACCTAACCTGAATCAAGTCTAACACCCTTACCCAAATGAAAAATAGACACTGTCCATCTAAATTATATAAGCAGCTATATTTCATATGGATGTGACATGCATACACATACTTTCTATGCCAAGTATTTTTGCCTATATGGAGAGGAAATATCAAAATCCTGTAATCTGATTGTGATAATGGGGCTTGCCAGTCCAGTAATACCCTGGAGCTACAATGTAAACAAGCACACTCTTGCCACAACTACCAAAACACACCAACCACTGTACTATTTATCAGTGCTGGTAACTGTATATACATTAAGCTATAAAAAAAAAAATATTAATAAATAAATAAATAAAAACTCAGTGGCTCAAAACATCTTTGCATTCTTCTCAGTCTTTAGTTTTTGGCACCTAACATTCTTGGGCAATGGATGTCTGAAGTATGTAGTCTCTCCCTACTGGTGCCGCCAGTAGGAAACAGTTGAGTGTAAATGTACAAAGTTTAACATCTAGTAATGGTTCTAACAGCAATGAGTTTATCATTTATATATATTTTTTTCTCTCTCTCTCTCTTAAGGCTCCCTTCAATTACTTTCAAGACTTCATTATCACCATATTTTATGAGGATTCTGGTGTGCTGTCCACATCAAGTACTTTGTTTCACTCACTCTCTTGGCCCCTTCAGCCTGGGCACCAAGCATCTCTTATTTAAGTTGGGCTGATGTCAGAAGATTTTATTGAGCTTTAGTAAGATATCCTTGAATTTTAAAGGTAAAAAGAAAAAAAAAAAAAAAATCTCACTAGCCTTTTCATCCTGCATAAGAATTATCTGACTTTATATTGGCCAATGCAAGATTATCTTATTGAGCTCTGGTATGACATCCCTGGGGTATATGGAGCAACCTCTTCACTGCGATTTTTCTCTTAATCATCTGGTGGCAGGAAGAATAAAATAAACAACCTAAAGTGGTTAATGGAAACTATTCTAAACCCCTTCACATCAAGGCATCTCTAACAAACTATATGAACTTATCTGGTGAATAAGGTGACAAAATAAAAAAGGTGTCACTGCACTGGAAGGTTTCATCTCCATCTTTGTAACTATAGTGTACTTACTGCTGGGTAAATTGATGACCATCTGATCATCTGTGGGTCTGGTGTTGGCACAAGGACCATTGGGGTCTAAAGGGCCTGGTCGTTCAATAGTCACCATCACATTATCCCAACTGCCCTGAAACTGTAAAAGAATCAATCATATACTGGCAGTCCTCATTATAAATCTGAGATGTGTTCCAAAATGTCAATTTTTTTCATAAAATGGTACTGTAAACAGAACCTGCAAATTATCTTTAATTCTTTGGATCCAGTGAAGTTATTTCATTTCATTCCTGCTTTCACCATTCAATTTTATTCATCTTTGGACAACCTTGAGTACTGCAGGAGCTAATGAAGGCTACATCTGACTCCTTCAGTTTGAAAATTCTCTCTAAAGCCACACACAGTTTTCTGATGGCAGCTATATCAAATATCAATTTATGTCATTGAAGTGCAATGCTTAAAGTCAGGGTTGTGGTTAAAGTCAAAATAAACAGGCAATATGATCATTCATTACTTAAAGTACAACAACTTTGCATTAGACATGATTCTGGTTCAAGACTGAGGGATTTGCACATGCACGCGTATGCGTGTGTGTGCGCACGCGCACACACACACACACACACACACACACACAATCTTACTTCAAAACAACTTTTATATTGAATAAAGAGCAACTTTACATGAAGAAATGGTGTTCACTCATTTCTTTATTGAATAATCCCTTGAAATCCTTGGTAATCTTCTCCCCCCCCCCCACATCCACAACACTGTCTCCGAAACCATTCCCTTAACCCCTAGGCTGCAGCGGCCCTAAACATTTCCTATGTCCATGGTGTGGGAAAATCGGTTTTAAAAATCGTGTTTTCACCATGTGTTTTGAACCAATTATACCTAACGAAACATGGTAACATTTCAGTCAGACAAAGTTAACACTCAACACTAACAATTCATCACCCACTCATCAAGCATCAGCATGCAGTAGGCATGAAAAATGACCGAAGAGTTCACAATATTTCATGTGGCTCTTCCAGAATGTGCAACACAGTCTACCAATCGGCATTTCTGGAATGCTATAGGCAATCAAGGGGTTAACGAATCACAAAGGATATCTGTGATTATTATGGTCCCAATTCCATTTAAAAAAGGAGGGGGGGATAATCACACTATCCAGGCACAGAATTTAGGTAAATTGAGGTGGGTGCTGGAGAACTCCATATCTTAATGGCATTTCAGTGAATTTCACATGGAAGGATACCTATGTTGTGTGAATGAAAAACTATCACAAAGAAAAACTAAGAGCAGGTGTAAATCTGAGAAGCTATCAATAAGAGTGCAGTTGACCAAAAAAATAAGAAAGCAATGAAGGTGAAATCCAGGATGAAAGAAAGAACTGAAGTATATGTAATGTAGTCAGTCAATTATGGTGTGGTCAAATAAAATGAGGAGGAATGGACAATTATATAACGACATACTGCCTAGGTTTGTCTTCACAAATGCGTTAAAGTGCTACACAGGAATACAGTTGCTTCCCAACTTACAAACTTAATTGGCCCTGAAACTTCCTTTGTGCTCTGCAAGTTAGTTTGTAACTAAAAAAGTTTTAGTCGAAATTCACGAATGAATCTATACCTCTAGATCTGGAACCTTCCATTTCGGTGGGTTGCAGCCACAAACCCTTCCTATGAGGCTCCCTTAAGAGTGTGTGCATCCGTGCGTGCATGTGTGTGTATGTATTACCTAATTATATCTTTACACAAACGAGTCAAGCTCGTACTGTCCCATCTATTAAACCATTTTTATCATACATATCCCAAAATTTATGAATAGTTTTGGCACACACTGTTTCATTCAGTAGTGCATTCCACCGATCAACTGCCCTATTTGGGAAACTGAATTTCCTTAAGTCTTTGTTACCTCTCTTTTTTTATGCGGTTTTATGCGGTGTCCTCTTGCTGATGCCTCCCCATAGGATATATATTCATTGATGTCTATTTTCTCTTTCCCCAAGATGCATTTATATAGTATAATCATGTCTCCTCTTTTCCTTCTCTCTTGTAATGTTGGTAGGTCCAGTTTTCTAGCCTTTCTTCACAGCTTGGATTCTTTAAGCTTGGTACCCATTTTGTAGCTGCCCTTTGTACTTATTCAATTTTATTTATGTGTTTTTTGAGATGAGGATTCCATACTACTGATGCATACTCCAGGGTCGGTCTGATGAATGATGCTATTATCTTTCTCACCAAGTCTTCATTTATATATGTGAATGCTATTCTTATGTAAGCAAGAAGTGTATACATGTTACATACCTTCTCACTCATGTGGTCACCCAGAGATAGTCTGTTACTGATAATTACTTCTAGGTCCTTCTCCATTTCTGATATGTGTAGGGTTGAACATCCTAATTTATAATCCCAATCTGTTCTTTTTCCACTTTTACCAAACTTAATTACATGACACTTGTCCACATTAAATTCCATTTGCCATTTATTGCACCATTCATGAAGCTCATTTAAAGTTCTTGTAGCTCTGTAAGAATCTGTGTAATTTTCCTTTGCATTTTTGCATCATCTGCAAACATATTTGGATAGTTTCCATTTCCAGTATTACTGTCTATGTCATTTATATATATATACTACTAACATAATTGGTGCCAGCACTGTGTGTGTGTGTGTGTGTGTGTGTGTGTGTGTGTGTGTGTGAGAGAGAGAGAGAGAGAGAGAGAGAGTCCAGTTTATTTCCCCAGAATACAACATGAACGTGAGAGAGAGAGAGAGAGAGAGAGAGAGAGAGAGAGAGAAAGTCTATTTCATTTCCCTAGCATACAACCTGCCAGACAATATACTTTCAGGTAACGATTCGCTGCCTGATGAACAAGGACGTGCAGCTTAGGAGAAATGTCCAAAAACTCCACTGGCTCACAAACTTAGCCCAAGTATTGGGCTACTGGAATTGTATAGCTAAATATGTACTGTACTAATCACCCATGAAAACAAAAAATGAAATAGCCTCACCATGGTTATACAAATGGCTTCAAGTTAATCAAAATATCACTTATTACATTATATTAAGTATATACTGTAGAAAATGTTTTTAAATGTCAGACAAAATAACTGTCATTGCTTCACAAAATAAACTCAGGTCTCTAAAAATATTCATATCTTAAAAGTTCACAAGTATGGAAGCAATTGTATGATACCATTTGTAATTAGATAACAAGAAAGCAGAAGAATAAGTCTAATTGATGAAATTTTAAAAGGTAACGGAAACAGTAAACAAAACAAGTAATTCAACCAGGATACATTTCTGCAATACTCATCTCCAGCTAACAGGTTCTCAGTAGTGAGAAAGATGCCCCAGATGAATACTATGACATACTGTGAAGGTCCTGTGTTCTGTTCAAAATACCTGGGGTTCGTAGCTGATCACCAGGTCATATTCCATACTCCTCTCAATGTTCTCAATCTCAAACTCAAGATAGGAGCTTGCAAAGACCCTCATGAACCCCAGACCAGTCCAGGTGTTCTCTCGCCCATCTCGATATGGCTCCCTCATTACCACCTGGCAATTCTGCCACAAAAATATAAAAACAGTTAGAAACATGTACTAAAAACAAAATATAGAGACACACTCTAAATATAATATAACAATACAACAACTACTGTAAGAAATTACAAACAGTTTTAATGGGTTAAAACAGGAAAGCTAGATGTAATATGGGCAGAATACAGTAAAGATGTACAAAAAACACAAACATAACAAATACAAATGTCCTGATCATTCCATACACTTACACACAATTTCACATAATGAATACAAACTTTCATATAATGAATGATAAGTAATAAACAGGCCATGAAGCCTTATACACTAATGACTGAAATATCCATGGTGAGTGAAGACATATGCAATAAAGGTGAAATTTAAAAAATTACCATAAATTAGATGTTAATTCTACACAACATCCACAAACCAAACAGCAAAAACAAAATACTGTACTTCAGTAATAAATCATTAACTTCTTCAGCTCAGCTCAGCATTCCAAGATGCCTTATGGCCATAGTCTGGTGTCTCTAGTTTGACCCAAATGTACACCTTCAAAGATGTTAATTCAACAGAGATTTTTCTCAAAACAGTAATTCTGATATTTCTTTATGTAAACGGATGGAATATTTTTCTACAAGATGCCTGCTCCTTTACGTCTCTGTTAGAAACTGCCATCTTTTCACCTGGGATAAACTGGTGTCCAGCCTCTAAAGCTCTAAAATATTTATGTCCCTACAGGTACCCCTGCTTTCTTTCACCTACTTCTCTTATATAGATGAAGGGGTAGCTGTCTGTCTGTCTACTGCCTGATGCCACAATCTGTGATGGATGGCTGCAACAAAAAGACTTCAGGGCATTTCTATCTCTACTCAGAAACATCTCATCCCACTACACACCACCCTCCTTTACATATTCTCACAACTTAGCAGGCAGATGTGCACATGTAACATTTGCCGGTCTGTCTTCGAAAATCAGAAACTTCACAAATGGCATCCCCCAAGGATCTGTTTTGTCCCCTACACTCTTTAACCTATACATGCACAACATACCCACACCCCACACACCACAGATACATATAGCTTCCCATGCAGACAACATAACACTTACATGTACACACCAAAATGCAAACACAGCCACACACATCCTCCATCCTTACCTCAACACACTACATGAATGGTTCACCGCAGACAGGCTCAAAATAGCCCCAGCCAAATCTACAGTGACCCTTCTCACATACCAGACAAACATTCCACACCTCACCATAAACAACACTCCCCTACCACACACACACACACACACACACACACACACACACACACACAAAATCCTTCGTGTAACATACAATACATCAATGTCAATTAAACAACACATCACAAACATTAAAAATAAATTAACACCAAGACTCAATGCCTTGAGGTCACTTGCCCATACAACATTTGGACACAACAAAGAAACCACCACCACAGTATACAAACAATATATACGTTCAGTGATGAATTATGCAAGCCCTGCTTGGGCTCCTACCCTCACTAAAACACACTACAACACTTGATAGACCATACAGAAGTCAGACATTTAATCACTTTAGCCAGAGGACATCTACATTTTGTTCTTGCTACCACTTGACTGTCTTATCTAGCTCTGGGGAGATCTTTTACAGCACTGTACAAGAATTTAGTGGAGACTGTTTTTAACTCCTTCATTATAAGCAGCTTTCACAGAGTCAAATAAAATTATCTAAAAGTAGCAAGAATAAAACAATAAGGAGGTCATCGCTGTTATGAGGCCAAGGTGAAAGTAACACTATAAACACCTGAACATGTATGAATCTTTAATTTCCATGTCATTCAATCTCAATCTGTTGAAGCACCTCTTTTAAAACTTAAATTTTATTTTCATTTAAACTCATCTTTCAATTAAATGTCTAACACACACACTTCCAAACCTTTGTACAGTAAAAGTCCTATTATTCAGCACCCGATTATTCGGTAGATCCAATATCTCGGCAGTTTTGAGAAATAGTCTCATTTACGAAAGTCTTTGACTGTTCGGCAGATGTTCGGAATCATCTCGGCAGTGCAAGAAGTGTTATCTGTGACTTGTAGGCCTACTGTTTCATTACACTTGTATATGTTCACTAGTTTCTATATTTTTCAGATTTAGGTATGGTACCATATTGATTACAATACAGGTATCCAGACAGTTTCATACAGGACACTAATCGCCCCCCTCAAATTAGCGAGGGTTACGTTCTAAGCCCCCTCACTAATTCTTGACGTCTTCCTGAAAATGAAATTTACCCCCGTAATTGCGCAGCCCATGAACCACTGATACTGTAATGCATTACCCATAAATAAACGTTGCTTGTTAAATCTGTTTCCCCATTGTTTTTATCTGTACAGCTGTGACAGCTCTTGTTTGATTCCTCAGCATAATGGCGGAAGGAACTGTACTAAGTGTCTGAATAAACCTAACCTTACCGAGCTTAATTGTACCTAATAATTTAACCAAACCTAACTTAGCCTAAAGTTGGAAAAATACATAAAATAAACTGGAGGAATATTAACTGGTTAGTTCTTTCTGATGAAAGATAAATGTACATTTAGCTCTCATTCTTTTGTTCATTTTTGTATTTATATGTGAAAGGGAGAGTACTGATGCAAACAGTAATGTATTCCATTAACCCCTTAATAACCCCCGTCATTGAAAAACCCTATACAGTACCAGTGTCGGTGACATCAAGTTAGTCCTATAAAAAACTGTGGACAATTATGGGAAGGGAATGAAGGTCATTGGTATGTTTACACGACTACGTTACCATTCCAACCAGTCAGGTGGTCGCTTAATTTCAAACGTTTTTGCCCATACGGTAAATGCACCGTAACACTATCAGTTCTTCCGTGAATCAAAGCGAATCATAACGTGGGTTTAGGAAGCTAAAAAACACACTGCTAGGTGCACCAGACGATTCTCTTCACATCTTTATGAAAAATAAATTGATTTCAGAAGAATGAAACAAACTTACTCTATGTACTCATGGATGGATTAAATTTCTTCCATTTAATTTTCTTAAAGATGCGAAGAGATGCGTCTGGTGCACCTAGCAATGTGTTTTTTAGCTTCCTAAACCCATGTTGTGATTTACGGAAGAACTGATAAAGTTACGATGCATTTACCATATGGGCAAAAACATCTGAGATGAAGTGACTGCCTGACTGCTTGGAATTGTAGCGTAGAGGTGTGTAAACATACCTGTGATCTTCATTCTTTCCCATAATTGTTCACAGTTTTTTATAACTCACTCTAACTAGACGTCACTGATACCGGTACTACAAAGAGTTGTTCAATGCCAGGGGTTATTAAGTGGTTAATGGAATAAATTACTGTTTGCATCAATACTCTCCCTTTCACATATAAATACAAAAGTGAACAAAACAATGAGCACTAAATGTACATTTAACTTTCATCCGAAAGACCTTACCATTTCATATTCCTCCAGTTATTTTATGTATTTTTCCAACTACTTTATTTTGTGTTTGGAGAGAGTACTGTATACAGTACTCACTCCAAACACATTTGTAATAAAATAAGTACTGATGACAGTGTTCACCAATACAAATGATGTACTGAGCGGGTAGGTAATATTCCGTATCATTTCAGCCATCCAGGAAGTGTTATCTGTGACATTTTAGGCCTACTGTGTCATTACATTTGTATATGTTCACTAATTTATATATACTTCATATTCAAGTATAGTACTGCACTGATTACAATATTGTACAGTATCATACAGTATACAGTACTCCAAACACATCTGCAATACCATAAGTGGTGATGACAGTGTTTACCAATACATATAAGGTACTGAATGGGTAGGTTTTTTTATTATTCAGCCAATCCAATTTCTCGGCATCGGCCCAGTCCCGTAGATGCCGAATAATAAGACTTTTACTGTATTAGTCTATGTAACATTTATTTCACACATGCAATGAATACAAAATCATCTGAAAACAAAAATACTGACAAATCCTGCTCATTACTTTCTCTCTTCAGAACTACTCCTCCATTGTGTCCTTACCTTCACCTTCTCCATTATTCTATCCACATCCATATCAAACACTTGAGGTGACATGACACAGCCCTACTTCAATCCAAGAGCCAAGTTGGAACTCTTTCTTAATCCACCATCAACTCTCACAGCTGTCTGTTCTCTGCCATACATACTAGTACTCTTGCTCTGGCTGGCTTGAAGTAATCTACCAATCATCCTGCTCCACCACTACTCTCCCTAAATCAACACTGTTCTTAACACACCAACTTCCTGGTAACTGCCTTCAAGGGTAAATGTACCAGTAAAATCAAGGGAAAACCAGAAAATTTCCCCTTAACTGGATTAATTCTGGCAAGGGCAATTAAGATATGCTGACTTGCTCATTAGGCAAAAGCTAACCCAAAAATACTTCCCCCCTCTCCAATCATTCCAATCACATTTTCCTTTGAATACTAACATACCCATGGTAGATGGTGGTGACCATCATCCACTTACTTGATGAACTGCTGCCTAATTCTTCCTCTGCCATATCATTCTTTTCAATGTCTGCCATCCTCCCTTCCTTTCTGCCACTTTTTCTTACTATTCTTTCCACTTCAGGTGTCTCTACACTGAGTGACAAGACTATCAGTTTCCTGCAACCCAGGACACCATTTACAATGCTGAGTGGTAATCATATAACCAAACTATGAAGTAATGCTGATCCTACAATGATGCTCCTACTAACCAAGTGGAGGGATGCAAATGTCATGTCCATCCAGGAACTAAGGTTCCACAACCTTCCCCACGCCTCACTGTGGTGAGACACTGTTTGTTGTAAGGGCATACTAGTTCAATGAACAGGACAGCCCTACAGCGGCAGTTGCTTGCCTGTAGTAAGTGTGTCTGCCCAGCCAGACAGACCAAGGGTACTGAACAACTAACATAGGTAAAAATTGCCCCCAATTTTAATACAGTACATGTCGGTGGACGGGGCCGCTCACCATCCACTCACCCAGTGTGGTGCTGCTCTCAAGTGACTGCTCTTTTCTCTCTCCTTTCCTTCCTTCCACTTCAGTCTTTCTTTCCTTCTTCCTTTCCTTTTCCTTTTGTCAACAAGTGACTCTACACTAAGCGACAAGCCAAATGGTTTCTCATACACCAGGAAACCGTTTACTATGCTGGATGATAACCATATAACCAAATTATGGAGCCTGGTGGTTTAGTGTGTAATTATGGCACTCCAATTAGATTGAGCTGGTGCAGGTTTACAGCCATGGAGTGGTTGGGGTTTATTGCTCATATAATGCTACTTGGCGATGAATAAGGCTGGTCACCCTCATCTTAAATGTCAGGACCAACTTGCCTAGCCCTGGGCTCCTATGCTCCTCATGGGGCAACACAGGATTAGATGATGAATGATGATGATGAATACAGTACATACAGTACTAAAGGTATTAAAAAGCAATACTGTACATTATAAAAGTAAACAAAATACATAGTAATGACAGCTTTTTGCTTACGTGCAGAAGATGGTTCTGCCCAGCAAGATAGATCAGGGTTACTAAACAACACCACCACCCACAAAACAGTCCAAACACAGTTTCCTTTGAATACAGTGCAGTGTACAGTGCTGTATTGTATATGCAAATACTGGACCTATATTACATATGAATAAATACTATGCTGAATGCTGTAATGAATACTACTGAAAACTATTCATCTTCATCTTCATCATCCAATCCTATGTTGCCCCATGACAGGTGGAGAAGCCCTGGGTTAAGCAAATTGTTCCTGACATTTAAAATGAGAGTGACCAGCCTCACTCATCCGAGTGGCATTATGTGAGCAATAAACCCTAACCACCCCTTCACCAGCTCAATCTGACTGGAGCACCATAATTACCCACTAAACCACCAGGTGCCAAAATTTGGTTATATGGTTACCACCCAGTGTAATAAATGGTTTCCTGGTGTATAGGAAACCATTTGGCTTGTCACTCAGTGTAGAGTCACCCACAGGCAGAAGGAAGAGGAAAGGAGGAAGGAAAGAAAGACAGAAGAGGGAGTGTAAAGTCACCTGAAGGCAGATGGGCGAGGAAAGAATGAAGGAAAGAATGACAAAAGAGGATGGAAGGAAAGAAGGATGGAGGAGAGGAAAGGGCAGACACCCAACAGCAGCACTACATCGAGTGAGAGGAGGATGAGTGTCTCCACCTACCACAAACTGAAAACTAAAGTTCAATGCTTCACTAACCTAGAGCAGCCTCACCCATTATAAATTTATTGTAAGATCTCATGTTTCTGATCAAGTGTCAGTACTTCCCTAAGCTGTTTTACAGGAGGGAAAATCATTACTGCCAGACAGAGTGAGGAAACACATGTAAAAAGCAGAAAAACAAATTCAGAGTCACCAAACACAGAGACAGCTGGGGACTGACAGCAGGTCAACACATGCTCACTGGGATAGATAGAGGTAAGCAGGATGGCTGCCACAGCCAAATGAGAAGCATCTGCATGAAATGAAATGCATGTGCAATTTAAAATTAAAATTTCTGAGCAAATCATGCCTTTCAGATACCACTGTGTTTTGGAAACTATATGTATTGTTCTGGTCATGAGGAAACTATATGTATTGTTCTGGTCATGAGGAAACTTACTGTGATGGGTAGCTGTATCTGAACTAGTTTCAAGGGACACAAATTCACCTTCTTTATCCAAAAGACATAAATTGACTTGGAATACCAATTATATATTGCTCTATGTTTAATGAACGATCATATAATAATGATAATATATAAAAAATAACATGAACACAAACAGTAATGAGGTTTGACACTAAACCATAATAATCACATCTCTATATTCCTGCAAGATGTTGTGGGTTAAAGTCACACTTTAAAACCTGAGACACCAGAACTTAGCCTTAACGCTTCTTTCAGTGCCATAAGAACCTTTTCTTGAAATAAATATGGGCCTCTGGCTTTTTTAAATATTTGTTTATAGAATTTTGTTAGTACTGGTACATTATACTAGTACATTATACTATATCACACACACACACACACACAGCAGACCAGCCAGAGCGAACGGACGTGTCTCGACTGCCTCTCAACCACCGCAGCAAACCTTAAGTAGTTTTCAGGAATTATGTTTGTCCTGTCTCCTTTAGTCTTGTCTAAAGTACTGTTATAGTCTAGCAAAAATTTAAGAGCTACTGTTAGTGAGTACACATGAATGATTATTGGAATCTCGGTAACAGCTGTTTACTGTAACCAACCTCAAACATGGCCGACAATGTAAACACCGAGGGACCCGAATTTCCAGGATTTGACAGTGAAACAAACGTGATGGATTTAGTCAAAACGCTGATTTTGAGAATTTGTGATCTAGAAAAGAGGACCTAGTATCAAGAAACATGCATCAAAATACCAAAAACACTACAGAGAGTCTGATACAGGCCAATGAGACGGCGAACCGAGAGATCGAGAATTTGAAAAGAGAAAATATCGAATTAAGGAGAACACTAGAAGATAGCAGTAACAAAATGGAGAAGGTGAGTCGTGTGTTAGAAGAGCAAAAGGCAAAGTGGGCACATGTGGAAGAAGAACAGAAAGAAGTGGTCAGCTTAAGGGAAATCATTCAGGAAGAAAGAGAAATAAACAAGAAGAAAATGGAAGAAAATGTAGTGAAAACATTGAAAAAAAAAGAGAAAATAGTGAGAGAAACTGTAGAAAGGAACAGATGTGTGGTAACATTCGGAAACAAGGAGGAGGAAGAAAAGGTTAGATCTGTGAGACTCGAGAGAGACTCAAATCAAGTGAGAAAAATACTGGGCAAGATTGATCCCGAAGGAAACAAGTGGAAAAAAGAAATTGAGGAAGTAAGGAGGATAGGGCCATATAAGAAAGGGGAAGCAAGACCAATGACAGTTGCCATCAGAAAGTGTAGTAAATGATATACCTGAAGTGACCTGGAAACCAAGTAAAGAGGCAGGGATGGAAAATATTTTAGTATGAAAAGATCTGAATGAAGAAGAAAGAGAAGTTTTAAAGTCTTTGAAGGAACAAATAAAGAAAAAAATGACATGAGGACAGAAGAAGAATGTAAAACTTTTTTTTGGAGAGTGACTGATATGAAAGTAAGGAAGCGGTATATGAGGAACCTGAAGTGAAGGAAACAAGGGGGATGGATATGAATACAAAAGAGAAGAACGAGTACAGGTAAAACCAGTGCAGTAAATCTAAGTATCATGTACAGTCATGCAGATGGGTTAATATCTAAGAAAGGGGAAATTGGAGACTATATAAATGAAAATAAACCTGAAATTGTGTGCTTGGTGGAGACTAAATTGCCCCGAGATGTTGATACAAAATTATTTGGATGGCACAATTATAATATTTGAAGGAAAGGATAGAGAAAGCAAGTCTGGGGGAGGTATAATGATTTTAACCCGTAATGACCTACAAGCAAAAAGCATAGAAATTGAAAATACCATGACTGAACTTTTGGAAACTGAAATAGAAGACAGCTTTGGAGACAAAATAGAGGTAACAGTATTCTATATGCCCCCCAAAACTAGGGGATGGACAAAAGAAGATTATGAACAGTTAATAAGAGAATCCATTATTAAACTAAAGATGTTAACTGAATGAAGAAATAGAATAATAGTAATGAGAGATTATAACTGTAAAGAAGTTGACTGGGAAAGTATGGATGCTGGGAACAATGAGGAATTATTGGGAAATAAACTAATGGAATTGGTGATGGAAAACATGTTTTCATTCATTCATTATCCAATCCTACATTGCCCCATGAAGAGCATAGGAGCCCAGGGCTAGGCAGTTGGTCCTGACATTTAGGATGAGAGTGACCAACCTCACTCATCCCAGAGTGGCATTACGTGAGCAATAAACCCCAACCCCCCTTGGATATAAACCGTCACCAGCTCAATCCGACTGGAGCATAATAATTACCCACTAAACCACCAGGCACCAAAATTTGGTTATATAAAGAGAAAATAGTGAGAGAAACTGTATAAAGGAACAGATGTGTGGTAATATTTGGAAACAGGGAGGAGGAAGAAAAGGTTAGATCCGTGAGACTCGAGAGAGACACGAACCTGGTGAGAAGAATATTAGGCAAGAATGATCCCGAAGGAGACAAGTGGGTAAAAGAAATTGAGGAAGTAAGGAGGATAGGGCCTTATAAGGAAGGGGAAACAAGACCAATGAGAGTCAAGTCATCAGAAAGTGTAGTAAATGATAAACTTAAAGTGACCTAGAAACTAAGCAAAGAGGCAGGGATGGAAAATATTATAATAAGAAAAGATTTGAATGAAGAAGAAAGAGAAGTTTTAAAATCACTGAAGGAACAAGTACTGTAAAGGAAAAAAATGATAAGAGGACAAAGGAAGAATGTAATACTTTTTTTTGGAGAGTGATGGATATGAAAGTATGGAAGTGGTATGTGAGGAAACAGAAGTGAAGGAAACTAAGAGGGATGGCTGTGAAAGATCAGAAATTGAGGAAGTGGTACCGACAGGGAGAAGGAGAGATGAGGGTATAAAAACCATAAAAAATAATTTGAAGGTGGTATATACTAATGTTGATGGTTTAATATCGGCAAGGCTTGAAATTAACGATTTCTTGAGGGAACATGAACCTGATGTCATGTGCTTTGTAGAAACCAAATTAATAAAAGATACTGATGTTTATTTGGGAGATGGTAAATACAAACTGTGGAGAAGAGACAGAAAAGAAAAAACCGGAGGAGGAGTGATGATAGCAGTGAAGAACAACATAAATGTAGATACCGTGGAAATAGGACAAGGCAGGGCTGAAGTGATATACAGTAATCCCTCTAATATCCGAACGCCCAATATCCGAACATCCCCACTAACCAGACATAATCATCCTGGGATCCAATATTCCCAAAATGGTCCAAAAACCGCAAAAAAATCGGGTGGGGGGGGGGAACGAATTTTTTCCGCCCATAATTTGAACTTGCCGCGCACAGCGTGGGATAGCTTTGTTGTGGTGTGTCATTCCTCCGACGTTCGATAGAGCGCCCCTGCATCCTCCCCACTTTCCGCCTGCCTCTTGCCGCAAGTGCACGCTCGTCGTCATGGTTGCCCACGTGCTCGCTTTTGTGGTGGTCCCTTACCTGCTGCAGGCACTCCTGCTACTCTCGGGCCTCTTATTAGTGTGTGTGTGATGATGGCCCCGCCGCCTGAGAAGATGAAGAGAGTGGTGTTGACTCTGGAGAAGAAACGGGAGATATTGGAGAAAGTAGATGCAGGGTGGTCTTCTTCTCGCATCCTCCGCGAGTTCAACCTGGCCCAATCTACTCTGTTCGATATCAAGAGATCCTGAGACAAAGTCATGCAGTATACGGCTGACTTCTCGTCGAGAAGCAAACGCAATGTGGAGAGGAAGGTGATGTTTACTCCCAAGTTTGCTGAAATCGACCGCTCCACATTAATTTGGTATCGACAGCAAAATGCTGCTGGTGTGATGGTACGTGGTACGGAGCTAAAGGCTGCTGCTGAGAAGTTCGTCACGCTTCATGACGCCCTAGACTTCAAGGCATCCGAGGGTTGGCTCTTCGCGTTCAAGTTACGGCATGGCCTTACCAACCGTAAAGCTCATGGTGAAGCTTTGGACGCTAACGAGGATGGAGTTGACGAGTTTCGGCACAAGGTGAAGGGCTTGATCGACAGGGAGGGCCTCACTCTCGGTCAACTCTACAATGCTGACGAAACTGGTTTATTCTATCTCTCTTTGCCAACGAACACTCTAGCCGAGGAGACAGAGAAGCGTGTACCTGGCCACAAGCTCTCCAAGCAATGGATATCTGCTTTGTGTTGTGCCAATGCTAATGGCATGCACCAGCTTAAGCCCGTTATTGTTGGCCGTGCAAAGCAGCCTCGGTGTCTTCGTGGGGTGATGGATGTCCTTCCTGTCGTCTGGTACCATTCTTTGAAGGCATGGTTTACAGCCCAGATCTTCAGAGACTGGTTCCACCGCCACTTCGTCAAGGAGGTCATCAATTACCAGACGAAGACACTGGGAATCCCGCACAACCAGGTAAAGGCCCTCCTTCTCCTCGACAATGCACCTGCTCACCCGTGCAACAAGGACTTGGTGGCTGAGAATGGCCGGATTAGGTGCATGTTTCTGCCACCTAATACGACTGCTCTCATCCAACCAATGGACCAAGGTGTGATCGTGGCAACAAAGCGCCTATACTGATGGAAGTTCCTGGACGAGGTGATGGTTGTTCTCGAGGACGAGGATGAGCGCAGGGAGGGACGGGACACGCGAGGCCAGCGGACTTTGGAAAACCTTCGCCGCTACAACATCAAGTCTACAATCTACAACTGGGCCAGTGCATGGAAGGAAGTCCCTGTCAAGACTCTAGAAAATGGTTGGTCTCGTCTGCTTCTCGGAACGGATGTGGAGTACGATTTTCTATGGTTTGACGTGGATGACTTCCATGCACAGCTATGTATGCATGGCAACGATGTTGATGTGGACGATGTGCGTGAGTGGTTGGATGACGACAAGGGCGATCCTGGGTATCAGACATTGTCTGATATCGAGATTGCATCTTCAGTTGCAGGTGTCAGTACCCAGCTTGAAGATTCCGACGAGAACGGCGACGATGATATGGACTCCGCTCAGCATGACACTACTCCAGCCATCCCCAAGCTGAGCACACTCCAGGAACACCTAGATTTCGTTCTCGACTACCCGGAACACCCGGACTGTGACAGGGAGATGGGGCCCTTGGGACTTGTGGAGGAAGTGTGTGGTTTCAGGCAGCGCATCATCAATTGTCAGAATCGTCGGTCCTTGCGTCAATCAACCACTGACAGTTTTTTCAGGCCCGTGACCCCCACTGTGCCCAGCCCTGGCTCCACTCCGTTGCCTCCCCAAGACAGGCCCTCATGCTCCGAGCCACAGCCCAGTACATCAGCCACGGTGGAGTCACCGCTCGACGTGAGTTTGTGCCTATCTTCAGAGTCGTCTACAGTGGGTACACCATCACCGTGACCCAGCGAAGCACCCCTAGGTCACCTGCCAGTGATACTCTTGGACTCTGACAATGATTAAACAGCAAGAACTTCTCCACTAAACCACACGGGATTTTACAGTGTTGTGCAGTGAAAAAAACAGTGTGTTGTGTTAAGGATTTACAGTTGTGAGTGAGAAGACAAATTTGGAACAAAATTTAACGTAAATAGACTTGTTTGTTTTTGCTTTAGAAAATGGTTAGAAGAATGAGAAAAGTTAAAGTGCAGAGTGCAACACTTAGTAAGTTACAATGGAGCATAAGTTTGACAAGAGTGCGCACTGTGAAGAGAACGGACTTCTGAGTGCAATTGACTAAGTTCAGTGCAAGACTTCATGAACAGTGTACTGGAAGTGCTCCAGGAAATCCTTCTTACTGTCAGAGTCCGAAAGGAGGTGGTCATTCATCGAGATAGCCATGGACTTGCTGTAAGTAGGCAGAATGTTTCATACTGTACTTTTTTCCATACTATACTTACCTCAAACACCTCATTTCACTCTTTAATGTCCTTTATTGGTGTGAATAGGGTGTTAGGAGCTATGCATGTGCAGTAGGAAGGTGTTTTTCTGAGTTAGGCTAGGTTAGGGTCCATAAGTACCAGTCCAGGAGCCAGTAACCAGAATGTTTAATATTGTATGAACCTACCTCAAAACCCTCATTTTATGCTTCTTTTGCATTTATTTCAGTCATTTATGTGCCTTATTGGTGTGATTTGGGTCTTAAATAGGTGCTATGCATGTCCAGAGGGAGTTGTATAGGTGTTTCTCTGAGTTAGGGTCCATAAGTACAAGTCCATAAGCTGGGGCCCAATATCCGGACCTGCCTATGGCCCTATTACGTCGGATATTGGAGGGTTTACTGTATATGAAATTAGAAATTGGAGAGAATGGCAAGAGAGATACGGCGGTGGTTTATGTTCCCCCTAAGACGAGAGCATGGAATGATGATGAATACAATGAGATGTTGTCAGATATGGCTAGTTATTTACAAAAAATAATTGAGAAAAGCAACAATATAATTTTGGTGGGTGACTTTAACTGTAAAGAGGTGAACTGGGAGGAATGAGACTCAGGAGGCAGTGAAGATTCGTGGGGCACTACATTATTAAATATAATAATGAATAATGTGATGACGCAATGGGTCAAAGAAGAGACACTGTTCCGAGGTGAGGACACACCAGCAAGGTTAGATTTACTGTTTACCAAAGAACCCGATGTAATAGAATCATTGAAATATTTCTGTCCTGTAGGCAAAAGTAATCATGTGGTCACTGAGTTCCAGATGATAATAGGGAACATCAAGCCAAGAGACGAGCTTCATAGGCAGGGAAGATACAACTTTGGGAAAGCAAATTTTACAGGATTGAGAAAATTTTTTGAAAATGTGGATTGGAGAAAATTCTGAGAAACAAGAGAGATACAGAGGAAGTGGAATATTTTTCTAGACCTATATAATTTGGGAGGAGCAAGAGAGTGCTGTTGATTGGAGACATGAATGGCAAAGTCGGGAATGTACGAGTGGATGGAGTGGTTGGTCAGTGGGGTGTGCCAGCGGAAGTAGATGGGAATGGTAGTGCTTTGGTGGACATCTGTGCTGGTAAGGGGTTGGCAATAGCCAACACCTACTTTCGTCATAAGATGATCCACCGGTATACATGGAGAGTAATGAGGAGGATGGATGGTGAACTTGTTGAACGAAAGGCAATGATAGACTACGTGTGTGTGGATGAGCGAATGAGAAGACAAGTGTTGGATGCAAGGGTGTGGAGAGGGTGGGGGAATGGAGTCTCGGACCATCACTTAGTGATGGCCAAGGTAGAGCTGCAAAGAAAGTGGTTGAGGAGGCGAAGGGGAAGACAGGAGGAAGCAGCTCCTGTGAGAAGAGTGGAGAAATTGCAAGATAGTGAGAAGAGGACAGAGTATAAGAGCATAGTGGAAGAAAGATTGGGAAGGTATGAGCTAGAGCAGATGGAAGGGGTGGAAGACGTATGTAAGATATTCACGGAAGAGATAAGCGCAGCGTGTGAGGCGGTTTGTGGAGTGAGGAGGAGATGCAAGGGTGTGCAAGGGACAGCATGGTGGAATGATGAGGTGAAACGAGCTGTGGAACAAAAGAAGGCATATGGTGAATGGTTGGCGAGTAGAGGTAGGGGAGAAGATGAGAGAGAGAAGAGAGAGGTATATGTGAGCAGGAGAAGGGAGGTTAAGAGACTGGTGAAGGAGAGTAAGAAGAAAGTGGATGAAGAGTTTGGGAGGAATCTGAGTGTGAAATGGAGGGAGAGTAAGAAACTGTTTTGGAAGGAGGTAAAGAAAGTAAGGCAGTGTGAAAGGGGAATAGTAGGGGAGTGAAAGATAGGAATAATAGATTGTTGGTGGAGAAGAGAGAGAAATTGAGGAGATGGAAGGAGCACTTTGAGGATTTGTTGAATGTAGAGAGTGAGAGCAGTGTAAGTATAAGTGGTTGGGGAATGGCTGGGAGAAGAAGAGATGAGAGGAGGGAGGAAGAGATCAGTAGGTCGGAAGTAGTGGAAGCGATGAAGAAGATTAAGCTGGGAAAGGCCCCAGGAATTGATGGAGTGTGTGGTGAAATGCTTAGGTATGGGGATGAGATTGTTGTGGAGTGGATATGGAAGTTGTGTAGATTGGCTTGGGAAGAGGGAAGGGTTCCAGAGGACTGGAAATCAGGTATAATTGTTCCTCTGTACAAAGGAAAAGGGGAGAGAGAAGTATGTGGTAACCATAGGGGTATTTGCCTTCTTAGTGTGACTGGTAAAATATATGGTAGAATACTCATTGATAGGGTTAGGCATATGACAGAGGAGCTAGTTGGAGAAGAACAAGGGGGATTTGGGAAGGGAAAAGGGTGTGTAGATCAGATATTTGTTCTAAGATGTTTAGTGGAGAAGTATCTAGAGAAGGGAAGGAAAGTGTACGCTGCCTTCATGGACTTGGAGAAAGCTTATGACAGAATAGATAGGAAAGGTATGTGGAAGGTATTAAGAATATATGGAGTGGAGGGGGAAATTGTTGAGTGCTGTGAAGAGTATGTACGAGGGAGCTAGGGCTACGGTGCGAGTGGATGGTGAGCTGAGTGAGTTCTTTGATCTCAATGTGGGACTGAAACAGGGGTGTGTAATGTCTCCATGGCTGTTTAATATATATATGGATGGGGTCGTAAAGGAGGTACAAGGTAGGGCAGTGGATGTGGGGTTGGCCCTAATGAATGAGGGTGAGATTTGGAAGCTTCCGGTGTTGCTGTTTGCTGATGATACAGTATTGTTGAGTGAAGATGAATGGGAGTTGCAAGGTTTGGTGAATGAATTTGGGACAGTGTGTAGGAGGAGGAAGCTGAAAGTTAATGTAAACAAAAAGTAAAGTTATGGTGTTTGAGAGGAATGAAGTCACAGAGTGTGCAGTGAGGTTGGATGGTGAGGATATGGAGAATGTGAGTGCATTCAAGTACTTGGGTAGTGTGATGAGTAAGGATGGAACTTTGGGGGATGAAGTACGTGAAAGGGTACAGCAGGGAAGGAAGGTTGTTGGCACACTGAAAGCAGTGATGAGAAATAGGGAGGTGAGTATGGAAGTTAAGAAGTCACTGCATGATGGTATTGTGATCCCTACCCTGACGTATGGAAGCAAGGCGTGGACCTTGCAAGAGGGGAACAAGTCAAGAGTGAGAGCAGTGGAAATGAGTTACTTGAGAGGAGCATGTGGAGTGACATGGAGGGACAGGTTGACGAATGAAGTGAAGGAACGTTGTGGGGTAGATGTGGATGTGGTTGAAAAGATTAGGAGAAATACACTGAGGTGGTTTGGACATGTGGAGAGGATGGAGAATGAAAGACTGACTAAGAGGGTGTATGTAGGTGAGGTGGAGGGAGGGAGAGGGAGGGGTAGACCGAGGATGAGGTGGAGGGATGGAGTTGAGAGGTATATGAGGGAGGGGGGGGTGAGTTGGGGGGAGGGGAGTCAAATGGTGGGTGACAGAGTGACTTGGAGGCGTTTTGTCTGTGGCCACCCTTTGCGGGATTAGGGCGTCGGGCTATAGATAGATAGATAGATAGAAAAATTTGTACCAAGAGTAAGGGAGAAAGAAATCAGGAAAAAGGAATGGTTTAATAGAAGGTGTATGATAGCAAAAAAAAGAGAGAAATAAGGCATGGAACAACTGGAGAAAGAGGGGTAACAACAGAACAAAGGAAGAATATGAAAGAACTTGAAATGAATACACAAGAATATGTAGAGAAGAAGAAAGGAATTTTGAAAAAGGCATAATAGACAAATGCAATGATGAACCCAAACTGTTTTATAGATTTGTTAATGGCAAACTGAAACAAAAGGAAGGAATCACCAAACTGAAAGTCAAAGGAGAGATCTATAAAGATGCAGCAATGTAAGCTGAAATAATGAACAAATGTTTCCATTCGGTTTTCACTAATGAAAAAGAGTTTGTGGAAGGGGAGGGAGTGATTTGAAATGTACCGGTGATAAAAGATATAAAAGTGGAGGCACAGGAAGTGTATAAATTACTGGAAACTCAAGATGTAAGGAAAGCCCCAGGACCAGATGGAATCTCTAACTGGTTACTGAAGGAATGCAGAAAACACCTGGCGGATAAAATTCACAGTTTAATCGTGTGTTCTCTGGAAGAGGGGAAAGTGCCACAAGAATGGAAGACGGCACATGTGGTACCAATTTATAAAGGAGGAAACAGGGAAGAACCACTGAATCAAAGACCAGTGTCTCTAACCAGCATGGTCGCAAAATTGTGTGAGAGAATCCTGAAAAACAGATGGATAAAATATCTAGATGAGATGAATATTTTGGCTGAATGTCAGTTTGGATTCGGAAGTGGAAGGGCATGTGTTTCCAACTTGTTGAGCTTTTACTCAAGAGTGATTGACGTGGTACAGGAGAGAGATGGTTGGGTGGATTGTGTGTACTTAGACTTAGAGAAGGCCTTCGACAAGGTACCTCATAAGAGACTAATGTGGAAACTAGAATATATAGGCGGACTGAAGGGGAAACTCTTGGAATGGATGAGAGACTTTTTGAGAGACAGACAAATGAGGACAGTAATAAAGGATAGGAAGTCTGGATGGAGGGAAGTAACAAGTGAAGTCCCTCAAGGCTTGGTGTTGGCGCCAGTAATGTTCCTGATTTACGTAAATGATATGGTTGATGGAGTGAACAGTTATGCAAGTCTGTTTGCTGATGATGTAAAGATCTTGAGGAAGGTAGAGGTTGAGGAGGATTGTAAAATGCTGCAGGAGGATCTGGATAGGATACATGATTGGAGCCGGATGTGGGAAATGAAATTTAATGTAAAGAAATGTAAAATATTGGAAATACGTAAAAGTACCAGAAGGCCATCACTGAATTATTTGTTGGGTAATGAATTAATCACAAAAATGAGAGAAGAGAAAGATTTGGGAGTGCTGGTCCAAGATAGTTTGTCACCTGAAAAACACATTAACAAGATAGTTAGAGAGACGTATAAACTCTTGACTAACATAAGAGTAGCATTTCATTATATGGATGAGGAGATGATGAAAAAATTGATAGTGGCCATGATCCAGCCCAGGTTAGAATATGCAGCGGTAGTGTGGTGGTCCCCACACAAAAAGAAAGATATAAACATGACTGAGAGAATACAAAGAATGGCAACCAAAATGGTCCCCAGTCTGGCAGATCTGTCATACAGAGAGAGGCTGGAAAAGCTGGATTTGCCTTCCTTAGAAGAAAGGAGAAAGAGGAGAGACACGATTGCAGTGTTTAGGGCCATGATAGGAATAGATAAAATTGACCGAGAAGATCTGTTTGTATGGGATAAGAGAGCAACAAGAGGACACGGGATGAAATTGAAAAAGTCAAGCTGCTTGAAGGATATCAAGAAATATAGCTTTCCTTACAGAAGTATACACTTATGGAATAACTTGGACAAAGAGAGCATCCAGTCTAAAAACTTAAACAAGTTTAAAGCTAAATCTGACTTACTGAGAAACGCGACGGAAATCCACGAGCATAGTACATTCCGTGTATATCACAATTAAGTATATTAGGTAAATACATAAATATTTGGAACGAATTCAACGAAAATGTGGTGCAGTAAAATGTGTGTAAAAGTAGACTAGATAAATGTGGATATGGAGACACGACAACACAAGCATTGCTCAATTCCTGTATACTACAAATAGGTAAATACACACACACACACACACACACACACAAAGTAACATTATCGTCTAATATCATTTAAGCACTGAAATGCAGATATCTATATTATACAGTATTAGACTGTGTACTATCATCAACATTAGTGTGTCATATAAACATGAGAAATCCAAGGAAAATCAAGCCAACACTCTAATAAAGTGTTAAGCATTAAAAATTTGGCAGGATATCCCAAGCAATAAATCAACACTCCTTATCTGGTGGGTTAGAAGTTTTAGAAACGGCACCAACACCAAACTATCTCAATGATATAAAAATAACTGGATACATACTCTTCTACTGGATTGTCTGAAGTCAGACAGACTCGCCTCCTCACAATAAAGCTGTAATAAATAATCTCTGATAAACTTCTTCCAGTATTTTAAAGGATCTTATTTACCTTACCTTTACTTATATTTGAGTTTCTGTAAATTAATAAGCACATCAAACCATGACAAACTTACCTACTTAAAAAAATTAAAATTTATCTGCACCACAGGAGCAGTAAAAGGGAACACAGACAAGGAAAAAAATAATGGCATTACCAGTGGATGTCATCACTCACGCCAACCATTCTTTGGAAAAGTTACAATTTCAGAATTTCAACAACCACCTTGACTGAATTGCACCATACTGTATGAGGCATGCAAGTCCTATTCCACATTCAAATGATGACACAGCAAATTTCTTGTCTTTCTCTGATCATACCAGAATATATATAACTAACATATAACTTCATCATAGGTTTAGGGTCAGTAAACATCATAAAGCAATAATCAGTTATCATTACTCTAACTTGGTGATGCAGTTAAAGGCAACTGCAGCTACTGCACAAAAGACAAAACACACCAACACTAATATCACAAACAAATGATACACAATTAGTTAAGTTCAAGATGAATTATACAGACACAAACTGTGACTTCAGGCTAAATGGTAGGGAAATGAAGAATGTGAAGGTGTTCAGATATAATGGACCGATATAAACAACAATGGTAGCTTGGATGATGAAATTTATGAATGGACACATCAAGCAAGAAGACCTGCGGTGATTCTGTACAAAGTGAAATGGAATAAACACATGAACAGGGGAAAAAACACTGAATATGATGCAGTAAACAATTTCCATCACTGACATAATTATAGCAGTGTAGACTGGATATTTATCAAGAAAAGCTACTATGAATACATATTTGTAATTTTCTGTCCACAATCAATGATAAATTATAAACACCTAATGCCATAATAATCTCAGACGACAAACTGTTACATTCATTTTTTCATTCATCATCCAATCCTAAATTGCCCCATGAGGAGCGTAGGAGCCCGGGGCTAGACAATTGGTCCTGACATTTAAGATGAGAGTGACCAGCCTCACTCATCCCTGAGTGGCATTATGTGAGCAATAAACCCCAACCACCCCTTGGATATAAACCTTCACCAGCTCAATCCGACTGGAGCGCAATAATTACCCACTAAACTACCAGGCGCCAAAATTTGGTTATATGGTTACCACCCAGCATAGTAAATGATTTTCTGATGTACAGGAAACAATTTGGCTTGTCACTCAGTCTAGAGTCACCCGTAGGCAAAAGGTGGAGGGAAGAATGAAGGAAAGAAAGACGGAAAAGGGGGTGTAAAGTCACCCGTAGGTAGAAGGATGACGAAAGACTGAAGGAACCCACCAGCATAATAAATGTATCAACTCACTTTAGGCAATGGATTCTCCCATTGCAACTTCAAAATATATATGGCACTTACTGGCTTTTATGTTACATGATGTACTGTGCACAGTATACCTTCATAACTGCTGTGGTCAAAGGCTGCACACTGTGCAAATTTGCATCACTACTCCTGCTACACAAATACCAGAAACAAGACCCAACTGTTTCGTTAAGCAGGAGAATCATTATCCTCTATTTTATACATGCCCAACTGTACCGAGAGAGAGAGAGAGAGAGAGAGAGAGAGAGAAATGTGTGTGTGTGTGTGTGTGTGTGTTTACCTAATTGTATTTACCCAATTATGATATACAGGAAATGACCTACACTCGTGGGGTCCCGTTTCTGTTTCTCAGTGTCAAATTTAGCTTTAAACTCGTTTAAGTTTTTAGATTGGACGATCTCTTTGTCCAGGCTATTCCACAGGTCTATACATCTATAAGGAAAACTATATTTCTTGATATCCTTCAAGCAGCTTGGTTTCTTCAGTTTCATTCCGTGTCCTCTTGTTACTCTCTTATCCCATAAAAACAGATCTTCTTTGTCAATTTTATCTACTCCCACCATGGTCCTGAACACTGCAATCATGTCTCCTCTCTTTCTCCTTTCTTCTAGGGAAGGCAAATCCAGCTTTTCCAACCTCTCTTTATATGACAGATCTGCCAGACTGGGGACCAACTTGGTTGCTGTTCTTTGTATTCTCTCAATCTTGTTTATATCTTTCTTTTTGTGTGGGGACCACACTACTGCTGCATATTCTAACCTGGGGTGAATCATGGCCACTATCAATTTTTTCATCATCTCCTCATCCATATAATGAAAAGCTACTCTTGTATTAGTCAGGAGTTTATATGTCTCTCTAACTGCCTTGTTAATGTGTTTTTCCGGTGACAAACTGTCCTGGACCAGCACTCCCAAATCTTTCTCTTCTCTCGCTTTTGTAACTGGTTCACTACCCATCAAATAATTCAATGAAGGCCTGTTGGTACTTTTACCCATTTCCAATATTTTACATTTCTTTGCATTAAATTTAATTTCCCACATCCGGCTCCAATCGTGTGTGTGTGTGTGTGTGTGTGTGTGTGTGTGTGTGTGTGTGTGTGTGTGAGAGAGAGAGAGAGAGAGAGAGAGAGAGAGAGAGAGAGAGAGAGAGCATTCTCTTTGGCTGCTCCTGCAGTGCTGCCACACATTACATGGGTGGTGCTGATTGTAAAGTGGTGGCAACCATCATACATGATGTAGTGCTTGCTGCCTACTTCTTTCCAGGGTGACTATACACTGAATTATAAGCTTAACAGTTTCCTGTAATCCAGGAAACCATTTACAATATTAGGTGATAACCATATGACCAAACAGTGGGGTGATGTGGAGCCTATTGTGGTGCCCTGTATAACTGGGTGGATGACACCAATGCAGTGTCCATCCACGAACCAACCCTCCACAATCTTCCCCTCACCTCACCACAGTGAGATGCTGTTCACCAGTAGGTAACATCAACTCACTGCATGAGATAGCACTGCTGAGGTGACTGCTTGCCAGCCATTGATGGGTCTGCTTGTCCAATCAAACAAGGGTTGATCTACTACTACTACTACTGCTGCTGTAATACTACTGTACTCAGTTTCTTTTTTTAACAAATTGCACTATCTATCACTTATCTGACACTGACATAGCCATATTTTTCCATATCCTCATTTCCATGGTAACCTTAAGAGTTGTATGATGGAAATAAATAACAAATTTGCTCTTATTTCGGTTTCCCATGAATTAAAGTTGTTAAGTCACTGACTATAATATGGCATATAAATGACCTACAAATGGTATACGATTATTCAAAAATACCCGTATATATATATTTTTTTTTTCATCAGGTCATTTTAAGAACAGTCTGCGATGAAAATAAAACTTCATTATTTTTACAACAATGGAAAAACTGTAATCTTGGTACAAGTTCCCTTACTAGGAGAAATGTAAAGTTTATATTATACAGATCCGTATTTAGAAAAGTATGCACACAGATCGTGTATTCATACAGGTACGTATTAGGAACATATTCTTGCAAATTATGAAGGTACACTGTATCAAGATCATACATGTACAGCATATGGTGACAACATACTTCTGCATTAATGGACTGTAATTACTCTGAACATACAATACTAACAATAAAACAATTGGTCCAAAAAAAAGGATCTATGACTACCGACCTCTGATCCCCTGGCATTTTCTGCTTCATATGTGAGGTAGTTGAGTGTAGCAACATAGTAGCCCTCTTCAGGGATGTTACAGCGCCGCCCTGTTACATGTGGCCGACACCTGCCACAATGACAAAATTTAGAACTTAGTTAACACTAGCCATATGTAATGACTACATGAAATACAAGCCACAGACAATCATGATATGGGGAAAGAAAAAAATATATACAGTACATAAAAATTATATTACGGATCAAAATCCCAATCAAACCTGCATATTTCATGAAAAAAATCTAAGGAAGATACCCCATGCAGAGAAGGATTGTAAATAATATTGTCCATCACGGCCACAAGAGAATACAGAATGAAGTATGTACAGCTAGACACAAGGTCTTCTTTATAATATTCAGACATCAAAAACTCTTAACTACTGTAGGTTAATGTCTGAAAATTATAGTTGTCTGTTGGAGAAAAGTTGTGATAACATGGGTTCAAATATACTGCATTCCCTACAATCTGAAATCCAGATTTCCAAAAGCATCAATTTTCCAAAAGAATTTTAAAGGACTGTTTACTCAAAAAATATATATATACTGCAGTCTGGGCATGTTGAGAGAATGGAGGATGACAGCTGGGTGTGGCATGTGAGAACTGTGAATGCTGGGGTAGCATTGTGAGAGGCAGACCAAAAAAGACCAGGGACAAGGTCACAGAGTGTGACCTTGAGGATGAGGAAATGAATAGGGAGGCTGCCAGTGATAGACCAGCATGGACAGGTGCCATTAGGCGACCAAGACCGATGCATACAAGAGTGCTGGAGTCTTTATGAGCAATATGATACGAATGATAAGATACAGTAAAATTTTGGGTGGAGTTGCCTTAGCCCGTACAAAGTGATACACAGGTAACGTACAGATCTGCTAAGATCACCATTTATTCCATGATGCAAATGAAACCAGTAGCCCTGGCTGTGTTGTGGAAGTGCCAACCAGTTCATCACATAATTGTGGTGGTGGTGGGGGGGGGTAATTTTTTATTTCCCCTCCCTTCCAATGTAATTTTTCATCAGTACATGCAGTCCCTGTTTTACAAATGGTTGACTTACGAATTTTCAACTTTATGATCTTGTACTTTCAGAAGATTATGCAATAAATTCATATTCAACACTGTGTTAACGATTTTGCCCAAATATAGGATAATGTAAGTGTACTAATCACGTTTAATAGGACTGACAGGCTTGGCTAGGCTATGATGTTCCATTGGTTAGGCGTATTAAATGCATTTTCAACATGAAAAATTCCACTTACAACCAGTTTCTTGGAATGTGACCCGATCGTAAGTTGGGGACCGCCTATATATCTATATTCCTCATGTCTTTAAGCTACTACATATCATGGTGATATGGTGATACGGCACAATAAAAAATGAGTACAAAAGTTGTGGTATTTGTGAAACAAGGTCTGTTCATAAAGTATCTGATCTCAGATTCAAAAAAATTTAAATAGCTAACCTGTTGAGCTTGGACACTAATCTCACTCAAAGTAGGCCCCTTCTTACTTGACACACACAGGTTCTTTCCACTGCTTGAAACATTTCTCAAAGCTGATTTTCAGTATCTTCTGCAGGTGCTTCGTCGCATTCATCATGATCTATTTTCTCATCTCAAATCAGGAATCCTTCAATGGAGTTTGAGCTTGGGAAATAATCAAACGTTGCATGGAGCCATGTCTGGTAAGCAGGGAGTCTGCCAGACCTGCAGGATGTTGTGCTTGGCCAAAAATTCCTATATCAGCTGAGAAGAATGGACAGGGGCATTGTCATGGTGCAGCTTCCAACTCGCTGCTTTCCAAAGGTCCTCTTCCTTCTGCCTGTGAGTGACTCCGCACTGAGTGACAAGCCAAATGGTTTCCTGCACACCAGGAAACATTTACTACGCTGGGTGGTAACCTTATAACCAAATTTTGGCGCCTGGTGGTTTAGTGGGTAAGTATTGCGCTCCAATCGGATTGAGATGGTGAAGGTTTATATCCAAGGGGTACGGGTGACTTTACGCTCCCTCTTGTCTTTCATTCCTTCATTCTTTCCTTTTCCTTCTGCCTATGGGTGACTCTACACTGAGTGGCAAGCCAAATGGTTTTCTGTACACCAGGAAACTATTTACTATGCTGGGTGGTAACCATATAACCAAATTTTGGCGCCTGGTGGTTTAGTGGGTAATCACTGTGCTCCAATCGGAGTGAGCTGGTGAAGGTTTATATCCAAGGGATCGTTGGGGTTTATTGCTCACACAATGCCACACAGGGATGAGTGAGGTTGGTCACTCTCATCTTAAATGTCAGGACCAACTGCCTAGCCCCGGGCTCCTACGCTCCTCATGGGGCAACGTAGGATTGGATGATGGATGGATGGATGGTTGGGGTTTATTGCTCACATAAAGCCACTCAGGGATGAGTGAGGCTGGTCACTCTCATCTTAAATGTCAGGACCAACTTGCCTAGCCCCGGGCTCCTACGCTCCTAATGGGGCAAAGTAGGATTGGATGATGATGATGATGACTACTGATTAGCATGCATAACATGGGACTGTATATTGCAAGGCATCAAGCATGATTGTCTGATGTAAAAAACAAAGAAGACAGACTGCTATGATAAAAAAATACATTAGACTAACTTGCATTGCCCAGTTAGTACATCACAGTTGTTGTCTGTAGCACCACCACGATCACAGTTGCATGGCTGACAACCATCTGGATGCTCTGAGAGACCATAGTGCTGGGGAAGACACTGGTTGCAATCCCGCCCCGTTACAAAGCGTTTGCAAGCACACTCACCAGTCAACACATTACACCCAGCATTGTTTATTGTTCCAAGAAGATCACATGTACACGCTGAAAATTACAGAACATATTAGTTTACGGATAAAACTGCTCATAAACACATATGCACATGCAAAAGCTCTAACACAGAACAAATAATCATGTCATGAACACTGTACATGAAGTATCACCTAGTATACGAGTGACCAAAATCCTAACCATAAAACTTTGAATGCACAAGTTTAGCCCAGAATACACTAGGCAGAGGCAAGGAGTGGCCCAAAACTGCTATTTTCCCAGACTATGCAACCCCCCCCCCCGATGACGCACCCATCGTGACATCGTCTGATCCAGTACCTATAAAGAAGAGGATGCAATGTCAGTTGTGTCAACATTGGACTTCTAGGGGTTTATGACACAAGTGACTGAGTTAGACGCTCGTGGGGAAGGTGCTCAAGAGGAGTCTAGTTATAAGGAGGAAAGTGTTGGTGTGGTGGGTGGTGTGGCGGCTGGTGCAGCGGGGGCGCTCTAAGTGTGTTGCTGTGCCTCGGAACCCCTGCTATTTAAGTCCATCAGGTCTGTTGTCTACTGCTTTTAAGGTGACTGACTGTATTTCTTTTTAGCAATATCTGCAGTATATGTCTTAAAAATTTCCCTTTATTACGTCTCTAAGGTCCAAAAAATATCAAAGTGTGAGGGGGTCCCGCCTATATGTTATTTTCCATATTAGATTCTATATTCACAGTACGCGAAATCACAGTGCACGAGGTCGTGGACCACCCATCCACTCACGTACTGTGTGAGCCCACTGTAAATAAATAAATAAGAAAATAAAAATACTGTAAATAAAAATAATGGTAGTTAACAAAATACTGTTACAATACTTGTTTAAAATGCACAAAAGTGGCTGCAAGGAAAGCACTCCATATCCAGTATGCTCTTTTCCAAAATGGCCATTTCCAAACTTTTAATTACTTGTCTAATGCTATAATATACAGTAACTGCACATACTGGGAACAAAGCAGAAAAAAAAGTTTTGATGCACAATAAGTGTAAACCTTTTCCCAAATGCACCCATATGGAATGAGTGTATCTATCTATCTACAGCCAGACACCATAACCCCGTTAAGGTTTGACTTTGAGTTAGTGGTTTTATAAGGAGGGGCACTAACCCTCCACCAACCGACTTCTTAACATGTAGGGAACACCTATGGATTGGTTATGAGGTTACTACCCAGCGCTGTTAATGGTGTCCTAGATTACAGGAAACCATCAGGCTTGTCACTCAACGTAAAGCAAACTGAAAAGGAAAGAAGAATGATAAAAAGTGACAGGAAAGATGGGGGAACTAAGAATAGAGGAGGACAGACATGGAAAAGAATGATAAATGTGAAAGAAGTTGGCAGCACTGCATCAAGTGAGCTGATGCTTGAAAGAATAATATTCACATTCATTGGCATACCCATAATGGATAAAACTACTACTGTACTATAGTACCTGGCAGCATGATTCACAGAATATCAAACTATGAGGCATTTTGTAGAAGAAGGGCCAAACAACCAAAAATGGTGAAATGTACCTACAAGTTCTAACATGTTCCCCTGCTCTACATCGCATATTGTTGCCCTCAAAGAAACTAATATTGGCCCTTTCAGCAAGGTCAAGTGTTAAAGATGGCAGAGGCTGCCTGGTCAAGCACTGATTGAAGAAGTTTATTTGATAAAGTTTGTATGGTCAAGTGTCAACAAAACTCACATTTTACACATTAATAATCATTCTTATATACGTGATGATGATGATGAGAGGCATTATACTTCGTCTTAGCTCAAAGATAGGTGCTACGTCACTAACCAATTCGTAGCAGTTTTACAAACGACAACCATATAACCAAATTTTGGCGCCTGGTGGTTTAGGGAGTAATTATTGCGCTCCAATCGAATTGAGCCAGTGAAGGTTTATATCCAAGGGGTGGATGGGGTTGATTGCTCATGTAATGCCACTCAGGAATGAGTGAGGCTGGTCACTCTCATCTTAAATGTCGGGACCAACTGCTTAGCCCCGGGCTCCTACGCTCCTCATGGGGCAGTGTAGAGTCACCCACAGGCAAAAGGAAGATGAAAGAAAGAAAGGCAGAAGAACGAGTGTAAAGTCACCCGAAAGAATGAAGGAATACTACTTATTAAACAGAACACCTACTATGATCATTAGCAATGTGCATCACACACAAGCACACACACATGTGTAGATAAAGTTTCCAGAACAGTAGCTGACAATGTTACCTACTCCACACAGGAACAATAAGTGCTGTAAAATATTAGTCTTCAACACAAACACACACCACACAGCTGTTTATAATCTGGCTTACATTTCTGTGGCCACTCTGATCTGGGCTGAGATAAATAGTCTTCTGTCATTTCTGCAAACAGCAATAACTCTAATAGCATTACAAAAATATACTACTGTTCAGTCCTACAAAAAATAAAAAACTTACATATTAAAACACCTGTATTTGCACCAGCAACAATATCTGTCGATCCCATATTACCTACTTTGGCGCACTGGGGCCAAGGTCTATGCTACTGTATTCCAGAATAATTTAAAGGTAGAACAACCAACAGTACAACATTGGCAGCCTTTCACGAGATTGAAAAACCTCTTGTCACCTCTAAGAGATCTGAGCAAGTGGATGTAAGGTACGGATATCATTTTGACTGATGTATGCTAACACTAAACCAGGCACTGAAAAGTGCTTGTATACATACAAACATCCATACAAAAATGTTATATATAACTGACTCTCGTTTTATGACTGACCATTATACAATCATTTGCTTAACCCCTAGGCGATGGTCCACGTCATATGACGTGTTGGTAGAGGCCTATCTATCTATCTATCTATATATATTTATATATCTATATATATACATAACTATATATATCTATCTATCTATCTATCTATCTATATCTATATATAAGTATATATATATATATCTATATCTATCTATATCTATCTATCTATATACTGTATATCTATATCTATCTATCTATATATATATATGTAAAAGCAGGTGAAAGAATGGAGCCCTGGGAAATCCAGTCAGGGAAGTGTCATGTTTGTGATGACTTGCCCTGAAATGTCATATGTGTCTCTTTGCCGGACAGACAGTTGGCACACCAGCATTTGTTTTCCATGCTTGTGTTGTAAATTCTGATGATAAGTTTCATTACATGATGGCATCAAAGACTTTACTAATGTCTATTGTTGTAGGAAGTGTACATTTGTGGGTCTTGTGGAGTTGATGCCACCAGATTCATGTTGTGTGAGGTTGGTTAGTAAGGTGTTTGTGGAGTGGTGCTCTAATGCCATACTGTGAAGGAACAAAGGAAATATGAGGTATGACCTTGTTAAAAATCAGGAATTCAGTTATTCTGGATGGTGCATTAAGCAGTGTTATGGGTCTGTATAAAGAAGGGTGTGCTAGGTGTTTGGTTTAAGCAGAGTGACAATTTTTCTATGTTTCCAAATACTGGGAATGCCATAAAGTGTGCATGAAAAGTGACTAACGTTTGCAAGGGCCTGGATGCCATGTGGTCTTTAAAGTTTTAGGTACAGACTGCTAATGCCATTCTGCCCTGTGCTTGTTGAGTTCTTTATTCTCTTTAAAATACTGTAAGTTTGTTCTAGAGTGAGAGGATTTGCATTGTGGTCTAGTGGAAAGGGCAGTCTATGCAGAGATGACTGGTTTCAGACTCAGTGCATCTATGTGTGAGGTGATTCATGCTAGCATGGTGGTTCACGATTATGCTTGCTTGTTCTTTGCATGGGGGGGATGTGTTAAGTGTTGGATGTGATGGCAGCATGAGTCAAAATGCCATGCAGCCATGTACCTTAGTCAGAGAGACTACTCCTACGCAGAATATATAATCTGGAGGGTAATGGACACTTCTTGGTGCCCTCAGACAGAGCTCTTCTACGGTAAACAGAATCATCTTGTAGAAAGGATTTTAAAAAATAATAATAATAATTCCTCTAACTAAAGGGCTAATCTAAAAAGAAAAAAAAAAAAACGTCATAACAGCTTCAACTTGTGATATTTAACTGCTGTGATTTCAAAGACCAGTTTTGCATATAAAGAGATCAACTCATTCCCCTTTCTTGTTTCAAAGGCTTTAAAATGATCTTCATACCATCAAAAAGAGGAAACGTACTGGAAGATAAACTCTTATTCGATCTTACTCCAATATAAATTATATATACCCAGTATTTATTTTAAAAAAAATCTAATTATATCTTCAACCTAAAGTTCCACCTGCTTTTAAATGACTATAAATGTTATCAGTTACCAGTTTCACATGCAAGTGACTTAAATGTATGTACTGTACTTATAAATACAACAGTGTACTTACTTTGGCAGCCATCTGGATTCTCATCTGTGAAGTTCCAGAAGCCAGCCTTGCAACGATCACACTTTAGTCCATCGACATTATTTCTGCAACGGCATCTTCCTGCCACCAAACCAGCAGCCACATCAGTGCGAGAGTCACAGATGGCATTGTCTATAGAGCCTTGTGGATCACAGTTGCAGGCTGAAGAATAATAATAATAATGTTGTAAGTAAAAAGTGGTGTGTACACTGTAGAACAAAAGGTAAAAACTGTATTTCACTATCATTATTACTGTAGACCTTAAGCCAAAGGTTCATCACTAGAAATCTTGTGACAATCACCAGAACAGCCTAAACAAAATACACAAGTCAATCTATATACTGTATCTGACTTCATCATGGAAACAAATCAGAATTACACTCCCTCTTCTGTCTTTCTTTCCTTCATTCTTTCCTCTTACATCTGCCTGTGGGCAACTCTACACTGAGTGACAAGCCAAATGGTTTCCTGTACACCAAGAACCAGGTGGTAACCATATAACCAAATTTTGATGCCTGGTGGTTTCGTGGGTAATTACGGCGCTCCAATCGGATGGAGCCGGTGAAAGTTTACATCCAAGGGACAGTTGGGGTTTACTGCTCATGTAATGCCACTCAGGGATAAGTGAGACTGGTCACTCTCACCTTAAATGTCAGGACCAACTTGCCTAGCCCTGGGCTCCTACGCTCCTCATGGGGCAATGTAGGATTGGATGATGGATGGACTTCATCACTTAACAACTTTAAGAAACAAGCTGGGAAATACAAGAAACCATCATTATCATAATTATCCTATTGATCTTTTTTCTTCCACATAAGAACATGGTATGATAGGGTAAAAAAAAAAAAAAAAAAGAAAGAAAGAGAAAGAACAAAAAGGGGAGAACTAACAAAAGCATAGCAAGTGAAACATCTTTATACACATTCTCTACACCACCTGCCAGATATCAGTTCCCTGCCTTATATCAATCCAATAATTTTATAAAAGGGGGCAAAATCAAGTTATGTGCTTCTCTATACATACCTAAATTGACAAATTTGATCCTGTGTCAACTCCTTGGCTTCACCAACTTCTATACTTTACCTTATTCACACATTCATTGACTGCATCCATCCTCTTTTTTTCTTGGCCTACTACAACTCCTCTCATCTTTAAAATCACTTAAACATACAGTAGCAATTTCACCATCCTACTAACAACCATCCAGGCACACTCTCTTCTGCCCTATTATCAACATAATTTCATAGTCAGGATAATTTACAAATCACAATATTTCTTATCCTAGCCACTCTACACATACTACACACATTTTAAAAGTTGTTTCCACTGTTCTTAATCATTTATTCACACTAATGCCACACCAATGTCTTAAACCTGGGAGTTAATTATGACACTGATACACTTTCAAGCATTCCTCTTGCAGACACCAGACTCAGACCCCCTTGTACTGTACTAAGGTCTTCAAAGCACCAGCCACCTTTCTTACCTGTACCACTCTACTTTCCACTTCCTTTGCACATTCACCTATCTTTTTCATTATCAAAATCACATACACACTACTTCAATTCAAATCACCAGCACATGACACTCTCAATATAAATCACTTCATTCTTTTCTATGTTGACAGCATATGCTCGATTTAACAAACTCCGATGTGTGTACATAAATATAAATATCTATATATATATATATCATAAAAATATATATATATATATATATATATATATACAGTAAAAACTTGATTTAACGGAGAGCAATTTAGCGGAATGCTCGATGTAACGGAAAAAAAAAATCTATTTTCCTATGCTTGGTATAGCGGAAACAATTCCGCTAAATGTAGCAAGCAGGGAAAGGTAGGACAGTGCCACCTCAGACACCTCTCTACCCTCTACAGCCTCCTTCTCTGATGTCATCCCTCAGCCATCTCTAGTGCTGATGGCAGGTGATTCAGACAGTGAATAAACCCACCCAGGCCTGACACAGCTTTGGGGAGCCATACAGACCATCCAGAATGGCTACCTGTGTCAGGCATATTCCTGCAATAACTGCTGATCCTCTATTTGTGGAGGTAAGCCAAAGTCCTTACAGTATTTCATGTGTTAATTAACAGTAATTTGAAATCTATGTACAGAGGTGTACATATAAGCTATTTTTATATTATTCTCTGTATTTAGTGGTAACCTTGATATAACGGAACCATGTTTGGCTTAATTATATATCATCATCATCCGGACCTCCTTTCCCACCCCAGGGCAGGGTGAGAAGTAGCAGTGTCCAGACAGCCCAAATCTGCCGATTCCAATGGGCCACGTTTCCATTCACTCATCATTCAAGTCCCCAGAATCCTGACTCTATCAGATATGCCAAAAACATTTTCCACTTCTGTAGCTTCACATAAATGTATCCGACTGAGTCAATCCAGACGCTGCCACGTTAAAATGGAGTGCCAAATCCTTGATCATACACTTCTCCTCACAACATTCATCCAGCCAGCTTGATCTCTTGTCAGTACCCTGACCTCACCAACTTCCATACCTCTCTTCCTCACACACTCTTCCACCATGTCTCTCCACCTTCCCCATGGCCTACCTTGCCTCCCCCCTCCTTCAAATTCGCTCAGATATACCTTTCTCAGCACTCTATTGTTATCCATTCTCTCCAACTAACCATACCATCTCGGTACACTCTCTTTGATTCGGGTGTCCACCGCTCCACATCTTTCACAAATCACTGGGTGGTAACCATATAACCAGGGTTTCTGGCAGGGTTAAGTGTCCCCCAGATTCCCCTATCCATTATAACTTAATCAGGGCAGTCATTTCAGAGAGCCTCAGTGTGTTTCTTCTAACATTTCTTATAACATTTACATCCACACCACAATGCTCTTTCACTTCCTCATTTGTCAGTCTGTCTCTTCATGTGACTCCACATGCTCCTCTCAAATAACTCATTTCCACTGCTCTCACTCTTGACTTCTGTCCCTCCAAGGTCCAAGCTTCACTTCCATACATCACATTACCCAAGTACTTAAATGCACTCACATTTTCCACTTCCTCCTCATCCAGTCTCACTGTACATTCACTGACTTCACTTCTCTCAAAGACAATAACTTTACTCTTCCCTACATTCACCTTTAGATTCTGTTTCTTACACACTCTCCCAAACTCATCCACCAAACCTTGCAGATCCCTTCGTCTTCACTTAACAACACAGTATCATCTGCCAACAAAAGTACAGGGAGTTTCCAAACACTGCCCTCTCTCACTAGGGCCACTCCAACTTCCACTGCCCTACCCTTATATCTCTTCTATAACCCCATCCAGAGACTGAACAACCATGGAGACATGACACATCCTTGTTTCAATCCAACCTACCAACAGAAAAATTCACTCAGTTCACTATCCACACGCACTGCAGCCTTAGCTCCCTCATACATACTCTTCATGGCCTTCAACAACTTCCCATCTACTTCATATATTCTTAATACTTTCCACAATCCTTGTCTATCCTCCCTGTCATATGCTTTCTCCAAATCCATGAAGGCTGCATACAACTTCATTCCCTTCTCTAGAAACTTTTCCACTAAAGATCTAAGAATGAATATTTGATCTACACAACCTCTTCCCTTCCTAAAGCCTCCCTGTTCTTCTCCAACTAATTCCTCTGTTATTTCCCTAACTCTGTCAATAAGTATCCTACCATATGCTTTTCCTACTGCAATAAGACGACAAATGCCCCTATGATGACCACACAATTCTTTTTCCCCTTTTCCTTTGTACAGGGGAACAATTATACCTGACTTCCAATCCTTTGGGACTCTACCTTCCTCCCATGCCAACCTGCACATCTTTCACATCCATTCTACTACTAACTCTCCCCCATGTTTCACCATTTCACCACACACTCCATCAATTTGTGAGGCTTTCCCCATTTTAACTTTCTTCATTGCTTCCACAACTTCCATCCTACTGATTTCTTCCTCTCTTCTCACATCCCTCCTTCTCCCAGCCATTCCCCACCCACTTATACTTTCGTTACTTTTCTATGTTAAACAAATCCTTAAATCGTTCTCTCCATCTGCTCACTTTTTCTCCCTTCTCCACTAGTAATCTACCATTTTTATCTTTCACTCCCCAGCTAACTTCTTCTGCACGCTGTCAAACTTTCTTTACCTCTTTCCAGAACATTTTCTTACATTCCCTCCATTTTACACTCAAGTTCCTTCCAAATTCCTCATCCTCTCTCTTCTTACTCTCTCTTACTTCTTAAATTTTTCTCACTGAAAGTATGCAATTAATCAAGTTCCTTTCCACATTCTCTCTAATCTTTCTATGTATGCAAATTTTGTGCCTCTTTGTATTTGTAAAATGAATTACAAATGCATAACATTTCTTGACATATTCTCTTCAGTGGACATCCATTATCATTCTCCCTATGCACTCCAGAACATTTCCTTACTCTCAGGACCAATGTCCTATTGATATCTCCCATCACTAACAGTAAATAACTCCTGAGTATTTGTTGTACCATTTCATCTAGTAGATTCTAAAACATGTCCTTCTCTTCCTTCAGTCAATCATTACAAGGTGCATACCCAAAGGTCAGTGCTACCTTAACCACCCTGAACTTACACGTGGCATATATGCACCTCATCATTATATTTAAAAATAATAATAATAACAATAATACCAGTAATAATAATAAATATAATAATAAATAAAAAAGAACCAAAACAAGCTTCGAAAGGATGATTATTAATGGAAATCCATAATAATGGACAAATAACCTACGCTGGCATATCTCAGGATCATGTAGCTCTCTGCCTGGGTCCTGGTAGTAGTATGGTACACATTCCTCACAGTTGCGGCCTTGAGTATTGTGAACACAATTGTCACAAACTCCACCCGAAACATTTCCTGTTGCTTCATACACTTGTGGATCAAAATGACACATTGAAGCATGGCTGTTGCAGTTACACCCTGTGGAAGAAAAAAGTTGAATAATACTGTTATAATATACAACCAGTGCCATCATCATCCCAACCCTCATTCTCACCTGAATGGATGGAGTGAGGTAGGATCCACAAAATAATGTAAAGGATCAGGAGCATGCCCAGTGAAATGGCCCAAACAATCATTCGTGCCTTTGGAATTCTGAACCTATCTCGCAAGCACAGCAATTTTTTTTCTTCATTTAGTTATTCAATGTGAGGAAAAAAGGGCCAAATCAGCAAAAAGTTATCCTTTCTATAGAAAACTGAACACATGAGAAGCACATGTTTTGTGATGCACATACTTTGTGAAGCTAGTATACTGCACTGACAGAACTAGAAATCAAAGCAGAGGGAAGGGCAAACAGATGACCATTCCCAAGGTGATCAATTGTGTACTTTATGTACTGAGAATAATGGGTAAATCTTGCAATAATACTGTTATAACATACTACCAAAATGGGGCTGGGGTACAAGCAGAAAGTTCAGAGGAGCAGTAACCACTGAAAAAGCAATTGTTGTCCATTCACACCATAAATACTTACAGCTTTCCATTAGTCTACTCTACTGTCAAATGCATTTTCATATCCTTTTAATAATAATAATGAAACAAATAAAATAATAATAATAATAATAATAGTACAGTAATACCTCGATATACGATACCCCTAGATGCGATACCCCGGCTTAACGACGGGGGTAGAAATTGAACCATACCCTGCCTAACGATGGCCAAACCCATTTAACGATGGGTTTTGATTTTTCTTACCGATTTTGATAACATTTTAAACAAAAATTGTGTGTTTAGGTTGACTTATAAACTGCTTTTAGACTTTGATAAATGTGTTTTAGCCTTACGTCGGGTGAACATTGTCCTTTTGGGGTACAGTTTACTCAGCCTGATTTTTTCCAGACTTATATTTGACAATATTCAGATCTGATTTGTTGGTTTTAGTGAGTTAATTACAGGTGTTAGGCTTAGGTTAGCTTCCTTGACAGCTGTTGGGCCATTTGGACTATCTTTAAACCTGTTTTTGGGCTCATCTGCGTGGGTTTTGGATTTGGTTTGGGGGAAACCCAAGGCTGGTAAACGGTCCACACTGAAATACATGTTAAAAGTACCCTGATATACAATACCCCGCCTAAAGATGGGGTTTTACCTAACCAATTAGATCATTAAACCGGGGTTTGCCTATAAAAATAATAATAATAATTATTATTATAACAGTCTGGTCTTTTGTTTCTCAAAAACAATCAGTTCTTCCATGGGAATTCACTAGCACTTGAAACATGCTTGCACCTTTACAAAAATTGTGATATTATCCCGAAAAAGACCTGGGAGGAGGTCAGACTGTGACCTCAGGGATAAGGGACTGAACATGGAGGCTGCCAGAGTTCAATCAACATGGAAAGCCAACATTAGATGACCAAAGCTGACACATGCAAGCTGCCTGAGTCTAAGTAGCATGGAGAGCCACCACTGCGTGACTAAGGCTGACGCATGCAAGCACGTTGGGGCCTTTATAAACTAAACGGAACAATCACAAAACCTACCTAAAGATTATACTGTACATTCTTGAGAAGTGAAAGGCTTTGAGAAGTGAAAGGCTTTGAGATGTCCCTTAACAGATTCAGCAGAGGTCTGTTGCCTCATGGATTATGACAATCAATTATACAAGAAAAAGCTTTTAATGAAATGTACGTATAAAGATGGGATGACTGTACACATCCCAAACCATCGGAACAAGGTCGAGGTAGTAAATGACAATCAATCCCATTCCTACTTTTTATTTATTTTTTTTTATACCCACTGGGGAACGGTCATATTCGAAGCAAAATTTGTGAATCGGTAATAACTGGTGTCAGATATAATCACAAGTGTTTCTGCGCCATAGTCTGAAGTGGCTGCCACTTGATCTTACCATCAAAGGATCTGGACAGACTCCTGCCATCAGAGGCAAGCATACCTTAGTAATTTCTGTGACACTGCCAGGTGTAGGATGATGGTTTCTTAAACCTCTAGTCCGATTCCATTCCCATCTCAAGTGGATCCTTTGCCTCATCCACTCCTGCCATGCCTCTTTCCAAGGATACTAGGAGAGGGCTCAGTGACAGTGCCAAAGGGTGTGCCTTGGACGCCATATCAGCACCACTGATATATATATACATTTTTGTTTTTGGGGGGTGGGGTGGGGGGTGGATGATTTTTCACCGATATCATCCGCTTAAATCTGCGCAACTTCTGCGCTCCACTGCACAGCTCAGGATGGGTCTAGGAAGCTCTAAATTGCACTGCCAGGTGCATCTGACATTCCTCTTCAATTTGGCAAGGGGAGGGAATCAATTTTCCCAAAACTTGAAAAATTGGCCCTGTGGTCAGCCTGTTGGTCCCGACAAATTCCAGAGGCATGACCATGGAAGGGTTAAAAAGACACCAACATGCTTCCATACATTTGTATTGAGTCCCTTATCCCTGAGGTCACACTCTATGGTCTAATCCCCAGTCTTTTTTGGTCTGACTCACGCAAACTTACCCCTGACATTCACACTTCTCATCTTCTGCACCAAACCGTCATCCTCCATCCTCTCAACATCCCCAAACCATCTCAATCTCTCTCGTCTCATCACAACATCAACACATTCAAGCCCTATCATTCCTCTCAACTCTTTAAATGCAATCCCAGCCTCCCTAGGCCTCATATTCGAGGACACACTACACATCCATCTAATCACAGTCATAGTCAAATAAGTAAATAAATATTATATATAAATAACTATAAAAAATTAAAAAGGTCCCCATTTCACAAGTAAAATTAACCAGTTCACTCTGATGAGTTTCATCATGTTACCACCACACGACTTTATTGAAACTCTGTTGAACTGTAGTAACAATAGGATGAACTATGGCCTTATCCACCCCTCTCTACTTTACAGTCTCCCCAAAGCTGAGTAAAATAATCTGGAGGCAGCAAGAATAAAATGAAATAAATGTTGTTGGACTGAAGAGGTTAAAGTTTTTTGCTCATAAAATAGGGGACTGGAGGTTTATACTGTAGTATAATTCACTTACTTTTACAAACATTTGGTTCTGTTCCCACAGCAGGTCTCCAGGGCAAATCATTGTGAAAATCTTCACACATTTCACAATTGAGTCCCTTGGTATTGTGTGTACATTCACAGCGTCCATGAACCATGTCAGGCCTATCCTCCACTCCTGGGATTGGTAGACAGCGGGAGGCATGGCCATAGCATGAACATGATCCTCGCACCACCATATCTAAGATTGCATAGTAGTATTTTTCCTAAAACAAAAGGATGAAAGAACACCAATTATCAAAAATAATTCTAAGTATGTGCAATGTTGTGTCACTTTCAATATTAATCAACAATAAATTCAAAATGCTGAGCATATATAGTATACCTTTATGAGATAGACTGAACTTTATGTATTCAAACACAATAATGAATACAGTAATAAAAGGTGTCCTACAACTATTCATTACACAGACATTTCATAAAATCATTATTTTCATTAAAGTCAACATACGAAGAAAATTATATGGTAGTCATCATTATTGTTGTTCTCTGTCTGGCCCAAGGGTCACAACATGAGCCTGAAGGACTGCAAAAATCCAACCAGTTCAGTACTGCTGTAGACCTTTTGCTGAGGTTATGCTGAAGGATATTTGAGTTGTGTGAGTTTGCAGCATGAGGCAAGTAAGAGTCTTGTGATATGAGAGGCAGAATGGATTACCTGAAACCTGTAAATTGTGTTGGTGCTAGACCAAGTTTTTATCTTTCCAAGCAAAACCTGTTTAGCTCAAATAGGGCCAACATAAATTATGGGTATACGACACCTAAAGCCATGCATGATGAATGGCATCGATAATGAAGAACGGTACACTAGCAACTGACTGAATATGCCGTTTTTCTGTAATATACCTGGCTGTACTCTATGATGTGGGATGCACACTACCCAAATCTAAAAATTCATAGGAGATCCACAAAGTTATTAAAAATTAGGATTTACCTTCCCCTTTCCAATGTAGGAGTAAAGAATAGGGCCATTCATCCTAATATTTTGAATGTATGAGTATTTAATGTTTCCTATGCTAACCATCCTAATTTGGAACAGTATATAATGGTATGTTTGTATGAATAGCTGCAAAACATATACAACAGCAATTACATTCACCATGACCAAGTATACCCATTACATCCCACATTATAATTTTATACTAACAAACATTACCAGTACACAGTAACAAAACTTAATTACCTTGATTTCTTTTCTGCTGTCCAGTAGTTGGTCACCAAGTGTATGAAGCTTTGTGAAGTTCACTCTCAAGTTCGTAATCTTTAATAAATTCTGAACTTCATCACTGTATGGATTTGTAATTTCAATGTTAGGGGGAAGCACCCTAAATATTACCTGCAAAGACAGACATTATTTCATTATTAATGTAAGCCCCCCGAATACCATCTGCAAAGATTAAATAATTATTCCAATACTTGGTGAAAACACCATGAATAATACCTGTAAAGTTAATGGACTATGTATGATAAATACATACATACATCATCTAATCCAGTGTTGCCCAATGAGAAGCATAGGAGCCCTGGGCTTAAGCAAGTTGGTCCTGACATTTAAGATGTGAGTGACCAGTCTCACATATCCCTGAGTGGTATTGTGTGAGCAATAAACCCCAAGCACCCCTTGGATACAAACCTACACAGGCTTAATCCAGTTGGAGCACCTTAATTATCCACTAAACCACCAAGCGTCATAATTTGGTTATATGGTTACCACACGGCATTGTAAATGGTTTCCTGGTGTACAGGAAACCAGTTGGCTAGTCACTCAGTGCAGAGTCACTCACACATAGAAGGGAAAGGAAAGAAAGACAAAGGAGGAAGGAAGGAAAGAAGGAAGGAAGATAGCAAAGGGCAGTCACCCAAGAGCAGCAGTACACTGAGTGAGTGGATGGTTGGTCAGCATCCCAACCTACCACTTAGGATGATAAATATTTAACAAATTCTTTTAACTGAACGAGATAAAGACACTGTACAGGTGATGATGGTGATCAAAAGGTAGAGAAGTGGGCTGCTATCCTGACAGATGAGATGGATCTAACATTAGTGACCAGGCTAAGGACTGGAATTTCACTGAAGTCTTCTACCACAAGACCCGTTAAGTCATGAAGCCCAGCTAAAATCAACACACCAGTCCTGAAACCGACTAGCTCTGCATGTATTCAGTATGGACATTGGATATAAATGCCCAAATGATGATGACGAGGTGTATGGTACAATTTAACATGTGTAGAAAGACAATTAGGTTCTCATTGAAGATGCTGTCTAGTCTACATGCCCTGAGTTTTATCATAATAATTCTTGTCATCACCATTCCACCCCTTATTCCTACCTGTAAATGGTGTGAGGTAGGATAAATAGGCAGAGAAAGCATGAAAAAGGAAGAACTAACAACGGCATGTCCAGTGATATGGACTACACAACCATTCATATATTGAAGTTCCACCCAGGGGCATGTTTAACCTAAGTGGGGCCCAGGGTACTTGGTGAGCTGCAGGGCCCCTTCACTCTAACACACACACACACACACACACACACACACACACACACACACACACACACACACAGTGCCCCTGTATATATTCGTGCATTATGTGAGAGGTGACTGTGTATAAATATATATATATATATATATATATATATATATATATATATATATATTAGTGGTAGATGGTGGTGACCATCATTCACTCACGAGATGTAGTGCTGCCTACTTCTTCCTCAGTCTTTATCATTCTTTTTCTGTCCCTGCCCTCCTCTCTTCCTATTTCTCCAATCTTTCCTGTCACTTCTTATTGCTTTTCGTTCCTTTACAGGTGGCTTTACATTGAGTGACAAGCCAAATGGTTGCCTGTAAGCCAAGAAACCATTTACAACGCTGGGTGGTAACCATATAACCAAACCACACGTGCTCCCTAAGTGTCAACAAGTGGGTTGGTGGAGGGTTAGTGCCCCTCCCCGTAAAACAAATAAGTCAAAGTCAAATGGCCATCCCGAATGGGATTATGGCATCTGGCAATAGATAGAATATATATATATATAGTTGTTTATTGAATTATGCATTTACCAGCCAATGTAGGAAAAGGCTCCCCAAGTTAGCGGAAACAATTTGGCTTGTCACTTAGTACAGTGTCACCTGAGGGTATCACTACATTAAGTGAACAGTCCCAGTAGACATTCATAAATTTTGAACAGCCATGGGAACTTCACATACCTGTCTCACTCCAACATTGTTGACTGTCTAAATGAGTGGTCCAGCAGTCTTCTTATGGTCAATACATGGCACCATATACTGTACAGTACAGTACAGTCTCTGTACAACACAAGTTATGCAGAATCTTGTGTTGAATTAAGTTTGTCCTAAAATGTGACATACTGTAAATTTACATGTAAAATAGGAGGCTGGGTACTGGGAACCCCATGTTTTCCCAAAGGATTATACATAAAGATCAATTATTACCATTAAGCCCGCATTAGATGTCCATGGCAGTGTGTTTCCACGGGATCTTGCCGAGTGTACGTGTCAATGCATCCTAACCTAACCTAGCTGAGGGACTTTGCCCCCCATGACCCCTCATAATTTTAATCACCTAGGACTGCACTAAGCCTGATCTTAAAAGTTCCCAATACCAATCACGCAAAAACTTCCAATCAGCCAATAAAAGATCACCTCCATCATGAATATTTCGCTGAGAATTGCTTCTGGCACAATTACTCATAAAAAACTATGTGCACAAAGTGAAACATTTCTGAAATGATTATTAGTCATCACAATAAGAGCATGTGGAGTCACATGGAGAGAAAGACTGGCAAATGAGGAAGAGAAGGAGCATTGTGGTGTGGATGTGGATGTGATAGGAAGCATTAAGAAAAACACACTGAGGTGGTTTGGCCATGTGGAGAGGATGGAGAGTGAGAGACTGACAAGGACAGTGTATGTGAGTGAGGTGGAGGGGAGAAGAGGGAGGGGGAGGCCAAAGATGAGATGGAGGGATGGAGTGGAGAGGTATATGAGAGAAGGGGGTGTGAGCTGGAAGCGGGGCAGTAAAATGTCAGGGGACAAGGCGACATGGAGGCGATTTGTTTGTGGCCAACCCCTACAGGATTAAGGCATCTGGCAAGAGATATAGATAGACAGATAGAATAATATGGGAAAAAATACAATGAAACTGTCACAGTGGAGTGACTGTGCACTAATTCCATGGTCCTGAGTATTAAACAAGTCAACCATGCACTATACATTTGTGCATAACCATAATTCACAAGAACTGAACTCACAAATTTATCTTACCTAATTTCTTATTGTCACTGTCATAAAAAAAAACTGCTTGTCATTTTTTTCTACTTTTCGGGAAATCGAAAAAAACTGTCTCATTTTCTTAATTTTCAATGACTTCGCCAGAAACCTGAGGTGCACTTTAGACCACTCACACCCTAGACCTGACAAAGGCAGCTATACCAATAGGTGCGCCACATGATGAAGAATTGAATTAGGCAAAAATCCAGAAATCGCCAAAAAATGACAGGCAGTTTTTTTATGAGGGTAACATTATGTGAAAACATCAACTCATCACATACTGTATGAATTTTCTAACTCCAAATCCATCAACTCATAAAAAAAGTCAGTCACCAAACTCTGTTCACACTAACTCCACCAAATGCAAAAACTCTTGAATATAACCGCTCTCTCTTCGTTAACCTCTTTAGTTTTTATCATTTTCCAACACAGGCTATCCACACTGTCAATACACCTGACATTTTTCCTGGTAAGTCCAAGAGAAACTCTCGCTCACATTAAGCTCCCACACCAACTGCTCCTTCGTACAATATTTTTACGTATTCCTCTGGAATAAATGTTTTTCTTGTGTTCTTGACACTTTCACTGCAAGGAGAAGCAACTGCTGGGCACTTAGGCATCAAAACTTAGTCTGGAACTGCAAGGTCAGTGTTCTGGGATGAAAATGAGGAGCAAGAAAAAAAATGCTTCCAGACACAACAGTTAATACAACAACAATGATGAGGCATGCAATTATAGTGCATACATCATGTGGATAGGCATGGTCACAGAACCCTTGCAGTGAGCAACAAAAGCACAATGCATGGGTTGTAAACAAATACAGCCATCTGAAAATCTGTATCTAAATGCACTCTTTCTATTTCTCCTGCACAGCTGTTATGATAATGTTCTTAAACAACAGAGGGAGAAATGAAATGCCCGTGATACCGTATAATTATTACTTCCCTCTGTCTTAAATTATGACTCCACTGCAAAGTACTTTACAGTACGTCATCATTAGAGTGTTAATACCAACTGTCCATAATAAATACATGTTAAGACTATACACAGCATACAGGTGCCAGTACAATTTATATAGTAATCTGGAGGTTTGAAACCACAACCTGCAAGGGCAAGCTCTTATCGGAAAGTCGTGGAGGGCCAATGGGGAAAGTCACAGTCATTCTCTTCTGCTACAGCACCAGACATCATCTTGAGGTGACAAACTTGTCACAATCTTATATTAACAGGTGCAACGTCTTTCTTTACTGTTACAATGATTATGTCATTTATCATTCTAACATTTATTTCAATAGGCAATTACAGTAAATACAAAATCACAGTTATATTTACTTCTCCATTATCGGACGGCTCAACAGCAGAATATCGAGATTCACAAACAACATCGTTGATGGAGGTAGGGGGTGCACGTGCAATGCCAGGGAAAGCCTCTCCACAATCATATGCAAAGTATCTGTAAACCTATAAGAATATATGAATTAGTATATAATAAACATGGAAAATTTATAACCTTATTACTCATATACAAGTAGTGGTTTAGAACCAGAACTAAAAAATGGAAACCAATACATCTACAGTATTCATTTAACATTAAAGCCTTCAGAGTTCTCAGATCCATTCAACAGTGCAATGTTTTATACAAAAAGTACTTCATAACATTATCACTTCTGCAACCTTCTGGGGCAGAGATCAAAGTGCTAACTGCTAAGTACTTCAAGGGATAAAACTTGTCATGTGCACCTCCCATATTGCACATTGTATTTCCTTCTCTAGATTCCATACCTCCCTCTCCCATATTCATTTACCACTATTACCATTTCCTTCTTGGTTTTTCATACCTTTTTTAACTCAATTTCATATACTTTTCACAATCTTATTCATATACTTAATCTTCATTATTTTGAGCTCTATTCTCAACCAAGAATGTGGAGAGGTCAGATTCAGAAAGCATGGATAAAGAAACCACAGTAAAGGGGGAATTATCAATAGCATGCCCAGTGCAGTGGTTCACATACTTATTCACTTACTATTCAAGCCCTAGAATCTTGGCTCTAACTCACATATTTTTTTGGGGAGGGTGGTATTTTCTTTATAAATGCACTGCACACTACCTGTGAGACAGTTAATCTGTCAACTATCATGTAAAAAACAAGGGACACTAAACTGTCTTATGCTTCTCTGTTCATACATAATTCGTCCAAACAACTAAAATTCCTGTCAATCTCCTAGCTACACCAAGCTCCATAGGGGTGTGCCAGGCAATGGTGAGGGCTAGGAGGCAGACAAGATGGAGGCAGGTGAGGCAGGACATTGCATCTGCACCCCACTCGTTAATGACCCCGACTCTTCCTTGATGCTGGTGATTGTCATATGGGGGAAGAAAGAGGTGACGGTAAAATGCCGTGAAGCCTTTTTCTTAGTTGCCAGAAGCTCCCTCTACTGCTTGAAGTGCTGCTGTACACTGTATGTTGCCACATCACTCCTTATCAGGTTTGGGTTCTTGTCCCAAAACCCCTTTTGTATCCTCATGTCCATGACACGAACTAGCATGTCCTTCTCCCCACCATACTCTCCACACTCCTGTACCTCCACAATCTATTCCCTTGGCTCAGTGGGCTCCTCTGTGTGAGGCTACTTTGTGCAGCTCTTGAGGAACTCTTGGACATCAGCTTCCTTGACCCTGCCAAATCCTGCCTTGTGGGAGAGGATGATTACACAACAGATGCCCGGGAACCTCATTAAAGAAGTGCATGCACTCTGTCCATACCTTCTTCCAGAGAGCACTGAGAATGTTTCCCTGAATTTCTTTCCAGGCTGCCAGAATGTTATCAATGGCACTCTTTTTTATATATGTTTTCCAAATGAGGCACACTGCGTCAGTCTCCCAAGAATCACTCACCCTTACCATTTGTTCAATGATGCGGCAGAGATAATGGGCCTTGAAGGTGGTGATCACCCCCTTGTCCATCGGCTGGAGCAATACTGAACTTACTTCTAAGATGGAACACATCCTCTCCATTTCTCCTTTCTCTGAAATCTCCTTTCTTAGAGATATCAATGTTCACCACCAACTTTGGCTCTCCTCTTCCTTCTCTGATCCACCGGGTAAACGAACCTACATCTTTTCTATCCTTAATGACCCACAGCAGCGAGTACAGCACCCTGCCCTAATCACTGACCACCTTGGAGAGAGTTCCTAAATCCACGACCTCTTATTTACAACCAATCCTTCTGCTGGGCTCCTCCAATCACAACCTTATTACCTTAACCTATCCTATCAGTTCAGTACGACCTGTGGACCCTCCCAGGAAGTGACAATTGTGGCATTTTAGAGCTTCTGACTGGGAGGCCCTCAGGCATTACTTCTCTGATTTTCCCTGGAATGATTATTACTTCCATGGCTGAGAACCATCTGAGTGTGCCTTGTGCATTACAGAGGTTATTCTCTCCGTCATGGACACACACATTCCTTTCACATATTCTATGACTAATGCAAAAAAAACTTGGTTTAATCACGTTTGTTCTAACACTGTCCACAACAAGGAGAAGACCTACAAAGGGTACTGCAACCACCCCAACCCTGAACCTCATCTCTTTTATGTTTCAGCACGGACACATGTTAAGTCTGTTCTTCGCTCTGCTAAAAATAATTTCATTCATACTAAATGCTCTAAACTCTCCAACTTGAATTCTTTCTGCTCCTTCTGGCACATTGCCAAAAACCTTCTTTTTGGCTCTGTAGCTATTTTTCCTACTGATAAAGCAGAACTCTTCACACTGACTTTCTCTTCCAATTCATCTTTAGACAATTCCCATGCTGTTCCTCCATCACTTTCCCCCTCTTACTTCCTCAAAGCTGACATTTAAATTTCGTCAACTGATGTACAGTAATCCCTGTAATATCCAGACGCCCAATTTCCGGACATCCCCAATAACCGGACATTTTCATCCCAGGATCCAATATTCCCAAAATGGGCCAATATCTGCAAAAAATTAGAAAAAAATCTGACTTTTTTCCCACCCATAATTTGAAATTGCCAAGTGGCACCAAACAGCTGTTACACCATGGTCCCTTCACCCCTTCCTTCCTCCCCCCTCCCCTGTCAGGGTTGTCATTTGGTATTTTTCATTACCAAATGTGGGCCAATTTGGTAATGAAAAATTCGTTTGGTAATGAATCAGAATAATACAATACCAAACAGATTTTTCACATGTATGAGGATACACAGGATGGAGATGTTGGATTGTTTGCTCTCTCTGATTAATTCGGTTGCCTATATAGCGTGATAATAATCAACATGCTGTTAATTATAAGAAGAGTGATTACATGTATATAATTAGTGAAAAATAGATGCTAGCTTTACGAATTTGGTAATGAAAGTTAAAAATGGTAATGAAAATTGAGGAGTTTGGTAATGTGGCCGTTGCGATCTGGCAACTCTGTTACCCCGCCATCATCAACAGTCACAGCCTAACTCCGATCAAGAGCAGATGCTTATAGCAATGCAAGCCACAGGTGCTCGTTCTTTGTGAATAAACAGTGAATAAACTGCAATACCTCGCCCCTAGAACACACGGGAATTTACAGTGTTGTGCAGTGTTTAGAAATTAGAATTTAGAGTGCGAAGGATTAACTGTGGACTGGAAACTGGCGGTTCAAACCAGTCCAGGAGCCAGGGACTTGCTGTAAGTACCCAGAATGTTCAATATTGTATAAACTCACCTCTAAAACCTCATTTTATGGTTCTTTTGCATTTATTTGTCTTTTATGTCCCTTACTGGTATGATTTGGGTCTTAAATAGGTGCAATGCATGTCCAGAGGGAGTTGGATAGGTGTTTTTCTGAGTTAGGGTCCATAAGTACAAGTCCAGGAGGCTGGGGCCCGATATCAGGACAGGACCACTATCCGGACATGCCTTTGGCTCTATTACATCGGATATTGGAGGGATTACTGTATTTTCTGACATCACTGGCCTCAGTAATAACAAGGCACATGGGCTTGACGGAGTCCCTCCTGTTGTCCTCAAAACCTGTGCCTCTGTGCTGACACCCTGCTTAGGTAAACTTTTTGCCTTTGACTGTCAACTTATACCTTTCCTTCTTGGCTGGATGTTTGCTCTCATTCGGCCTGTCCCAATGAAGGGTGACCATTTCCGTCCCTATAACTACCATATAATTGCTTTAACATCTTGTGTTTCAAAAATCTTCAAGTATATTTAAAAAAAAAAAAAGATTTTAAAGCATCTTTCCTATCACAACCTTCTTTCTGATCATCAGTATGGGTTCTGCCAGGGATGCTCCACTGACGAACTTCTCACCTACCTTTCAGACACCTGGTCATCCTCCTTTCAGGACTCTGGCAAAAGCTTTGCCATTGCACTTGACATGTCAAAGGCTTTTGATCAAGTCTAGCATAAATCTTTAACTTCCAAACTGTCCTCTTACAGTTTATTTCCTTCTATCTGTGCCTTCATCTCTAGTTTCCTTTCTGGTCGTTCTATAGCTGTTGTTGTAGATGGCCACTCTTCTTCTCCCTGAGCTAACAATTGTGGTGTTCCACAGGACTCTGTCCTATCACCAACTCTCTTCCTTTTATTCATCAATGACCTAAGCTGTACATCTTACCCTATCCACTCATATGCTGATGACTCCACCCTTCACCTTTCCATCTGCTACTCGCAGTGTCCATCTCAGCAGTTACGTCAACAAACTTAGGGATGAGGCTGTGGTACACCTAATGTTTGCCTTGACTCATATATCTGATTGGGGTAAAAGTAAAATCGTTGTTTTTAATGGTTCAAAAACTCAGTTCTTACATCTTTCAACCCGTCAAAATCTTCCACAGGAGTATCTTCTAATTTTCAACAATATCCATCTATATCCTACATCATCTTTGAGCATGCTTGGGATTTCATTCTCTCAGGATTTATCTTGGAATGATCATAGTACCTCCCTTGTAAAATTTGCTTCTAAGAGATTAGGTGTGCTATGCAAACTCCATACCTTCTTTACCCCTGCACATTTGTTGACATTATAGTTGTTTTGTTTTGTTTTTCATCCATGTAGAGGACAACTTTCATGAGTGGGGAGGCTCCCCACACACAGCTCTTCTCAGTAAGGTAGTCAAAGGCTTTTGTCTCATTAATTCTCCTCCTCTTATGACTCCCTTCAACCTCTGTCTTTTCGTCACACTGATACATCCTTATCTCTTTTTCTATCACCACTTTAATGGTCACTGCTCCTCTGAACTGTCTGCTTAAATCTCTCCACCACTATGGTGGCCACGTATCACCCATCTAGCAACAAACTTTCATTCCTTTCCTGTCCAAGACTCTACTGCAAGAGTTAGCTTTTTCTCCCAGTCCTTCATGTATGCAGCAGGTCAACTCCAGCTGCCTCTGTCTGTACTTCCACCTGTCTATGACCTCCAGTTTTTCAAACGTAATGTGTCCAGGCATCTTGAAATGAACAGATCTTGAATATGGTTCTCTATCACCTGGTTTTTGTTTTTTTATATCAAACACAAAGATGCAAATAAATATACATGGTATAAAGGGAATGGAGATCGTGTTGAAAGGAGCCTGACTGATTAAGTGCTCATAGAGAAATTGATGCTGGTAAGTGTTGCTGATACAAAGGGAGTGAGAGAATGATGTGGAGGTTTGTCAGATCATAAGATTGTGGTATGCAAGATCAAGTTGAGAAGGGTGAGGCAGACCATGAGAGGAAGGAGTAGTCAGGGAGAGAGACTTAAAATCGAGAAGCTGAGGATCAAAGAAAAAGTAGATGAATAAAGGGCCAAAGTAGGGGAGGAGTTAGAATCACTGAATTGGAATGAAATGGATCTGGACAACCTATGGAATGCATACAGAGATTGCTTAGCTAGGAATGCTAAAGCAGTGCATGATGTGACAAGAGTAACAACAAAGAAGAAGGGCATGGCAAAGTGGGATGAAGAGGTTAAGAGAGCAGTGGAGGGAAAGAGGAAGAAGTGACTAGAGTGGATAGAGGATGGGGGTTCAGTTGAAATAAGAACTGAATATATTCAGTGCAAAGAAGCACGTAAACAGACTAGTGAAGAGGAAAAAGGAGATAAATGATGATCTAGGAAGAAAAATGAATGCAAATTACTCTGCAAATAGGAAGTTACTTTCAAAAGAGGTGTGGAAATGTAGAAGTGACAGTGGAAAGAAATGTGAATGTGTGAAGGATGTAAGTGGTGGATTATTAACCCATGGGGATGACATAAGGACCAGATGGAAAGAAAACTTTCAGTCTGATGAATGGGACTGGAGAGAACAAAGTGACTGTTAACAGAATTTGTTTTGGGGATGTACAGGGAAGGACTGCAATGCCAGGAAAAGTGACACTCGCACAGGTGAAGAACACTGTGAAGTGGCTGAAAAGTGGGAAAGTAGCTGGGGTTGATGAAGTGTATGCAGAGATTATTAAGAGTAGTGGAGAGAGAGGAATGATGAGCTTGTTGGAGATATGTAAGATGGCACAGATGAGTAAAACTGTGCCAACAGAGTGGAAAATGGTAGTTACTGTATCCCTGTACAAAAATAAAGGTGAGCAAGGTGAGTGCAACAATTATCATGGCATAAGTCTATTGAGTGCTCTGGGGAAGGTATTGCATAAAGAAAAATTATTATAAGGAAAGTAAGAGAGATATCAGGAGTCCTGGTGAGTGATGAACAGGGTGGCTTTAAGAGTGGCAGAGGATGTGTGGATCAAATGTGTGCAATGAGACACATACTGAAGAAGGCCTGTGAGATGGACTATAAAGTATTTATGGCATTTAAGGAGCTGGAAAAAACATACGACAAAGTAGACAGAGAAGGATTGTGGAAAGTTTTGCGCATGTACGGTGTAGATGGTAAGCTGCTAGGTGCCGTCAAGAGTTTTTATGACAGTAGTGAAGCATGTGTAAGGGTAAATGGGGATCTAAGTAAATGGTTCACGATCAATGTGGGTGTGCGACGAGGTTGTGTGATGTCCCCATGGTTGTTCAATATATATATGGATAGGGTGATGAGAGAAGTAAAAACACTAGTAACTGAAAGAGGGATGGCATTGGTGATGGATGGAATATCCCAAATCTGTTTGCTGATGATGCAGTGTTACTTGAAAATACCGGACAAGAGCTTGGTAGACTTGTGCAGAGTTTTGCTGATGTCTGTGAGTGTCGTACCTTGAGAGTAAATGTAGAAAAGGGTAAAGTGATGGTTACTGAGGGAGAAGGTGATACCCAGTGCGATGTTACAGTGAATGGAGAGTGACTGGAACTGGTGAGAGAGTTCAAATACCCGGGTACAGTGATAGAAGAGAGTGGCAAATGTGCAAAAGAAGTGGAAAGTAGAGTGACACAAGGAAGGAAAGTAGCTGATACTATGAAGGCCTTGATAAGAAACTGAGGCTTGACTGTTGCAGCTGCGCGAGGCTTACACAAAGGAGTATTAATGCCACCTTTAACATATGGATTGAAGACTACTGTGTGGCATGAAAATTAAAAGTCAAGAGTAAGAGCAATGGAGCTGTGGCTGCTGAATAATGCATGTGGAGTACAGAGAGTGTATAGGATATGGAATAATATGATTCATGAATGATGCAGAGTGAGGAAGTGTGTGGACACCAGAATCGGAGAGAGTGTACTGAGATGGTATGGTCAAGTGGGGAGAATGCGGATGACAACAGAATGGTGAAAAAGGTACATCTGAGCGAATATGAGAGGAAGGAGGCCAAGGGCCAAACACTAGATCTGGTGGCTCCACACCTTCCCTGTTGCAGTCAAACTCCTCATTCAACGACTTGCTATAATGCTCTCTCCATGCATCTTTAATATCCCCACTGTTCACCGCTACCCTTCCTTCATCATTCTTCACACACTGCACACCTATAATATCCTGATTATCCCTCTTCATCTGATTTGCCACCTTAAATATCATATTTTTCCTTTCCCCATGATTTAGGTTATCAAGTAAAAGTCTCTGTGACTAAGACTTCGCCCTGTATACCTCTCTTCCAGCCCTACACTTGGCAGCCAAGTATTCCTCCTTGTTACCACCCTTCTTCCATTCCCAGAAAAGCCTTCTTTTTTCCTTAACTGCAGCTTCTACACCCTCATCCCACCACCAAGTTACTTTATGTCTTGGTAGGCCTCTTGTCCAACCACATATTACATCAGTAACTCTCAAGAGGTTGTTCTTAAGGGCTCTGTACTGTTCATTAATGCCTGTCTATGACTCCCTGTTCAGCCACCACTTTCCTCATCTCGCTATAGAAGGCATCCCTTACTACTTGGTTTTCCAGCTTCTATATTTTCCTCCTCGGAACATAAGTCCTCTTTTTCATCACTTGTTCTTTAAGCATCATATCACATCAACAGTTTGTGCTGCTGCACACATTCCTCACTTCCTATAACTATAACATCCCTCACTAACCTCCTATCAGCCCTCCTAACCAGAAAATAATCTATCTGACTGCTATTTCCCCCAGACTCGTACATAATTAACCTACTCTCCCTTTCCCTAAAATGTGTGTTGCACACAATCATGCTCGTTGCCTCCCCAAACTCGAGTATCCTTTCCCCTTCCGCATTCCTTATACCAAATGCACATCCCCATGTACTCCCTCATAACCTTGAGCTGCTTCACCTACATGACCATTTAAGTCCCCTCCCAAAACCACTATCCCCTCATCCCGCATACCACCTACTACACACATTAAGTCACCCTCAAATCTATCTTTCTCTAATTCATCCAAGCCTGCCTGTGGAGAATAAGCTGTTATAATTGCTGAAATGCCACATGTCACTGAAACTGTCAGTGAATTAATAAAACAGACAACTAACCCACCTGAACCTACCTTCCAAGTTTTACCATAGTCATATGATCTCTCAATGAGCATAGCAGCTGGCCTGAAGGTTCGGAATGTAATAATGAGATGTGTGAAGTGGAACTCTGCTTCCAAATTCAACTGAATGCTTACATCTTCAACACCATTTTCACTCTGCCACCAAGATCGTCTTCCAGTGCTGAAACAGGTATCACATACGTGTTTATACAGGTTGTAACATATAGTACAATATAATACATCATCATCATATTCACCATCTTTCATGCCTTGCTCCCTCCTGGTAACCCCCAGAAAGGGGAGGGCCATGACAGAAGCACCTCCAAGCTACCCTATCCTCACACACTTTTCTCTCTCTCTCAATCACTCCTCTTCCTACTCTTACATCAATGTATTTTTCCACTCTTTTCTTCAGTACCATGTTGATCTGCCTCTACCAGCACTGCCGTATATCTTACTTTCACACTTTCTTTGGTACCTTATCTACAGCATATCATGACAATCATAACATACCAAGACATTTATACAGTATATCAAAGCTAGAAATGGAAACTACATTACAGTATGAATCTGGCTGGTCCCTTCAGTCTGCATTAAAAAAAAAAAAAAAAAAAAAAAAAAAAAAAAAAAAGGGCATGATTCCCAGTAGCATGACCAGGTCTCCACAATGGGGAGGGGGATGAGGGAGGTGTGATTACGGTAACCGTATTAATGTGTGCAAACATTAAATACAGTACAGTACAGGGGGGGGGTTGCACAGGCCCCCATGGCTATGCCACTGATGGTAACTACTGTACTGTACTGGAATGCACAAGATTCTCAGTTTTAATTATTTTGTTAAGTTTTTCATATATTTACCAAGCCCTCACCCTTATCTTTTGGGTCACAGATATTCATGTCATGACTGTGGGATTCTAACTTCTTCGGCTCATGGATATTCACGTCATGGCTAAGAGATTCTAGCCCTTCACCTTCTGTCGAAACTCCTCTACTATCTCCTCGTTGGCGTCCTGAGCTTTGCCATGGGCCTTACAGTTGGTAAGGCCATGCTGTAACTTGAAAGCGAAGAGCCAACCCTCGGATGCCTTGAAGTCTGGCGTGTCATGTAACCTTGCGAACTTCTTGGCAGCACTCTCCAAGTCCATATCATACACCAGCACACCAGCAGCACGTTGTTGTCGGTACCAAATGAGCGTGGAGTGGTCGATTTCTGCAAACCATGGAATGAACACAACCTGCCTCTCCACGTTGCATTTGGTCTTCGATGTGAAGTCAGCCGTGTACTGGGTGAGCTTGTCCCAGGATTTCTTAACATGAAACAAAGTAAAGCAGGCCAGGTTGAATTCACGGAGGATGCGTGATGTCGACCATCTCATGGCCACCTTCCCCAAACTCTCCTTCTTCTTCTCCAGAGTCAGAACAACTTGTTTCCTCTTCTTGGGCGACGAGGGAATCATCACACACACAAGGAAGAGGCAGCAAAGGAACAACAGGGCCTGCAGGAGGTAGAGCACCACAACAAAAGTGAGCACGTGAGCGGCCATGGTGAGGAGCATGCACTCACGACAACGGGTGAGCGGAAAATGGGGAGGAGGCAGCATCGCCCCGCCGGATATTGACGGAACTACACGACAAAACACAGCTGGTCCGCACTGCAGTCCAAGTTCAAATTACGGATGGAAAAAAATTCAGATTTTTGGGGGGTTGGGGGGGGGGTCAAAGGCCCGGGACCAAAATGTCTGGGTAGTGTAGTAGGGTGTCCAGTTATTGGGTGTCCGGATATTAAAGGGAATGCTATGTATACTGTATAATGCTACTGCAAATTGACTTAGGATCTTCCCCCAGGATCTTCCCCCACAAGGTATTAAAAAACACAGAAATCACAGCATATCACAATGTTTGTTCCTGAAATGCCATTCATTAATATGAAATCATACTTCTCATGTTTTTCAGGACCAGTTGGATGCATTCTGGCATGGAATCACTCAGATCTCTAAAGTTATCTATGGACATTTTTTGCACCAAACACATGTCAGTTCAGTCTTGAGGTTGTCCAGATTGGGTGTCTTCTTCTCAGCCATGATTTTCTTCATCTTTGCTCAGCAGTTTTCTATCGGATTTAGATCTGGACTGTTGCCAGGCCAGACGAGGACCTCAATCTGATTATCCTGAAGCCATTTTGTCACCTTTCTTACCTTGTGACATGGAGCCAAATTGTGCATGAAAACGTTACACCCATGAACAGCAAAAAAGTTTAACAAATGATCTTGCAGAACCTGAATGTACCGGCCACCATTCATCATCAAGTTCTTAGGAAGAAATTAGAGGCTTCCCCTTCCCATTTCACCAGAGAAACACTCCCATACCATTACTGATTGTGGGTGCTTAAGTCGGTACGTTGTAAGCAGGGTCATATCTACTATGGGAGGCAGGGCGACGAACCTTGGCAGAATGCACCTGGAACACTTGAAATGTGCTTTCGTCAGAAAACATAACTTTTCGCCACTCATCCGATGTCCAGTGTGCATACTTCTTGGCAAACTGAATGCACTGCTTCTTCATGCAGTCAGTGAGAAGCGATTTCTTGGATGAGGTGTGGCTTGGCAAACCCAGCTCCTTCTGCAAGTGGTGTTGGATATTTCAAATTGAGACGTCTTGTAACACGTGGGGATGCATTCTCTTCAATTCTGCTGCTGTCAGTCGACGATTCTTGATTACTTCCCTCTTCAGAATTGTATCTGTACCTCTGGAAGTTGTCCTCTTCTTTCTACCACCATGCTTGTCCTCTGGTATGACATCAGGTGGCAGTCCACGTGCTGCAGCAAGAATCTTCATGACAGACGACTTCGCACATCTAGTACGTTCACAGATCGTGTTGATGGGGACATTATCCCGTCTCCATGCAATGATACTGACCCTCTCATCCCTTGAGCAGTACTTTCCAGGCATGACAACTCAACTCCAGGAAAATAACATGGCTGTTTAATATATACATGGATGGGGTTGTAAAGGAGGTGCAAGGTAGGGCAGTGGATGTGGGGGTGGCTCTAATGAATGAGGGTGAGATTTGGAAGATTCTGGTGTTGCTGTTTGCTGATGATACAGTATTGTTCAGTGAAGATGAATGTGAGTTGCAAGGTTTGGTGAATGAATTTGGGACAGTGTGTAGGAGGAGGAAGCTGAAAGTTAATGTAAACAAAAGTAAAGTTATGGTGTTTGAGAGGAATGAAGTCACAGAATGGACAGTGAGGTTGGATGGTGAGGATATGGAGAATGTGAGTGCATTCAAGTACTTGGGTAATGTGATGAGTAAGGATGGAACTTTGGGGGATGAAGTGCGTGAAAGGGTACAGCAGGGAAGGAAAGTTGTTGGTTCACTGAAAGCAGTGATGAGAAATAGGGAGGTGAGTATGGAAGTTAAGAAGTCACTGCATGATAGTATTGTGATCCCTACCCTGACGTATGGAAGCATGGTGTGGACCTTGCAAGAGGGGAACAAGTCAAGAGTGAGAGCAGTGGAAATGAGTTACTTGAGAGGAGCATGTGGAGTGACATGGAGGGACAAGTTGACAAATGAAGAAGTGAAGGAATGTTCTGGGGTGGATGTGGATGTGGTTTAGAAGATTAGGAGAAATACACTGAGGACATGTGGAGAGAATGGAGAATGAAAGACTGACTAAGAGGGTGTATGTTGGTGAGGTGGAGAGAGGGAGAGGGAGGGAGGGGTAGACCGAGGATGGGGTGGAGGGATGGAGCTGAGAGGTATATGAGGGAGGGGGGGGTGAGTTGGGGGGAGGGTAGTCAAATGGTGGGTGACAGCGACTTGGAGGCGTTTTGTCTGCGGCCACCCTTTGCGGGATTAGGGGGTCAGGCTATAGATAGATAGATAGACAGTCACCCAGTTTGACCCTAATTACAATGTAATGTAACCTAAAAATATTCTTCAGTTCATTTTGTTAGGTATTTCTTGTGTTTGAGGATTTTTTTTTTAGAAAGGTTAGATAGGTAACCTAGCTGTCCCTCTGGAACACTTTTAATTTTTCACATAAACAATTAACTTCATACTTCGACATTTCACACTTCGTGCGGTTTTGGGGGAACATACCTCCGTCGAAGTATGAGGAAAGACTGCACATGAATATAAGTCTAAAAACAGCTTATAAACCAACCTAAACACAAAATTTTAGTTTAAAGTATCATCAGAATCAGTAAAAAAAAAAAAAAATCTAAACCTATCGTTAAACCGGGGTTTGGCCATCGTTAGGCGGGGTATGGTGGTATTTCTACCCCCATCGCTAAGCCGTGGTATCGCATCTAGGGGTATACTTGTAACTGAATAAGGTGTATTTCTCCATTAATCATTTACCATGGTCATGTTAGTATGGTAAGCACACAATAGCCAAGGAGTTATGGTGACAAATACTTATATTAAAATCACACAGAAAATAATGATAATATTAATAACATGAAATACTGTCTTGAACAAACCGTGGATCAAATCTATATACGATGTTAGCAATCTTGTGTGAGTATGCAGGGCTGCCATCATACTGAGGCCGAGAATCACACAAGAAGCACTTTTTGCGGTCTTTCAAGTGGGACACTATGCAATATTTCTCCTGCAAGACAAAAACATTTATTAAGTACAGTGCATTCAATAAGATACTGTAATTCACACTAGTATACAAATAACTAACAGTTATGATTATCAAACATAGTACAAGTAATTCACACTACACAACTCTTCCACATTTAAGCTAATAGATTAATCCCTTGTTTAACACTATGGATGTGTTCCCGAAAACTACCATGTTGAGTGGTGAAAACTGTGTTAAGTGTGGGTTGTATTCATGCAAGAATGATCAGATGGTGAGAAAATACAAAATCATCTTCAAGGTTGCAAACAATTATCATAAGTGTGTACTAAATGTTAAAGTCCATAAGCACATACTAAAAAATAGTGATACAGGTACAGTGAAATCAGTGCTACGGTAAGTTGTAACAACCCTGACCTTTCAATGCAGTCTGACCAGTTAATACTGAATAATAGCATATTAGGCAAAAAGTGTTCCAATACTGATTAACATCTTTACAGTGAAACTTTGTCTGGTGAAAGTATGTTAAATTAGGGATTACTGTACTGTACACTACTATTATAAAAAAAAACAAAAAATATATGAATTTCAAAAAAACAAAAAATATTTTAACTACCTATAACAATCTGCGAAAGAAAATATACTTCGCCCATTACCCAATTAACCTCTGATGGGCTGATTCTTTGTAATGTAGATTACTTTCCCCAAGTTACTGTTTTATAACCAACGTAAACTGTACCAGTGTATGAGACTTGCAGTTTGGTTTAACACTTTCACATCGGGTGGCACGTCAACCTGTCACAATGGAAATATCTGTTGTCATCGGATGGCACGAATACGTGTTCTAGACTGTTCATATCTGTGCACACGTACTGGAGGCCCTACAGTGGTTCAGTATCATGGAGTGGCAAGACTGAGGTGATGACATCATGGGAGGACTATTTTGCTGTCTGTTATTTTTGTAATGTACCAGAAGTACACTAAAACCTTGATATAACGGAATTCAATAGACCAGAATTCACTTTTATTGGAACCGAGGAGCTACCAGACTAAATTATTATATACTGTATAAGAAAAAGTCCAATAAAGCCAGAAGTAGTCTGGACTACCCGACCACTTCAGCTGTGTTCACCTCAATAAGGAAAATAAAAAACATGTTTATCAGTGCAGAGAACAGCATTATTATACAGTATATATTGTACCATTTGATTATTGTAGTGAATGTATAATACAGTACAGTACTGCAATGGTAGTGAAAACAGTTTAAAAATGGTTGGTGATCCAGACTGATGTCTGATATATTGCAAAATGTCTGGGTTAGCAGGGGGATGTCCGGATGTCACTTGTATCAGAATTTTATCCCACCCCTCCCGAATGGCTTGGGCACCAATTAGTCTGCTATAGTGAGGTTCTCCTGTATGTCAAGGCATGCAGTACGAGATGTTTCACTGCAGTGGCAGTTTGCTTGGATCTGATGGAAACGATGTCTGATCACTCAGATTATGTTGTCAGATGAATGTGAGTGTGAAAATTAAAGTTCCATTATATATATTATATATATATATATATATATATATATATACTCTCATCTTAAATGTCGGGATCAAGTGCCTAGCCCCGGGCTCCTACGCTCCTCATGGGGTAATGTAGGATTGGATGATAGATGGATGGATTATTATTATTGTTATTCATCATCCGCTCACTCGATGTAGTGCTGCTGTTGGGTGTTTGCCCTTTCCTCTCCTCCATCCTTCTTTCCTTCCATCCTCTTCTGTTTTCCTTTCCTTGTCCTTCTACCTACAGGTAACTTTACACTCCCTCTTTGGTCTTTCTTTCCTTCATTCTTTCCTCTACCTTCTGCCAGTGGGTGACTCTACACTAAGTGACAAGCCAAATGGTTTCCTGTACACCAGGAAACCATTTACTACACTGGGTGGTAACTATATAACCAAATTTTGGCGCCTGGTAATTATTGCGCTCCAATCGGATTGAGCCAGTGAAGTTTTATATCCAAGGGGTGGTTGGGGTTGACTGCTCATGTAATGCCACTCAAGGATGAGTGAAGCTGGTCACTCTCATCTTAAATGTCAGGACCAACTTGCCTAGCCCCGGGTTCCTACGCTCCTCTGTGGGGAGACATAGGATTGGATGATGATGATGATGATGATGATTATTATTATTACTGTATTATTATTATTATTACTATTATGGAAAGATTGAGTAAAAACAGTGGTGAAAAGCGTATCTGTAAGGTATGACATGGCATAGCAGTTCAAGAGGATGGACTGACAATTAGATATGGTAAAATTGTGTGTGAAAAAGGGGTAAGGAGGCTGACTGAAGGTAGGGAACAAGAGACTGAGCTAGCTGGATGAATTTTCTATGGAGGAATTCATGACCAGGGCTTGGCAGCTGTTTTAAATTTTGACAGTCATTGAACTGACTCAATGTGACAGGTAATTATGAATCTATGTGTGGCAGGTGTGCCTATGTGAATAAGCCATGACTTCTGAGGGCTTGAATGGCATGTGAATGGGTTTGTGGTCCATTTCACTGGTCATACTGTTGATTAGTTCTCCCATTATCATATTTTTTTTCTTTCCCTTGCTTTTTGAACCCTACCTCATCCCACATGCAGGTAGAAATAAGAGGCAGGATGATGATGATAAAAATGATGAATATTCCTGCTACTACTAGTATTATTACTGAATAGTCATTCTTTTGCTTCCTCAACTTCCTTAACTCACTTGCTCATACAATTTCACTTAACATATCATACAATAAAATAATACACGTCTTACTGTAACTTGCTTAAGCTGCATCCAGCTGGTATTAATGGTGTTGGTCTACCATACATATCTTTTTTCAGCTTCATGTTGTGCCTGACTTTCAGCTTTTCATTCTCCTGTATCTAACTTGTCAGTTATGGCAATATTTTCTGATGTGACAGCCACTATACTCCACGTGAGTATGTTTTCCACTCAATTTCTAGTTTTGTCACGTTTCCTTCCTTTCCCCCCACCATCTTTTTTATCAGAACAACACAGCAAGCTCTAGTAGCTAATACTGTACCTCTGGACCTGAGATCAGCACTCACCACTCTGTCCCGTGTTTTCCATACTCTATTCCTCCAATGACTATGCAAAGCATTCAAAGTTAGGCATAAAATTATGGCTCATGGCAGAGTGTTTACTTAGCCAAAGATTCTACTATAATCACACTGCTAAAATTAAGGCACTTCCTGAAACCACTTGAATCCATGAAAAAACCACATGTCTAAGTGAATTCTGAAGATAAATACTGTACTGCTTATTTTGTTTATTTAAAATCTGTTACATTTACCTGTAACAGTAAAATCTCTTACAATAAATAAGCAACCAAGATATAATGCACTCTCAGCTTCTTATTTATATAAAGTAGAATCATGAGATAAAAAAGCACTAAAACTACTTTCCCCTCAAACAAAGTGAGCATGTGGCTTTTTTTTTTTTTTTTTTTTTTTTTATGTGTCCGACTCTGGGCATAGGCTTCACAGCCTGCTATCATGGCCCAGCAGTCCTCCTACATACCATACACCTCTGCATGTCACTAATATGGTGCTAATACCCACCATCCATATTGAATACTTGCTAGGGCTGCCTCATACAGGACTGGTGTATTCGTATTAGCAGGGGTACTTTTACAACATGTCGGCGGGTCTTCTGGTAGATCAGTAAAGCCTGATTTAATGAAATTCAAATCCTCAAACCGTTCCCTGCCCCAGCCGGGATTCGAGGATGGGTCCGTTACGACTCCAGGGCACCTCTCTACAGATTGAGCCACCGCCTCCCACAGTAATTGCTGACCACCTGAATGACAATGGCCTATACCACTTGATAAACTGTCTTTATTGGTATAAGAGCACCAAACATCTTATCATTCAAGTACAGTGCAGTACTGGAAAGTGAAAATATTTCTTTAGGGTTTTCATAAGGATGTTGAAAGTAGCCTGAAGACTTCAGTGAAACTGTCCTGGGAAAGAGGTTCTTCTGGTATTGATTACAGCTGTGCTGTTTCTGAATACAAGGAAGGAAGCTGTGATACTTATCAGTATATACAGTAACATGGGGTCACTGTACTTAAATAATATACAGTACAGTAGTACTCACTGGATGATCATCTACTTTTTTATTTTTGTTTTTTAATGCAAGGTAGAAGGAACCAAAGGGCCATGAGCCCATAATACCAGTTCCTTCCAAGAGAAAAGCAAAATACAAAAGAGAGCCAAATTCAAGATCCGATCATTTCGAGATGCCTGGACACACTGCATTTGAAAGACTGGAGATCATAGGCAGCAGGAAATACAGACAGAGGGAAACAGTTCCAGAGTTGACCTGTTGCATAAACAATGGGCTGGGAGTAACGGTTAACTCATGCATTAGAGAGTTGGACAGAAAAGGCATGAGAGTTTGCTGCTAGATGGGTGCTACACACCCGTCGTAGATGTGGAGGAATGCATGCAGACAGTTCAGAGGAGCAGTGACCATTAAAGTAGCGAGAAAAAAGAGATAAAGATGCAACAGTGCGGCGAAGAGGCAGAGGTTGAAGGGAGTCAGTACAAAGAGGAGAGTTAGTGAGAGGAAAAGCCTTTGACTCTACCCTATTGAGAAGAGCTGTTTGTGGGGAGCCTCCCCACACATGAGAGTTGTACTCCACACACGGGCGGATAAAACCCCTGTATAGAGTCAACAATTGTGCAGGGGTAAAGAAAGAACGGAGTAGGCTTAGCACACCTAATCTCTTGGAAGCAGATTTTACAAAAGATGTAATATGATCTTTCCAAGATAAGTCCCGAGTAAATGAAACTCCAAGCATGTTCAAGGATGATGCAGGATTAAGCTGAATGTTATTAAACATTAGTGGGTATAACTGTGGAGGATTTTGTCGGGTTAATAAGTGTAAGAACTGTCTTAGATGCATTAAAACCACCCAGATTATTTTTACCCCAGTCAGAGATATGAGCCAAGTCAGACATTAGGTGTGCCATAGCCTCATCCCTCGTTTGTTGAAGTAACTGCTGAAATGGGCATTGCGGGAACTGAATGGAAAGGAGAAGGGTGGAGTCATCAGTGTATGAGTGGATAGGGTTAGATTTACAGCTTAGAAGGTCATTGATGAATAAAAGGAAGAGTTGGTGATAGGATAGAGCCCTGAGGAACACCACTGTTGATAGATCTAGAAGAATGATGGCCGTCTACAACAGCGGCTATAGAACGAGCAGAGAGGAAGCTAGCGATGAAGGCACTGATAGGAGAATAGAAACCGTAAAAGGACAGTTTGGAAATTAAAAATTTATACCAGACTCGATCGAAAGCCTTTGATATGTCAAATGCAATGGCAAAGCTTTCGTCAAAGTCCCGAAAGGAGGATGACAGGAGTCAGAAAGATAGGTGAGAAGATCGCCAGTGGAGCGTCCCTGATGGAACCCATACTGACGATCAGAAAGAAGGTTGTGATAGCAAAGATGCCTTAAAATTTTTCTATTGAGGATTGACTCGAAAACTTTTGAAATACAGGACGTTAAAGCAACTGGACGACAGTTACAGGGTTGGGAATGGTCACCCTTCTTTGGGACTGGCTGAATGAGAGCAAACTTCCAGCAAGATGGAAAAGTACAAGCTGACAGACAAAGGCGAAAGAGTTTGCCTAGGCAGGATTTAAGCACAGAAGCACAGTTCTTGAGAACAACAGGAGGGACTCCATCAGGCCCATAAGCCTTGTTAGTATTGAGGCCAGTGATGGCAGAAAATACATCAGCTGAAGAAATTTTAATGTCAACCATGAGGAAGTCAGAGGGGGGAAGTGATGGAGGAACAGCACCGGAATCGTCTAAGGTGGAATTGGAGGAGAAAGTCTGTGCAAAGAGATCTGCTTTATCAGTAGAAGAAATAGCTACAGAACCATCACAGTAGAAAAGAGGAAAGAAGGATGATGAGGTACAGTTGTTAGAAAGGTTTTTGGCAAGGTGCCAGAAGGAAAGGGAAGAATTCGAGTTGGAGAGTTGAGAGCATTTAGTATGGATGAAATTATTTTTAGCAGAGCGAAGAACAGACTTAGCACCATTCCAGGCAGAAATGTAAAGATGATGTGATTCAGGGGTAGGTTGGCTCTGGTATCTTTTGTAGGCCCTCTCCTTGTTTCGGACAGCATTAGAACAAGCGCGATTAAACTAAGGCTTTCTTGCGTTAGACAAAGGATACGAGAAAGGAATGTATGCTTCCATGCCTGAGAGAATAACCTCCGTAATGCACAAGGCACACTCAGATGGCTCCCGGCCATGGAAGCAATAATCATTCCAGGGAAAATCAAAGACGTGCTGCCTGAGGGCCTCCCAATCAGCAGCTCCAAAGTGCCACAGACGACGTTTCTTTGGAGGGTCCACAGGCCGTACCGAAATGATAGGACAGGTTAAGGTGATAAGGTTGTGATTGGAGGAGCCCAAAGGAGAGAAAAGATTAACAGTGTAATCAGAAGGATTAGCTGTAAATAAGAGGTCAAGTACAGTAAGTTGGAGCTCTCTCCAAGGCAGTCTGGGATACGGGTAGGGTGCTGTACAAGCTGCTCTAGGTCATTAATAGAAAAGATGTAGGCTTGTTCACCAGGTGGATCAGTGAAAGGAGAGGAGAGCCAAAGGTGGTGGTGAACATTGAAATCTCCTAAAATGGAGATTTCAGAGAAAGGAGAAATGGATAGAATGTGTTCCATCGTAGAAGTAATATAGTTGAAGAATTTTTGATAGTCACATATGCATATTACTCACCCGCCTGTACAAGCCACATGTAGAAGTGGCAGAAAGTTTGTCTTCTCGTCCTATTAGCAAATTACCAGTGGCTGGGTAACAGGAACTCTCGTCACAGGGATGAGCAGGTCCACGCCCATATCCTACCAAATGTATTCATACATAAGAAAAATTGACAAACGAAAATGCATGCGTGTGAGGTACCACATACACAATGCTCAACTCTCAAGTATTCACCAAAATGCATACATCAGTGCATTAACCTAGGTGATTTTGTACTTTCACTGAAAAATGTTTTGGTACATCATAATAACATTTCAATTACCAAATATAATACTGTACCGTATTTAACATCAACATCTACCAAAAGCACAGATAAGTACTCTTTAAACATTGTCCAAAAATAAATAAATAAATAAATAAAAATAAAAAAATAATTAGCTACAGCTATATCAACAAAACTGCTTTGGAACAATACTTACATGTAGATTTCCTTTATTTGTTTCCAATAAAATAAAATAAGGAAAAAATATTTTTCACACTACAGGACACGTTCAGGACTTGCATAGCCATGGTATAACAAGGGTATCAAGATATCACATCAAATAAATTATATACCTGTAATATTGAACACTACGGTGCAAGTACATGCTAAAACAGGAAAAAGGAGAAGATAAAGGAAAGTATACTTTCTATGGCAATAATCTCTGAAAAAACATGAACTACCATGCATACATACTGCATAATGTTTTAGGGGATAAAAATGATAGATGATCTATGTGGCAGACTTCCATCACCACATCACAGTAAGTATGTGTGGTACCCTACCTGGCAGCATAAAATCCTAATGGGGGATTCCCAGCAGACCCCCAATGATTATTGCTCACCTCATAGCATGCATGGTTGGTCATGGCCGGTGATAATTCGAGCTTGAAATTCAAAATTTTGCAAGGATACTTTGTTGGCCCATGCGCATTGTATTGGATGGATGCAACCATGGTCTTTCAAAATGACTGAAAGTGTATGTCAGGGTATGGGGTGAGACTGACACAATTGTATGTCAGGGTATGAGGTGAGACTGACACATGAGTACCCAATGAGAACATGTTTTCTACTTCAGATTTACACTTCCCTGTCAGATCTGATCACAAACACACACATTCTCAAGCTGACCAGCTATCAGATGCTCCACCACCAGACAAGGTATATGGTACGGTAACATGGTAACATGAGTTACACATAAGCACATTGCAGCATTATCAAATACATGTACTATACCATGCAATATTGTACAGCACTAATGAATTACAGATACAGACAAATTCTGGTAGTGGTAGGGATGGGAAAAAGCCCAGTAATGGGAGGGATGGGAAAGAACCTTGCATAAGCATGTTTTTTGTACAGTATTGTACAGCATACAGCATTTATAATATACAGAATTTATTTACACTTATAAAGTATACACACTATTATTAAAAAGGAGTTGCAATATTATTTTTGTGCTACAATGCAGATACTAAAGTTTAAATGAAAAATGTAATGAAAAGTATGGCCCTCAGCTGTCAAGTAGCAAGAAAACAATAGAAGGTCCAAGTGATAATGTGCAAAATATTTTTCCCTCCAACAGCCAGAAATGGGTAACTTCTCAAGTAACACCACTGGATAAGAGAAAAAACTATCAGCAGTTGCAAGAGAACTTTCTGTTGAAGTATACATACCATTAGCAAGTCCCTGGACAACGACATCACTGGGCAGTACTGGGTCACTGTACAAAACTATTCACCACCTAAAAATCTTTGGACATATATGCAAGAGACTAAAACTCACAAATTCAACATAAAGGAGAACAAAAACTCACCAAATAATATTTAATTTAATTTTTATGAAACATATGCATAATTGTAAACATGAGGATGGATATGTGAAGCGCTTAGCCATGGTGCTCATCTCTGGAAGACCTTTGAGCCTACGTTGTGATTTTTCATCCAAATATCCTGAGATACAAGGCCACTACATCACCCACGTTACCACATTTACCCCCTCTAGGTGTTACCCTAGGTGCTCACTTTAATTACCGGTACCAACCCATAAAGGATGGATAGAAGCCATAGTTGAGTGATGCCAGCTGCCTGCACAGTTTCCAACAGATCCAATTAAAGTAATTCTTTTGTTGATTTTGACTTCGATATCTTCACATAGGCTTCAAGCACATCTCTGCAAGCTGGCCTCTTCTTCATTTAAGATCACGTCATTCCAGATCATGTTTCAAATGATCTCAAAAGTTCAGCCAACAATTATAAGCTGATACATTGCCCTTTTTTTTTGCATTTATTTATTTGGTTTAAGTTTTGTCCAGTGAAGCCTTCTCCATACAGCAGGCTGAGCTTAACTGAAAACTAAAACAGCCAAGTATATATATATAAATCAGTAGGATAGAAGTTGTGGAAGCAATGAAGAAAGTTAAATTGGGGAAAGCCCCAGGAATTGATGAAGTGTGTGGTGAAATGCTGAAGCATGGGGGAGAGATAGTAGTTGAATGGATGTGAAAAATGTGCAGACTGGCCTGGGAGGAAGGTAGAGTCCCAGAGGACTGGAAGTCAGGTATAATTATTCCCTTGTACAAAGGAAAAAGGGAAAAAGAAGTGTGTGGTAATCATAGGGGCATCTGTCTTCTTAGTATAATAGGAAAAGTGTATGGTAGGATACTTATTGACAGAGTTAGAGAAAGAACAGAGGAATTAGTCGGAGAAGAACAGGGAGGCTTTAGGAAGGGAAGAGGTTGTGTATATCAGATATTCATTCTTAGATCTTCAGTGGAAAAGTCTCTAGAGAAGGGAAAGAAGTTGTATGCGGCTTTCATGGATTTGGAGAAAGCATATGACAGGGTGGATAGACAAGGATTGTGGAAAATATTAAGAATATATGGAGTAGATGGGAAGGTGTTGAATGCTGTGAAGAGTATGTATGATGGTGCTAAGGCTGCAGTGCATGTGGATGGTGAACTGAGTGAATTTTTCTCTTTGAAGGTTGGGTTGAAACAGGGATGTGTCATGTCTCCATGGTTGCTCAATCTGTACGTGGATGGGGTAATAAAAGAGGTACAAGGTAGGGTAGTGGATGTTGGAGTGGCCCTGGTGATAGAGGGTAGTGTTTGGAAATTCCCTATACTGTTGTTTCCAGATGATACTGTGTTGTTGAGTGAAGACGAAGGAGAGCTGCAAGGCTTGAAGGACGAGTTTGGGAGAGTGTGTAAGTAACGGAATCTAAAGGTGAATGTAGCGAAGAGTAAAGTGATGGTCTTTGAGAGAGGTGAAGTCAGTGAATGTGCAGCGAGAGTGGATGGTGAGGAACTGGTAATACATGCTCGAACAACTGGACCCAGGAGCCCAATTTTAGGTAAGGACACTCACATGGCCTACAGTTCGGGCACAGGCTATGTGAGGCTGACATTCGAGGTCATTTGAGGTCACTGGATGGAGGTCAATTGGGGTAACCAGTAATAGTAAAAATGTACGCACAAATACTGTGCGTTAGTCTGTGAAAGCTGGAATAGAAAGTTCCTGGACCTATTTATATATATATATATATATATATATATATATATATATATATATATATATATATATATATATATATATATATATATATATATATAAAATAATGATAATAAAAATAAAAATAATAATAATAATAACAATAATAATAATAATAATAATAATGTACCGGTCTTAATCAAACAACTAGCTCGTGGTCAATATGAACTTACCTAAATAAGAGGTTCCCATCAGAATGCACCCAGTGAGATGTCATGCCCGAGTATGTAACATGGTAACTGCATTATACAATATAAACTTGATGAAAGTAAACACATTACATTTAAACACACAAAATTCAAGTTGTTATATATATATATATATATATATATATATATATATATAAAGCAATGGTAATAAAAATAAAAATAATAATAATAATAATAATAATAATGTACCAGTCTTAATCAAACAACTAGCTCGTGGTCAATATGAACTTACCTAAATAAGAGGTTCCCATCGGAATGCACCCAGTGAGATGTCATGCCCGAGTATGTAACATGGTAACTACATTATACAATATAAACTTGATGAAGGTAAACACATTACATTTAAACACACAAAATTCAAGTTCACCCTACCTCACCTGAACGATGGGTGTCTATCTCCAGAAGTTTGTGATCTGCTGAATGAACGTTCAATACAAAAACTCCTTGCGAATTTATCAGAGTGATTACTGTAAAATCTAAGAAACTATATACCCTGATTTAATACAGGAAAACATGCACTGTACTCCCATGCAAGCAACTACAGTATTGATGTCTATTCAGTGGGTGATTTTAATCTTTCCTCACTCCCACCACCATCACATTGTCACTTAGGTTAGTTTACCCTTAGCAGGCAGAGATCCACTAAGGCATTTTATTCTGGGTACTACCTTAAGATGCTATTGAGCTGAGGAAAATTCCTGCCCTCCACAGGGCCAGAATGGAATATACTTGCCACCCCATGACCTAATCCTTCTAAAGAAATGTGCACAATGTTAACCTGCCCTACACAACCATTACATATGAGGGGTTATGCAAATTTGCCAACACTACTCTTGTTACTACAAACCACCACAACAAATATCTTAGTTATGAGTTAATACTGTAATGGAAATACTGCATGATTATTTTGGTAAATAGTTCTTTCTTCAAATGCTACAATAATAATGGGCAATACCATTAACTCAGTTATGCCATATAAAATGGATTAAAACTTAGTCACTTAAGGACCATCACCATACTCCAGCATCCAGCAGACCCTCAAAAACTTTCACATTTTCAAAGCAATATTTGATATACATAACTAGCAATATTTGATATACATAACTAAGAGTTTCACTGCAAGTCTCTGAAAGGCATGACTATATTCTTTGCAGCTCCACTTTCTATGGTTGGTCTGAATTGCCTGAGGATGTAATGTGTGTGAAATCGGTGACACTATGATTACTGCTGGACTGAGCTTTCAAGTGGATGCACACTGTGAGGGCTGCTGGTACAGGAGGTTGTTATAAGTTAGTCCACACCCCACACTGGTAAAGTCCAAGTTACTTGTGTCCATTAACAATGCCTGACGGCAGCCTACCTGGGCCTATGCCAAATCCCCGTACAACAAAAGGATGGAGTTGGTCCTCCCGAGAGATGTGAGGCCCACGCAAGAAGTCCTCATCAAACTCCTCTTCCTCAATGTACGGTGTCAACGGTTCCTCTGTTTCCTGCCAGTAAGTCTCGCCATAGCCGTTCTCTCCATCCGTAATTCTGCTGCTGCCACTGCCACCCCTCCTTGAGGAGGTGGAGCTGCTGCTTGTGCTAGAGGATGAGGAGGAAGAAAAGCTGCTTCTATCTGGGGACGATGAGGAGCCTCCACGGGATTCAAAGCGGCGGTTGGTGGTCTCGTAGCGTGTGCTGGATGTCTGGCCAAATCTCTGACCACCAAAGCCAGTCCAACTTGTTCCCGTTGACAAGCCTGGGGTACGGGATGAGTACGTAGTGGTATTCCTATATGTAGTGATGCTTGAGCCCCCTGGGTAAATGCTTGTGTAAGTCTGTCGTGTAGTTGATCCTGGTCGTGTTATGGTGGTACTGCTAGTCTGGGTGCGTGTAGTTGGTGTGCCTAGCTGGGTAATGCCTGTGTGCTGACGACCATTCCATCGGAAAAAATCGTGACCACTTTCACTCTGACCATGACGTCTAGTGAAGTATGGCTCATCTACAATTACTGGAATTTCTTCCTCTACATCCTCCCTTTCAGTACCTCTACCACGTGACTGCGTCCTCGAGTTGAAGGAGGTGTGTGTGGTAGAGGTGCGGCGGGTGGAGGTGGAGGACTTAGAGCCTGTGCCAGTGGGCTGCTGGTATACATTGGTATATGTGCGTGAAGTGTTTGTGATGCCCGAGCCAGGGCTGCCATAGCTGGAGTAACTAACATTCTCCTGGACCACCCCATCTTGACCCCTCACCGAAGCAGAGGAAGAAGAAGAAGAGGAAGAAGTAGATGAAGAGGTTTGGCGAGATCGACCTCGGCCTCGACCGCGACCTCGGTTTCGGCTTCGGCCTCGACCTCGGTCCTGCCTATTGGTAGACGGGACGTAGGAATGGCCATAGACGGTGCTGCTATCTCGCTGGGAGCTTTGGTCGGACTCAGCATGTCCTGATGGCCACAACAATAGCTGTAGTAAGCCATCTACATTATAACTACAGGGACATCTGACACCATAACCAGCAAACACTGATGTTAATGTAATAATGGCAACAGTGATCTCAGCAACTTTTCACCTGACCAAACTATACTGTAGGAAAATAAATCTATTTACTATAAGCTGCTTAATGTGTGTGCTGGCAGTAACTGTGTCAGAGCTCACAGAGTAAGGGTAAAACCAAATCACCAGTAAGAAAATAGATCATTTTCACTCTAAAATACTATAGAAATGTCTGACAAATTACATAACCAGTAATCTACTAGATTACATGGAACTGAACCTTATATGATTATGATGATGTGCAGTCTTGATTTCAACTGTATATTTATAGCCGTATTTTCAATTCTAACCCCTTTGATACAATGACATTTTTTAAACTGTATTCTTACTATGACCAGATGATTTTATGCAGCTTAAGAGGAATCTCTCATTATACCAGTCAGGGACAGTATCCATGAACTCTTTAATTATTATGACATCTCTGATAGCTTAGGAAAGACTTTCACAGCAAAAGAGATATGATGCTCCAAACATCTTTTCCCTGTTAACACTGTCATTACTTGCAAAAGAGTTGATACTTTCAAGTGACTAGCATCAATGCTGAATCAGACTCAACATTCATTGCAATAACTACATTCTTTCGGGTTCAAAGAAGTCCCCCATTTACCTTAAACTTGCAAAGTATTTCATTTAAGAAAAATTAGTTAAAATAAATTTCTGTACTAGGCTCTTAAGGCTTGAGTCTACCACAGTAGTCTATGCAGTGCAACTTAGATCTGTAGCTAGTCAAAAGAATCTTCTCTCAATACTAATCATTACCATATTACTGTAGTTGTCTTCCTAAGTCACATAATTATCTAAAATACTTGGAAACACTAATGAGATTCCTCCATACAAATCAAAGAATGTCTGTATGAACAACTGATAACCCCCAGTGCCTACTCAGAGAAACTAATGCATCTACTTAGGACAGCACATCTAAGAAAATTTCGGCAACATCAGTGACAGCAGACCAAGACTGAAGCCAAAATTCGTAGCTGAAGCAGAAGTACCACCACCACAAGCCTATAGACAAGTAGGTGCATGTTCAAAGTTAACAGATCTATATATTAAGTCATAATGAAGTCTGGGACTAGTACAACATTTTTCAGTGAGGCAAAAAAAATAAATAAATACAATATATTTCACTATTACACTATATTCAACAATGGGGAGGTCAAAACACAGGCTCCAACATCCAAACCTTCCCACTCATGTGCTACCCAGAATCTATTTACTCAGTGTCTTTCAGCATAGGAATCTTTTTCCCTCTTTTTGAGTACCATTTTACCCATGCAGCTTATCAAACCTACAGTCCTTCATGGCTTCAGTACAGCATATACTTTCTCATAAGCCAAAATATACAATAATGAAAATTCAAACTGACATCCATTGTTTGTATTTCATAAAAAATATATACCCTACAAACTGCCTTTCACTGACCAGCTAAAAAATTTTCATGACCAAAATCATGTACCACACACCAAAAGAAGCATAAAATCATAATATTGCTAACAAAGCAAGCAAAGTTTAAGTATGACTAAGTTGTATGATATTTAACTTTAAAAAAATGCTTGTCACTTACTTTTTAATTTAAAAACAGATTTAGTGTGAGAGTATCTCCATTTTTTTCTCTCTCTCTCGCTCTCTTTGCATGCTTAAAAGAACAATGTCATTTTCAAATGAAATATTTTTAGTATATAAAAATTTTCCTGAAAATCATTTCTCACACATAATAATGGTAGACATTTTATCACTAAACAATATTTAGCTTATGAAAATATATGCATGACCTGAAGCCTATGCTGCTTACTGTGCAAAATGAACACTTATGATATATAGTGCCAAAAGACTGACACATCTGCAGGGGGTTAAGAAGGAAATATTCTATCATTCTGGAAACAGATTAACCTATTCTCAGTCTTTCAAAACAATATTAACTTTCTGGAAGGCCATGATGAAAAGCTTGGTTGTGCTTGCCCACTTGGGTAAAGTTCACCCATCACTAAACTTTTGGGAAAAATTTTCAAAAACAGAGTGGCTCTACATCCAAACAGTAGAAATAAGACACTGCTGCAAGTCCTTATTATTAGTCTCTAGTCTGATATTCTTTTTGCTCTGCATGCCTCAGTAAGGAAAGCTTGCCGAATAAAGTTTTTTGCTGCCTACAAATCTGGTTCACCGTTTCCCCTAATCCATAGTAGCAGTTACGTGTTAAAAGATGTGATATTATAGAATACCTCCCTAATTTCCGACTGCAAGAAGAGTTTAATACTACAAATGTGGTAAGTGTGTTCAAGCCCATGGCACCTTCCTTCTCTTCAGTTACGGTAATTTCTTGCTTTGCATAGTGCTGATGACATTTCAGGCATTTTGTTAATATATTACTTATGTTCAAGAAAATGTTCAGGAATGAGGTAAGGAGAGTTAGACAGGGTGATAAAGAAGTAAGTCAGGGAGTGAAAGATAAAAATGGTAGCTTGCTAGTGGAGAAGGGAGAAAAGAGAGCAGATGAAGAGAACACTTTACGGAATTGTTGAATACAGAGAATGAACGTAATATGAGTGGCCGGGGAATGACTGGGAGAAGAAGAGATGTGAGAAGACAGGAAGAAATCAGTAGGATGGAGGTTGTGGAATCAGTGAAGAAAGTCAAAATGGGGAAAGCCCCAGGAACTGACAGAGTGTCTGGTGAAATGTTGAAGCGTGGGGGAGAGGTAACAGTAGAATGGATGTGGAAAATGTGCAGATTGGCTTGGGAGAAAGGCAGAGTCCTGGAGGATTGGAAGTCAGGTACAATTATTCCCTTGCACAAAGAAAAAAGGGAAAAAGAAGTGTGTGGTAATCATAGGGGCATTTGTCTTCTTAGTGTAACAGGAAAAGTATATGGTAGGATACTTATTGACTGAGTTAGGGAAATAACAGAGGAATTAGTTGAGAAGAACAGGGAGGTTTTAGGTAGGGAAGAGGTTGTGTAGATCAGATATTCATTCTTAGGTCTTTAATGGAAAAGTTTCTTAAGAAGGGAAAGAAGTTGTATGTGACCTTCATGGATCTGGAGAAAGCATACGGCAAGGAGGATAGACAAGGACTGTGGAAAGTATTAAGATATATGGAGTAAATGGGAAGTTGTTGAATCCCATGAGGAGTATGTTTGATGGTGCGAAGGTTGCAACGCGTGTCGACAGTGAACTGAGTGAATTTTTCCATTTGAAGGTTGGACTGAAACAGGGATGTGTCATGTCTCCATGGCTGTTCAATCTGTATATGGTTGGGGTTGAAAAAGAGATACAATGTAGGGCAGTAGATGCTGGAGCAGCTCTAATGAAAAAGGGCAGTGTTTGGAAACTCCCTGTACTGTTGTTTGCTGATGATACTGTACTGTTAAGTGAATATGAAGGGGAACAGCAAGGCCTGGTGAATGGTTTTGGAGAGTTTGTAAGAAACTGAATCTAAAGGTGACTGTAGGAAAGAGTAAAGTTATGGTCTTTGAGAGAAATAAAGTCATTGGATGTACAGCAAGTTTGGATGAGGAGGAAATGGAAAGTGTGAGTGCATTTAAGTACTTGGGTAGTGTGATGAGTAATAATGGAAGTTTAGAGGGTGACGTGCTTGAAAGGGTACAACAAGGAAGAAAGGTTGCTGGTTCTTTGAAAGCAGTGCCAAGAAACAGGAAACTGAGCAATGGACGTAAAAAAGTCGTATGACAATATTGTGGTATCAACTCTGTCGTAAGGAAGTGAAGCTTGGACCTTGGTGGAGGGACACAAGTCAAGAGTGAGAGCAGAGGAAAATTAGTTATCTGAGAGGAGCATGTGGAGTCACATGGAAAGACAGACTGACAAATGAGGAAGTAAAGGAGCATTGTGGTGAGGATGTGATAGAAAGTGTAAAGAGAAATCCTCTGAGGTGGTCTGACCATATGATGGGGATAGAAAGCGAGAGACTGACGAGGAGAGTGTACGTGAGTGAGGTGGAAGGGGGAAGAGGGTGGGGCAGGCCAAGAATGAGATGGAGGATGGAGTGGGGAGGTATATGAGAGAAGGGAGTGTGAGCTGGGAGCAGAACACTGAAATGGCAGGGGAAAGTGTGACATGGAGGAGATTTGTTTGTGGCCACCCATTATGGGATTAAGGAGTCTGGCAATAGACAGACAGTGTTACATAATACAGTGTCAACAAATAGAGGGATCCGATTATGAGCCCCCAATTTCGATCTGTAATTTCGGGAATCATCAGTAATAGTCTATCTATCTATCTATTGCCAGATGCCTCAATCCCGTTTGGGGTGGCCACAAACAAATCGCCTACAAGTCGCCCTGTCCCCCGCCATTTCACTGCCCTGCTCCCAACTCACACCCCCCTCTCTCATATACCTCTCCACCCCATCCCTCCATCTCATCCTCGGCCTCCCCCTCCCTCTTCCCCCCTCCACCTCACTCACATACACTCTCTTCGTCAGTCTTTCCCCCTCCATCCTCTCCACATGGCCAAACCACCTCAGTGTGTTCCTCATAACGCTTCCTATCACATCCACATCAACACCACAACGCTCCTTTATATCCTCATTAGTCAGCCTGTCTCTCCATGTGACTCCACAGGCTCCTCTTAAATAACTCATTTCCATTGCTCTCACTCTTGGCTTGTGTCCTTCCAACAACGTCCAAGCTTCACTTCTGTACGTTAGAGTTGGTATCACAATACTGTCATGTAGTAACTTTTTCACTTCCATGCTCACTTCCATGTTTCTTATCACTGCTTTCAAAGAACCAGCATCCTTTCTTCCCTGCTGTACCCTTTCAAGCACTTCACCCTCCAAACCTCCATCCTTACTCATCACACTACCCAAGTACTTAAACGTACTCACATTTTCCAATTCCTCACCATCCAACCTCGCTGTACATTCACTGACTTCACCTCTCTCAAAGACCATCACTTTACTCTTCCCTACATTCACCTTTAGATTCCGATACTTACACACTCTCTCAAACTCATCGACCAAGCCTTGCAGCTCCCCTTCGTCTTCACTCAACAACACAGTATCATCTGCAGACTTGGTTATCGGTATGTGATACTCTATTTGACAGTAAATATGAAGATTTTGTGACTACCCAAATCCTTGGTCAAAGTACAGTAATGATGCTGGAAGAGTCAAAATGGTAGAATGACATTGAATTTATGGTTAGATGCAGCATGTATTGTCAGTGGGTGAGCACCATTTGTATTAATTAGTTACTATATTTCAGTACTGTGTACCCAGTGATCATTACCATCAACTCTCCACCGCACTGGGATATTTAAGAAATATTAAACATCATTCTGACTAACTCTGAGAACATAATTTTTCACTTAAAAGGCATACTACAAAATATGAGGCAAATATTTAAAAGCATTCAGTAAATAGCAACAGCTTCAGGATGATAATTTATCAGTGTAATATATCACTCTTAGTGGAATTCAAAGTTATAACATCAAATACTGATACTTGTCAGCTCATGAAGTCTGGCTTCTCAGTGGTTTAAAAAAAAAAAGATGAAAAAAATAAAAAATGAAAATTACTGGCTGCCTTGACCAATGTGTAAGGTCAACCTCCCAGCAGCTTTACTTGCCCATCTTCTGTCAGGGTCAAGATCTCCAATGATGTCAATGAAGTTACTGTCACCAATGGTTGTGCACACTGAAACTATTTCTATCCACAGGAAAACATGGTGATTAAAAATCACTGGAACAAAATCAGGAGTCCTACAATCAATGATTTAAAATTAACAACACAACACTACTAATATTCATACACAATACATAAACAAAAGACCTGATACTCCACTATAATGAGAATTGCAAATCCTTTAACTTGAAAATCATCACTGACAGTCTTTTTCTCTCTCTCTCTCTTCTTAGTATACTGGTATATATGACAAAAAAAAGATTAACTGAACCTAATATTCCAAAAGTTGTGATGAATGAATGAAAAATATATCCCAAAATGTTTAAAACACAGGTGTAATTACAGCAAAAATATAGACTATGGCACTCACCTACTCAGAAACATTTACCAGGTACAGCTTTATCATGAAGGTAAGCTTTGTACTGTACATAAAATATCCATGTATGAGGTTACCTAATTTGCAATCTATGACCTGCATAATCAGTGATATCCACAAACACTACCCACATTCACATTCACCTATAGATCCAAAAACCTCTAATCATGGTGAGTAAAAGCCAAGACACTACCTTGTTATTAAGTTCTTGGTTATTTTTCTACAAAAGCCATCAACAGTCTTAATAAATTTACTACCATACCTGCCAATGAACTCCTATATTGCCTATCGCCATACTTGACCAACCTTCATTATAATATTTCTATCCCCAACAAAGTTATTTTATTATCATAAATACCAATCCTGCTTATTTTTCTTTTCCTTCCTTCTTTCCATCATTCCTCTTCTGCATTTCTTTCCTTCATTCTTTCCCCTTCCTTCTGTCCACGGGTGACAAGCCAAATGGTTTCCTGTACACCAGGAAACCATTTACTTCACTAGGTGGTAACCATATAACCAAATTATGGCACCTGGTGGTTTACTAGGCAATTAAGGTGCTCCAATTGGACTGAGCTTGTGTGGGTTTATATCCATGGGATGGTTGGGGTTTACTGCTCACATAACGTCACTCAGGGATGAGAAAGGTTGGTCAATCTCATCTTAAATGTCAGAACCAACTTGCCTAGCCCCGGGCTCCTACACTCCTCATGGGGCAACACTAGATTAGACGGTGGATGGATGGATCAATTACTGATATTGAGCAAGAATAATTCCCAATATCCTGACCTTTAATTAATACAACCACAACAAGTACAAGACCTCAATTGGCATTAACTGTAACAGACAGCTTAAAACACTTGGTCACCATCACCACCATAATAACCAACTACCAGTACCATTATCATTACCCCTGCCATCAAATGAGTCAATATTTCTTAACACCATCACACTCATTACTTACCATATGCACCTTGTTCAGTTCCACCACCAATATACCATAAACACTTCTAAACAGCATTTACTGTAAACATTACTTATGGTACCATCAGCAGGTGTCTATTATCACTTTCATCACAATCACCAAGTCTAAACCTATATAGTTTTTAACCCTTGAGCTGCAGACTTTATATGAGACACAATGAAGGTCAGAACAGGCCAAGCTGCAAGCCTCATATGAGGTACAATTTACACTAGTTATAAAACGATGAATTAGGGGAGATAAACTACCTTACAAAGAACCAGCCTGGCAGGGATTAATACCACCACCAGCAACATCCTAAATACCATAATTTAATCTCATAAAACCTCCAACTCTTTAATATTACTACTGTGAGAACCATCATAAACCATGCTTGCCATGCCATAAATAGCCCTTAACTCATTCTGTGAGATGATACATTTTGTTAGTTACTGTATTCTATCCCATTCATGGCAATTAGTTCCACCAGCAACATCCTTATTACCATAATTTAATCTCGTAAAACCTTCAGCTCATTAATATTACTACTGTGAGAACCATCATAAACTATGCTTGCCATGCCATAAATACCCCTTAACTCATTCTGTAAGATGATGTATTTTGTAAGTTATTCTACCCCATTCATGGCAATTAGTTCCAGCTTTCAGGATAACTGATGTAGAATTGGGGCTAAATTATCTCCATTCACTTTTTTGGTACCATTCAGATGATTCTGTTCATTCCACCTACCTTGGAAACTAAAGTAGTGTACTGTCCCATGTTGCCTTTGATACTATGATCAATACTGGTAGTCTAGTTGCCAATAATACTGTACCTGTGAGTAACCTACAAAGCTTGCATCAACCACCACAAATACAAACAATAATATCTTCACAAACCATGTAGAAAGGAGTTGTTAGGCAACAACAGCGTTTTTGTATAAATACAGTCAATCATCGAGTAATGCAGATGATATGGACTGGACAAGGACCATGGTACTCAAATGTGCATTACCCAAACAGTATGTTTGCATCTGTAATGGTACAATGTTCTGGTGACTTCCCAAAACTCTCACTTTTACCCCTTCTCACCACCCTCCCCCACACAAATTAACCTCTACTTATACCCACCATCAGGTAAAACACTTAAAGATATATTAACTATTGTAATTAAGAATGGCGCCTGGTGGTTTGGCAGGCAATTAAGGCACTTAATTCAGACTGAGCCAGTGAAAGTTTATATCCAAGGGGTGGTTGGAGTTTATTGCTCACGTAATGCCACTCAGGCATGAGTGAGGCTGGTTACTCTCATCTTAAATGTCAGGACCAACTTGCCTAGGCCCAGGCTCCTACGCTCCTCATGGAACAACGTAGGATTGGATGAAGGATGGATGTAATTAAGAACATGAATGGTATTACAATAGCATTAACAAAAACAAAAATTATGCTGGGTGCCTGTTGATGCCTAGCTCCACGGCACTCCCCCCCCCCCCCATGTTTTTGTTGTCATTGCTGAGATGTTGCTGCTCCTGCTCTTCATTCTTCAACATCTAAGTCAAATTCTTCAATGGCGCTTTCATTCACGCCATGCTTTTTCACCATTTCTACCTACAATTTCCCCTCCTCTAACTCCTTCACTATCTCATATTTCTGGGCATACATGAAGATGCGCCACTTTCTTGGTGGCTGGGGCTGATCATGCAGCAAGACTAAGAGTCAATGTCCTTGCTCAACACTCAAACACAAAAATAATCTTGCTGCACAGCGCGGGTAGAATTCAGCGAGATGCGAGAAAGAACTAAGTATAAGGGTATGTGCCCAGGACAGGTACCTGGATGTACACCTTCCAATCATGGCGAGTCTGGCGGATGATGTCCCCGTGTGTGCCTTTCAAATTGTGTTGCCAGGCCAACTGACACCTGCTGAGTAAGCTCGAGATCTTCCTCTGCTGCATTATGCTGACCATGTAAGTGGAAAAACTCAACCACGCGTTACTCAAGGATTGACTGTACATAAAGCATCTACCAGCTTATCAATATCTGTCTGTCTGTCTGTCTGTTGAGAGAGAGAGAGAGAGAGAGAGAGAGAGAGAGAGAGAGAGAGAGAGAGAGAGAGAGAGAGAGGGCTGCTGTTACTAACTTTCATGAGAAATACTTCTAGCGATTACCTCTAGTTTTCTTACCTGACCTGTGCCACATCCAACCTAATTATGTTGAAGTGCAATTATTCATACTGTATATACAGACCCAAAGAAGTCCTGCTGAGTGGTGATTGCTGCGAAGTTTTTAACTCACCTCACTCAGCAATTATGATATATTAAAACCCTATACAAAATTTATCACCACATCACAGAAGCTATAGCATAAACAATGAAAAATAAACAAACCCAATCAAATGCAATACAGTATATCACAAATTTATGAAGAGCAAAGCACCACTTAGCACGTACAATAGCATTTAGCATCATCCAGTCATGCAGGTCATGCAATAATCATGAAATGTTCTGACATACATGGATATCATATGCATAAAACAACTACAGTTCTGGGAAAAGATATAATACATAAAACATATTGACTAAAACCCAGCTTTCCACTAGTACGTCATAGGGGTACCTTTAGGATGGAAGCCAAAGACTTTACAACCACCAATGTTCCTCTTCTTGTAGCCTAACCCTGGTCTGTCTGGCTGAGCAAACCAACTGACTAGGAGCAAGCAACTGCTTCTGTGATGCCTTCCTACAGGTACAATACAGTAAATGCACTGTGTAAGGATCTGGCACTCCCTTGTGGGTGTTAGCACATCACCAGTGCCACACCAGTGCCCTTCCCATGGTCTCTATCTATCTATACATCTATTGCCTGACACCATAATCCCATAAGGGGTGGCCATTTGACTCTGAGTTATTTGTTTTACGGGGAGGGGCACTAACCCTCCACCAACCCACTTGTTGACACGTAGGGAGATGAGGTGGAAAATATGAGGTGGTCTGACTCCTGGGTGAATGCGACAGCTGCTGCACTGAGAGTGCACAGCACCACCACAAGTAGGCTCCTTGTCAGTGCCTGACATAAATAAGTGCAACACTACAGTACACCGTACAGTGAAGAGTTAGGGACTTGTTTTGGCACAATCAGAAGTCAAGGAGAGATATAGAACCTCACTGTGCTTATAAAATCACTGCAAACCCAACCTATATCAATGCAAGAATTTCTGCAAGCCAACACTGGTTTATAGCTTTCAGGTTTGTCTCAACCCAGCACAACTTTTCATGTACTGTCACTTATAATGCGTACTTCTCCACCCATATGAGCTGAAGGTAGGAACAGCAGGCCTATGACTGACTGTGTTGCTCTGTGGTTAGGAATTTCCATGACTTCAAAATGGAGGAAACACACTTTGGTTAAGCAAATACTCTTTTATTTCACTCCTAGTACTAGTAAACTGTTGCTGACAAACTGAGGAAGGATGCTAAAACACATTGTTGGTTAGAACCTTTATGTGTTTCCTCACACTTCCCAAATAACTATGTCCAATCCACCGCATCAGGAGTGTGCTATACATCAGACTGGCAAGTAAATGAAGTCAACTACAGAGAAGCATGGTAGCTAAGGGGACAGGAGAGTTAATGTAAGTTTGGGGCAAGGAATGGCATGCACTTCACCATGGTCACATTATATGCACCACAGCATGTGTATTAGAGTGCTGTTATTAGTAAAGATGTATCCAACAGTTTACAAACATCCAGTGATTTATGCCAACAATAGGAATGTAAACATAAAAGCAGGCTAGATCGGTGTGAAGAAGGAGGAGGAGGAGGAGAACTTAAAAAAGAAAAATAATAAGAAAATGAAGAGAAGAACAAGTAAAATGAAAAATAGAATAAAAAGATAATGAAAAAAAAAGAGCAAAGGATTAGAAAAAGAAAGAAAAGAAGAAGATAAAAACGAAAAAAGAAAAGCATTGGAGCTGTATAGTAGTACTACTAATAGTAGTAATAATAACAGCAGCAGCAGTACAGTGGTGGTGATGGTGGTGGTCCCAGGTTCATCTGTAACATGAACCCGGAGGATTACAGGCTTAAGATGCCTTTTTCTGACAGTCCACCATTTTCCTTTTGGGGGATATGGAAAAAGATGAGGGATATTCATACAACTAAGCAGTGAATCCATGTAGTTATATTGGTGTCACCACAGGAATGCATCCTTATCCAGCATTTAGATCATTAAAAAGGCAGTAAATGGCTGCCTGAACAGGGCAGAAGTAGGTTCAACTCCAGCCTAGAACCTTGGCAAGTCTAAATCTGTCCTGTCTTACACCTACACTAAAATCCAGCCAAAAACACAGCAGCCAACATCATGAAAAAGAGACGATTACTATCACAGAAATAAATAAAAAAAATCAAGGAATGAAAATGTTGGCATAGCACACAGTGGAGATGGAAACCTGGAAGCACATATAACATGAAAAAGGATGCACACACTTTGATGACTCATACAAAATGAAACGTCAGTCTGGGTTGAGAAACAAACCAAAGTCAAGGGAAAGAGATAAGGAATTTGTGTACACTTATCTCAAAGTCACATTATAGGCCAAGTACCTCACAAACTTTAGGAAGAGTTTCACCTTATGTTAAAAGAACACTGGAAATACAAAGACTGGTACTGTACTCCATCCTCAGCATTGGGATGAACCTTTAATTCTCACTGGACTTCTGTGCATCAATGGGAGCAAAAACTTTGGTTCCCATTCTAAGGGTCCCAATATCAACCTACTAGAAGTGGAAAGAGGTGCTACATGCTTTATCTAATGAAAAGTAAAATGCAGAGCTGCAAGTTTTACTACTAACAAAATAAAATCTGAAATGCCACAATGATCTGTCTGCTACAGGAAAAGACAAGGCAAGATGAAGATAAAAATAAGTAAAATTTACATTACAGAATTAAAGAAAAATGCTGAAATATACACAGAGACTGATGTGCAGAATGTTCAAAAAATCACAACTGGTGATCCTCCTGGTTAGTAAAAACTTTAAAGTTGCTACAAAGTTAAATTAAATAAAAGGAAGAAAGAAATACTGTATATAACCTTAGTTTAGAGGTGACATAAGTCTACTGTGGTCTACAAGGCTAACTAAACTCATGAACTTGGCATGGTGTCTTTTACTGATAAATGTTAGATGAATGGTATGACAAATATAATGACAAATACTGTATTTCAGCTTTACACTCAATGAAAGCCAAAATATATGCCATGGTTCAAGTTTATATTACCAAAAGTCAATCTCAAAAGAGAAAAATGCAGATGTAGCAGACTAAACTGGTATGGTACCTTTACTAATGACCCTGTTGCTGGCTGACGAGCTGTAGGTTCTGGTTCTGGAAGTCTGGCGGTAGCGGTTAGTGTCGTCATACTGGGCGGCTCGCGGCAAAACCAAATCTCCTGCATCCTCCTGCCTCACTTCATCCTGGCTCACACCTGCAAGCACAGTCCACAGATACACCATCAAATGTCAGAAAAAATATGCACTCCTTCACCAGTCCCATTAAAATCATCCCAAACCAATTCATTTTCCATTTTCACAAGAGGCAGGAAGATGTACAGCAAAGTCCTTTTATTTCTTTGGGGGTTCAAAATCTGATGGGAAGACCCAGGTGGTCAGCCCTCTTATTATCTCAAAGGAAGTACAGTGCCAGGCTGCTTGCAATATACAGTACATACTGACAAATGAGGTAGCTACGTCCCAATGCCAATAGGAGGTGTTGTCCAAAATTTTCCAAACCGAGACTGCGATGCCAAAACAGGCTGTAGTAGCACGATGCGCCTCTGGATGGCAGTACTAACATGCATTATGAGTCAGTGTGCCATGCGGCACAGAGCTTGGCCGACATGGGGGAATAGTGACATTCGTTTGTTTGCTGTCATGCATGTGTCATCTGGCGATTTCTGATACTGATATAAACAAGGAACAACGAATTTGCATAAAATTTTGTGAGAATCTCAGGAAAAATGCAACAGAGACACTTGCAATGATTCAACAAGTGTTTGGTAGGCAATCTCTTGGCTGGATACAGGTGTTTCAGAGGCATGCGCGGTTCAAGACCAGTCAAACATTGGTTGACGATGATGCCCACACAGGGAGGCCCTCAACTAGCACAACTACTCAAAATGTCACAAAAATTCAGCAATCTGTCCCCCGCCTCCACGTAGCTCGCTGCCTGTCAGTTGCCCTCCCATTGCCTCATCTTCCTGCATGAAATGTTTGCTGTCCCATTTTTTTTGCAATAGCATTGTTTAAAAGAATAATAACATTGCCAATGATGTTTCTGTGTCAGTCTGTATTGACTGCATACAGTATATGAGAGTTTGGATTTGAGCCTGGAATGCATCTCTGGCTTTTCTTCAGTATGTTATGTGGAAACTTGCTTCAATATCAGACTTTCTCGCTGACTGAACACTCCCACCAGTACACAGCACTGCCAGATATCGAGGTGTGGGTGTACTGGACACCAAGATCCCTAATGCATACTTAGCCCTCATCAGTGACCAGACCATCTCTGTTTTCAGGGACTGAATTCAAATTTCCAACAAAATCACCCCCCTCTTCTCCCCCTGACTTTTGGATCCAAAGGTTCCTTCGGCCACCATGCATGCTTTACCTCCCCTTCACAGCCAAGCATGAGGAATACCAAAAATATGTACAATACCTGTATTTCATGCTCTCCTATGCCAGAATGTTTAACCTGCAGATATCCTGATGCATGGTTACTCTTTAACGTGATGCTCCTGTTTACTTTCCTAACCTTGCTTTTTGTATCTTTACACAGTCACAGCAGAATCATAACTAATGTTATCATATCACTGCCAATATATTATGCCCTAACTGCTAAACCACAAATATAACTTTCCTCTCCAACACAGAGTGAGGTGGCTTTTCCCCTGCCACTCACAGTCCTGAGTAGGCCAATGCAGGTCCTTTTGAAGATATATATTGTCCTTTGCTAACCCAAAAGAATCTGTCTCCTCAACCCACTTAAGACCAGGCTGAGGATTTCTTGCCAGAGGCCCAACTATCATAATGCTACACCCAAAGCATCTGTTTCCTCATCCCATTTAAGACCAGGTTGTGGATTTCCTGCCAGAGGCCCAGCTATCATAATGCTACGTGATACTAGTGTAGCTCCTATTGCAAATTTTTTTTATCAATAAACCTTAACCACCCTAATTTCCTTCCTTTTCCTGATTGACAAGGCACTGTAAGGCCCCAAGTCTAAGTGATCGCCTTGGTATCGTCGGCCTCAATCATAGATGATCTTAAATCAACTGATCAGTTCTGTCATTTACATCAATTTGGGTTCAGCTACATCAATTCAGACTGAGTAAAACTACAGTATGATTCCTTATGAATGCATCAGAAAAGTTCCATGCAGTCTCAGGTCTATTACTACCCGTAAGTGTCAATTCAGGCTCAGTCTGGTCAACTTAGGCCAATTCAGGGCCAGAAGGGAAAATCCTGTCCATTAAATTTATTCATTAACACCCAATCAGAGGCCTTCATGCCCATTCATGTTCAACTATGTATATACAGGTCAGTGCAGACCCTATCTATCTATCTATCTATCTATAGCCCGACGCCCTAATCCCGCAAAGGGTGGCCGCAGACAAAACGCCTCCAAGTCACTCTGTCACCCACCATTTGACTCCCCTCCCCCCAACTCACCCCCCCCTCCCTCATATACCTCTCAACTCCATCCCTCCACCTCATCCTCGGTCTACCCCTCCCTCTCCCTCCCTCCACCTCACCTACATACACCCTCTTAGTCAGTCTTTCATTCTCCATTCTCTCCACATGTCCAAACCACCTCAGTGTATTTCTCCTAATCTTTTCAATCACATCCAATGCAGACCCAATTTAGTTAATTTAGGTTCATATGAGCAATATTAGGTACAGTCTGACCCTTTACTTCCATCTCATCCAAATCAAGGTAATTCCAGTCTTTTCTAGTTAATCTGGACTAATTATGGTCCAATTATATGGCTGATTGGCTAGCTCAGTTGCTACAGAGCTGTTGATCTAATAGTGTCAGGGTGCAACTAGCTGGTACCACAACTCAGGTGTCCATGTACTCTTTGTAGGTTGGAAGATAAAATGAGTACCCATGTACCATCAACAGGAGTTAACTGTGGTAACATAGATGTTGCAGAGGCCTTGTATCCCAGGACAGTGGACAAATAACCCTCCACAGGCTTAAAGACAGAAATGAGCAACAAAGCTAAATGCCTCATGGTGTCTGTCTCCACCTATCGTATACCTTTAGCGTCGTCAATTCCAGTTTACAGTTGATCACAGCAGGTTCATTCACAACCATTAAGGATCAGTTAATTTCACTTACATCCTTTCAGTCCCAACCACATCAACTTATAACAATTAACTCTTCAATCTATCTATTGCCAGACGCCTTAATCCCGTATGGGACGGCCACAAACAAATCGCCTCCACGTTGCCCTGTTACCCGCTATTTCACTGCCCTGCTCCCAACTCACAGCCCTCTCTCTCATATACCTCTCCACTCCATCTTGGGATGTTATTTTTTGCTTACTCTTGCTGCTTCCAAGCAATTTTATTCAACTCTGAAAGAGTTTCTCATACTTAAATGGTTAATGAAGGCTGTTTCAAACTCGTTCAATCTAAAAAGCCTCTCCAATGAACAAAAGCATATGAAAGTAGAACTATGACAACAAAGTAAAAAGAAGGCCATTGCTGGTTCAGTCACATGAGCTACACTACATTTACTTCATGCTTTCAGGTCAAATTCATGAAACCATACATAAAAAAAAAAAAGAGTGGGGGGGTACAATCTTATTGAGACAATGTTGTGAAATACAAGCTACTGTTTGGAACTAAGAATGAGGTACATGGTGGAAGAAAAGGCTGGACTGGGAGGGCAGCAGATAGGCAGGAACTAAGAGGGTGGTATGTGGTTCAGGAGGAGGAAGGTAATGTACACCTCATTAAGCTGATCAATACAGGATGGATGCTACTGGTGATGTGAGGAAACATTGTATATCAAAATTTTCTCCAAACAACAAAACAACAAGGAAGTAGCATAACAATGCACTGCTTGACTATAGTACCTCCCAGCTTGTGATGCATGTACAGAAGGAACCAACTTATTCTCCTGAAGGCCATATCTCACCAATTACTAAAGTATTATTGTATAATGTGGATATCAGTGAAGAGGTTCACCCATAATGCAATCTCCTGTCACCTATAACATAGCAGGCTGTTAGTCAGTTTCTAAGCATTACCACAACACAGGCAGTGCCACCACAATTCTGGACGCAGGCCCAAACATGCCAAGATACAGCATTTTTGGCCTCTGCACAGTTATATTTCACACCATGGGGCATGTGACTATTCAGAGCCTCACTGGTGGGGGACGATGGTGTGGTGTGGTGTGGTGTGGGGTGGTGATGTGGTGATGGTGTAGGTGATGTGTGATCTGTGTGACTTTGTGTGAAGAAGTTGTGGATGATGGTGTTGTCTGGGTGATGGTGTGAGGTGATGGGATGGAATGGCTTGGGTGACAGAGGTTGAGGTGTGTAATGATGTGGGACTGTGGTGTGATTTGCATGATGGTGAGGGACTGTGGTGTGATCTGCATGATGGTGTGGAGTGGTGGGCGATGGTGTGGTATGATCTGATGGTGTGGAGTGAAGGATGATGGAGAAGGACTGTGGTGTGATCTGCATGATGGTGTGAGTGGTGGGTGATGGTGTGGGGTGAAGGCGTAGGCAACAGCATGCCTGAGCGATGATGTCAGGTGATGGTGTGACCTGAGTGATAGTGTGACCTAAGTGATTGTGTGGGATGATGGTGTGGTGGTCTACCTCCACATTTTAAGTTACAGTACATTAAGCTTTTAACCATGTTTACCACTGCTTTGTACACAAACATGGACAAAAGTATCTTTCTCTCTATGGCCAATGTAAAATCAAACCTGGTGGATCACTCTGCGCCCACTGTCACACCTACTTCTGGTCAGTTGGCGAGCCTAAGTAGATAGTTGCTTCAACTTTAGATGAAGTATCATGACTGTTGAGCCTAACTGCAAGAATTGTAATACCATTCATATTTAACAATGTTAGCAGAATTAACCTTACAAAAAACTGGTGCTTCTTGGCTGCCTGCAATCATGGGACACTTAGTTTTGAAAGGATACAAGAGACACGGGCAGTGAGAGGTGCCATGGTACCACTGCATATGAATGTTGTGCATACAAACAAAAGGTTCTATATATTTCCACTCCATTTGGAGTTCCACTGCCATGTGATGTGTTACCAGAGTGGATTCAACAACAGTTGTGTGTGAAAAAATTCGATAAATCAGTCAAGAATAAAATTAGGAGTGATAAAAAAAAAAAAAAAAAATAAGTAATTGTACCACTGAGAAAAGTAGAGTGTTACAAGGAAATGTTAGTGTCTCAAACACCTTGTGGTCCATACTGAGGAGATGTTTTGTATTTGCTTGGGAATGCATATCCAGTCTGCACTCGTTCTAGATTAAGATGTTACTGAGATTTCTTTTAAACTAATTCAATGTAGTGCAATTAACAACATCCATGGGGAGTTGCTTCCAGGTGGAGCTGATCTTATAAGTGAAAAAGTTTTCACATACACTGGTGTTAAACCTTTTTAATTTCAGCCTCCAACCATGGTTGCATGTTGTGTTCATGCTGAGACTAGACAACTTTCTACAGTCATGACTGTCACACCCATTCAATATTTTAAACCCTTTAATGAGCTGACCTTGTGGTCTATGAGTTTCTAATGAAAACAGTCCCAGAAGCCTCAGGTAATACTGATCTCAATCTCCTGATGGATGTAATAAGTTTTTTTACTCTAGCTTGAACATCAAGGTAGCTCTAGCTTGAACACTATCAAGTTGATCTAAGCCTTTCCAAAGTGTAGGTGACCAGAACTGCACAATGTATTCCAGGAGCAGCCATATTAAGGAGTTATAGAGCGTAAGAATAATCTCTTTATTCCTATTATGAAACTGCTTCTGGATATAACCTAACAATTTCAGGGCCTTTTTCTCTGCTTTGATGCACCATTAGGAAAATTTTACATCACTACTGATGTGTATACCTATGTCCCTTTACAAATCAATCATCTTCAGAATATTCCCCCCACAGTGAGTAGCCTGACAAACAATTTGCATGGCCATTATGCAATGCATCACCTTGCATTTCTCCAAGTTGAATGGTATTTGCCATGTCTTGGACCATTCCCCTAGTTTACACGTCTGCCTGGAGATTTTCAATCCCTTCAAGACTGCTTACAATTTCTCCAAGTATGATGTCAACAGCAAATTTTGAGATCACACTTAACAAACCAACATCTATGTCACTGACTTATATGATGAATGGTAGTGGACCAACAACTGACCCTTATGGAACTCCAGGAGTGACTGAAGCCCAAGCAGAAGAAACTCCTGTGATCATTACTCATTATTATCTATCAATTAGCCAGTTTTCTATCCAGAGTGTGAACTCTCAACTACAATACAGTAAAACCTCACTATAACGGACTAATTTGGGCCCAAGCTATTCAGAAAAATGCGAAATTCCGATAAAAGTGACATTCGGACTCCCACCCTGTTAACCCGGACTTTTTACAATATATCAGACATTAGTCCGGATCGCACCAACGGTTTTTACTGTTTTCACCACCATTGCAGTGTACTGTATTATACATTCAATACAATAATCAAATGGTATAATATATATAATAATACTGTACTGTACTGCACACTGATAAACACATCTTTTATTTACCTTGTGGCGAACATAGCTGAAGTGGTAAGGCAGTCCGAACTGCTGCTGACTTTATCAAACTTTTTCCAATACTGCATACTGTACAAGAATTTAGTCTAGCAGCTCCTTGATTCCGACAAAAGTGAATTCCATTCTATTAAAGTCCATTCTCTTGAGGTTTTACTGTAATGTCAAGTGTATGCAAATCTGATACTTGTCTGAGGTGAGGCACTTTATCAAATGCCTTTTGAAGGACAAAGTACAGGATGTCTACCATTTTGTTCCTGTCATACTCACTCAACATTCTGTGGAAAAAATTGAGCAAGTCTGTTAGGCATTATCAATGCCATCTGACCCCATGGTGGGAGTATTTTAAAATTTTGTAAATTTAAGCCTTTAACATATGTATTAACATACATGTTAATTATGAGACAGTCCTAAAAGTGAGAAAAGGCCCCTCGGTGTTTACCAAAGCACACCAAAAAGACCAACAAACACAGGGAAGGCTGAAGGGAGGAAACCAAGGATAATAGTAGGGGCCACCATGGGAAAGACCTTGAGGAAACATGTGCGACAGTTTGGAGAAGGGAATCGAAATGCATGCTTGAAGGGAAGGGGTATAAAAGAGGTAACAGAGGAGGCCACAAAGTGTGCTGGGGAGATGGATGAAGGACTTTTCATCATCCAAGGAGGAGGAAATGGTCTCATGGAGTATGGTATGGATGAGCCAGTAAGAGAAGTTGTGGAAAGTGTTAAGGAAATAAAGAATATAAGCAAAGAACTTCTGGTAGCAGTGGTAGGAGTGCTGAGGTGACTGTGTGTGTCCATGGGATATGAGAGTTAGAAGGGCTGTGAATAAGCATATATGGGCAAAGCTGTAGGATTGGAAAGCACAGCTAATGAAAGAGGGTGATGTTGGGGCGAGCCTCCTGGACATGGACACAAAGTTGACCAGTGACATGTCTGGGAGAGATAGGGTTCACTTACGTGGGATGAAGATTTGTGAAGAGACTGGTAGAATGGATGCTGGCCATGGAAAGGATGCAAAGGAAACAAAAATCAGAAAGTGGAGACAAGGGACCTGGAAATACAGAGTACAGAATTTGGCTGCGTGAATGTGCATCGATGGAGTGTATGGAAATTGGACGATGTGGGTAATGAAATGATAAAATGAGATATGGGCATAATAGGTTTGACAAAGATGCAGGTACGGCAGAGTAGACATGAACTATGAGTACTGTACTAGAGTTTGATTGTAAAGAAAAAAAAAGTTGGGGTGTTGGACTCCTTGTGAGAAAAGAAATGGATCTGGATGTGGAGGAGTTAAAGGTAGGTGACAGTGAAATAAGCAAGGGTATAATGGCCGTCAACCTGAACTACAAGGTGAAATGACAGACTGAGAGAATTTTACATGACGGTGGAAGGAGGGATGCAAGACAGGATAACCAGAGGAAGTATAGTATACTAGGAAGACTAGTAGCAGGAAATAAGCATGAACAAGTGATGATGATTATAATGGGGGATATGAATGGTCATATTGGATTCTTGGGTGTACAAGTAAATGTGAATGGGCAACTACTGATGGACTATGCTGTGGAGAATGACCTAGTGACCTTAACCCCTAAAAGACGGGCATCGTAATGTTTTGACATACGCTTAGGATGGGTATAATCGAAGGGTGCGATATAGTGGGGAATTCGTGGGGGGGGGAAGGTGTGGAGGGGGGGGGTTGTAGGGTGGTGCGGGGATGGGGACTGGGTGCCTGGGGGAGGTGGGGGTGGGGGTCGGGGGGTGATAGGTGGGGGTGGTAAGTGGGGGGTCGGGATGGGGGTGGGGGGGAAAACAGTGGGGATTGGAGAGGTGGGGTTGTTTGGGAGTGTGGGGGATTGGAGGGGTGGGGGTTTGGAGGGTATGGGGGTGGGAATGGAGGAGGGTAGGGGGTTGAGGGTGGTGGGGGTAGGGGGTGAGGGATAGGGGGTGGTGGTTGGTGGGGGGATTGTGGTGGGTGGTGGGGGGATTGTGGTGGGTGGTGAGGGGGTTGTGGTGGGTGGTGGGGGGATGGTGGGTGGTGGGGGGATGGTGGGTGGTGGGGGGATGGTGGGGGGAGTGGGGGTGGTGGGGAAGCAGTTGGGAGGATTGGGGATTGTGGGGGGTGTGGGGGATTGGAGTGGTGGGAGGGCGGAGGTTAGGGGTGGTAGGGGGCTCTGGAGAGAAATGGGGGGTCAGTGGGGGGTTGGTGAAGGGGTGATGGTGGGGGAGGGTGGGGGGGTGATGGTGGGGGTGGGTGGCAGGTGGTCGGGGTGGGGGGTGATGGTGGGGGTGGGTGGCAGGTGGTCGGGGTGGGGGGGTGATGGTGGGGGTGGGTGGCAGGTGGTCGGGGTGGAGGGGTGATGGTGGGGGTAGGTGGCAGGTGGTCGAGGTGGGGGAGTGATGGTGGGGGTGGGTGGCAGGTGGTCGGGGTGGGGGGTTGATGGTGGGGATGGGTGGCAGGTGGTGTGTAACTCTCTCTGTTGCTCCTGTAATGCTTCTATTAGTTCACCTTGTATTTGTAATAATTATTCTTTGAGTTCTTTCTGTCCTTCATTATGTGCCTTTAATCCCTCTTCTGTCTTTCTTTCCTTCATTCTTTTCTCTTCCTTCAGCCTGTGGGTGACTCTACACTGAGTGACAAGCCAAATGGTTTCCTGTACACCAGGAAACCATTGACTTTGCTGGGTGGTAACCATATAACCAAATTTTGGCGCATGGTGGTTTAGTGGGTAATCACGGAGCTCCAATCGTTTTGAGCCGGTGAAGGTTTGTACTTAAGGAGTGGTTGGGACTTACTGCTCATGTAATGCCACTCAGGGATGAGCGAGGCTGGTCACTCTCACCTTCAATGTCATGACCAACTTGCCTAGCCCCAGGATCCTACGCTCCTCATGGTGCAACGTAGGATTGGATTATATATATATATATATATATATATATATATATAGATATATATATATATATATATATATATATATTTTTCACCCAAGTATTAGGAGGCAACTGTACTTTAGTAACAGTTGAAAATAAGACCTATGTTGATACAGCATTTTTTTTTTCACCTCCCGATGTCAGTACGTTAAGTCCCGCGAAACCGTCACCCTTTATATAAATATACACGTACGAGAACTTGTGTCGTTGCACTGAACTTGCTTTGACATTTTAGCTACTAGTCTCCATGACAGATGAAACTTAAACGGTTTTCATTACAGAAAAATGATACAGAACCAGGAAACTACACATATTTCTTTGCAACTAAGTTTAACAAAGTGCATATAAAGATGGGCGACAAATAAGGAGATGGCAGAGAGGAAGAACCGTGTCCGCAGGCAGACCAGGCTGGGACGGTGTAACCAAATGTTTTGGGACAGCACAGGAAATACACAAGACTGAACTTCAATCAGGTTATACGTATTACATTATTTTCAACAAGTGTTTATAACCCTCAGTCTATATCCATTTGACCTCAACCACTGTCTATAGGCTTCACGAAAACAAATAACCTTTAAGCACGTAGATACTGAGTTTCCTGGTTTTGGCTACACTGGCGGCAACTCACAGCCCAACAAATACCTCGCGCCACCAGCAGCTGCACACCACGCCCACCTACCAACCCACAACTCATCAACCGCCACCTATTGTTCAGTTACTCTATAATGCTCTCCCTGCAGTACAGTTGGGAATCTTGACTTAATTCCACTGTGGCCTGTCGTAATATAAGGAAAGACTGGGTAAAATCTGAGTCTGCCTGATCAACACAGTGGTCTATAGACATTAATACACGCCGTACCTCCTTTCTGTAACCTGAATATAATTTCCACAACTCAAGCTCAGCTAAACAAAAGAATGTGAATGTGATATAAAAGGGAAAACAAGCATACGCAACTCCGGCGTAAATACATCAAAACCAACCCGAGGACGAACAAGACAACTGTTAATGACAAAACATGCCCTTGACCTCATCGGGGGCTAAACGCCCCGCGCAACCTTCAAGAATGCAACGTCTTCCTGCCCGGTCATTGAATATATCCTTGCTAGAAAAATGTACTTGTCAGATTCAATCTGTGATATCAATATACTTGGTGACGATTCAGTAACATGCCACCTTATCCAAGAAACCAATGACTTTACGGTCAGTCACCTGGTTTTACACGCAAAAATTAACTAGTGTACGCGAAAACGGTGACAGTAGCCTAATTTATTTCACGTTATATTCTGACATGCACTTCCTGGCAGTTTCCATATCTAATTATGAGCCAAAGGCGTCACTGGCAAGCAACTGGGTATGTACTGTGTGCTTACATGGACTGCAAGGTTCGGCAGGGATAAAATGCAATTCTCTGTGGCAATTTTCAGTTCCACTCTTCTTTCTGCATCACTCAAAATTTCCGCATCCGATTAGGACAGTGGTTCTCAAACTTACTGCTCTGGGCCCCACTTTCGGATCGAAAATTTGCTCGCGCCACACCGCATTTTTCATTAAAAAAAAAAAAAAAAAAAAAAAAAAAAAAACCAGGCAGTGCTTTGTTCATTACATAAAACAACTACCGGTAAATTATTATATGGTCATGAGGCATCCAGAAAGTATAAAACAATATAGCTACATAAAAACATGTTCATTCATAAAATATATAAATTCAATGAAAAATGTGAGCTTATTTTTGGGAGAGGTAATTTCAGTTATACGAGTATTTGGTCTAATCTGAGACAAACTTTCTTTTCCTCATCAGCACATACCAGTATAAGACTTTCACTTTTCTGGCCTTTGATATTTGTCAGAGCTGAAAATTCCGTTTCGCAACATAGAGTGGAGAACTGTAGAAAAATGGATAGTGCTCTTGATGAGATAAGTGGATACTGTTTATGGCGGTATATCCAAAGAGTCCAGTGACACATTCTCGTGTTTCATTTTCAAAGTGCAATCACTCGAAATGCATACCGGTAACATTTCCATTTCCTCATCTACTATCAAACCTGAACAGCTGGATTCCAAAAGGAATGTCTGTCTAGCCCAGTTGAGTTTTTCTGTAGACAACGATGAGGAGAACTCGTACTGATCAATCTTTTCTACCGGTGTGGCAAGATGTTCCTGTATGAGGTCATACAAGTCATTGCTCGTTTTAAATTTTTTTTACCAGAGTGAACATTTCATGATTATGTAGCATCGCTCTTCTGAGCCAAAGCTGATTTTTTTTTTTTTTTTCCATCAACCTAGGATGAAGCATCACAAAGTCGTGAACATCGATGAGGTCAAAGGAAACCGACACTGGCAGACGAGAAGATATATTCCAAGCAGTTTCGATGACTACACTGTCGCCCTCTTCAGTGGAAATACGGACCAAGATTGGTACACCATATGACACAAGCTGCTTGTGTATCTAAAGGCTGCATCTCATTTCTCAACCGTACCTGACCTGACTACCTGACGCTCCCTCAACATTACCCACTACCTGAGTGGGGAATTAAGACGGCCGGCAAAGGCCTAAACAACAATCTCATTACTGGGTTTGTTTTATACATGCCTTCACTAAGGATAAAACTGTTATATCTAATTATGCACAGCCTCTATTAACCTACTTTTTTTTTTTTAGTTGCCGCATTTGTACAGCATTTCACTGGAATTCCTTTCGAATAAATTATGGTTTTCAGAGGCATGAACATAAACTGCTCTAGAAGGGGTACCCGGAGCTGCCCCAATAAAATCCTATGATCGTGCATACCGGGACTGCCTGGGACACTGGATGGTTCTTCCCCCTTTGAGAGAACACCCCCGGAGTCCAATTTTCCTCACTGAGCCCACGTTCCTCCTTGGGCCCATTTCCCCATGGATATATTCCCCACGGACGTATATTCCCACTACCCACCACTTCCCCAACGACGTATATTCCCACTACCCACCCACCTACCTTACCCATTCACCTACCCACCTTCCCATCCACCATGCCCCACCACACCCATCCTCCCAGCCACCCATCCACTCAACCCCGCCCACCCAGCCTATCCGTTCCCCCATCCGATTCGTTGTTGCTGATAATGATATAATGGTAGATGTAAAAAATCTCTACGGCAATTGGCTACCATGTTTCCACCATGCAGGTTGACTTGATTATACCTAAGCTCTAATCTTGGACATCCAGGGCGCCACTTTCGCAGCTGTAATGTAGGCCTACACATCTAAATTCTCTGTAAAACGTTAAACCTTAGAGCTATTTAGAGTTCCGTATGCATCCCTCTCGATTTCCATAGAGGAAAAACAATAATTTCCTATATAGATAGATAGACAGATTGATTGACAGACAGATAGACAGACAGGTAGGTAGATATATGGATAGACAGATAGGTATACATAGTGTATGTATGTATGTAAGCAAACTGACCGCAGGAGAAATGAAAACAGAGACAATATCGATAAGTTCTTTCGTGTACTACATCTTCAGAGTGACTTCAGACAGATGACAATGAATCTAGTGTGGTACTGACCCGTATTCTTAGCACCAAACGAGACCGTATTACCACTTCCTTAGCGGATAAATATTACATCTTTTACATTTTCATTACGACACTGTTTTCATAAATAACAGGGTATTATGCAGTGTACTGTGAGGATATTATGAAGTGTAATGTACAAAGCACAGCAGTATTCACAACAGAAAATCCATGTTCGTTGCCTCCACTGTCCTCCGTACATGTGGGTGAAGACAGAATAACTAGTGCCAGCATATCAGGCAGAGAAAAGTACTATTAGCGACAAATAAACTTAAGATCAACAAAACACCTGGACCACAGACTATCTCGAAGTGCGTTGAAGCAGGTGAAAAATATAATACTAAAACCTGACATAGTTGTCCTTGTAACAAACAATCCCGTAAAGACCAGTAGGTGTGCTGCTGTGTGTGTGTGTGTGTGTGTGTGTGTGTGTGTGTGTGTGTGTGTGTGTGTGTGTGTGTGTGTGTGTGTGTGTGTGTGTGTGTGTGTGTGTGTGTGTGTGTGTGTGTGAGAGAGAGAGAGAGAGAGAGAGAGAGAGAGAGAGAGAGAGAGAGAGAGAGAGAGAGATTCCAGTGAAATTTCCATGCCAATTTTTCTGTGTTGCATGGTGGTCCTTCTTACTTTTACCTGTCGGTCTCGGCTGGAGGATATGATGGGAGGGAGAGGCCTTCTTGCTTGGCTATCCTTATCTTCGGGTTTGATGGGAGGGAGAGGCCTTCTTGCTTGGCTATCCTTATCTTCAACTCATAGAATTAGATATCACTGACATAGTTGTCCTTGTAACAAACAATCCAGTAAAGACCAGTAGGTGTGCTGCTGTTTGCTTGCCTTTGTACTCCGTTGTATCCTTATGTGTAGCGAAATCTCCAAAGCCACTTAGAATCTGACCCAGTGTGGCTAGTGCAGTGGGGGAGGGGCGTGGCAGTGACAGGATATCAAGGTAGTGTAGCTAGGGTGCCAAGTCGGACGTGACCATCAGCATACGGCATCCACTTCCTCAACCTTGTGCCAACACTAATCGCTCCATCCTTACCCTCACCCTGCCTGGCACCTTCATTCATTCATTTATTTATTAATTTTCCTGATACCGTCATACAATATTTAACAGTTTACGAAAAGTCTCCTAGTAGTGCATGGGATGATGAACGCTTTACCAAACCCTTTCAGGTCGTAAAGTCTCTCCTATGGGACGCACGAATAATGTATAAAATAATTCATCGGATTCAAGGTGCTGGGCCGTTGAACACAGTGACGTATTTCATTTAATTTGACCCTACTACTTCCAGGAAATTTTATTTTGTTTGGGAATCCCCGCATGTAGTAAAGCGATTACTTTTAGGCTCAAAGTATTTTTTAAGCTAACAAAATATAGATATAGCAAAAATAAAATAAGTAAATGCGTCATCATACTACAGTGATTAATGACAAGGTGCAATTGTTTTGATTTTTTTTTTTCTTACGGGGGGTTACTGCAGAGGCGGGTTTTCTCCATTGAGGGAGTGCGGCAGCCTTAGTTACCATCCCTATACTGGCTTGAGTCAGAATCGGGAGAGATGTTTGATGTGAAAGTTCATGAAGTGGTAATCTTGTACTGGCTCATCTAACGGTACTGATTGAGGAGATCAGACAGAACTAAACACGGAGATATTAATATGCAAAAGTACAGAGTGCCAGTAC